>NC_086232.1:7573129-7920629 GCF_036321145.2 Pelmatolapia mariae | reverse complement strand
GATTGCAGATCTAGCTTCCCAGTAAGTGAGCAGAGTAGAAATCAGTGTTTTCTATGATAAGCCTCATGTGTCGTACTTGAAGAACACCTTGCAGGTCTGTTAAACCGTTGAGTTTCTCTTTTGCTTTGCTGGATGAAATCTGTTCATATGTGTTATTATTTATTTCTCACCGAATGGACGGGATAAAACACTAAGTACGGCTACCTTATTTCAACCCACCTCATCTGACATCCTGTGGGACAGCTGGTGATTCGTCTTGCTCTCTGTTGCCACGAGGGCAGTCACTGATTCAGGGTTGCATCTGGCTCTGGGGTGAACCGCAGTCCATCGCTCTTCTTCTTTCATCTCCTCTTCACTGTCAGTATCTGACACTTCTCCAGCTGCTTCTTCTTCCTGTTACAAAATAAAAGCATCACTGTCAAATAACTAAAATCATTATAAAAAGTGACTGGATACACTAGGCCTTCTTCAGTGTGGGAGCACAACAACTCGAAACCTTGAGCTTTTGATGACCTGGATTTGTAAGAAGAATTTGTGTTGACTCAGTATTAGGCAGTCTCTCTCTTTTGTGTTGTATTTCACAGAAAGTGAGCATTTTATGCACAGTGTTAGATTAAAGCAGCCAGTAAACCCAATAAAGAAGAAAACAAGTGGTGATGTGATTGTTTTCTCTTATGCAGGGCACCACTGCAGTTGGTATAAGCTGGCTACTGGTATAAAGAAAGGCATTCAGCATGTTTTTGAAAATTACATATTTTAGGCTACATTATAACATAAGAGCAAAATGTTGTTATAATGAAGCCTTTAAAAATAAATGTTGAGCAATTACAATCTAAATCACAGACTGTACATAAAAATACAGACTTATGACTTTTGTACTTATTATACAAAATAAGAAACATGCAGATACCTGTGAGAACTGATACCTGCCTTTAAATGTACAATAAAACACAGCCAGCTGACCTCAGAGCAAAGGACACTGAATGGGACTGTAGCAGAGTAAATGATTTTGTGTGCAACCTACAGACAAAGGTAAGAGCTGTGATTTCTACGCAACAGATTTCTATTGTCTGTAATTTTGTATATAGTTTAAGAACATATATAAAACTGTATGTTAGTAAGTTTTGTCATTAAACCACCATTGTAAAAAGATGACAGTTCCACCTGTGATAACATATATTTGCTGAATGCGGCAGAACAACACAAAGACACCAAGCAGAAAAAAGAAGTATTACATGAATCAGATACTGCATGACGTGGAGTGAAGGTGGACTGCAAAGTGGCTTGCAGAAGCACAGCAAGTGTGGGCAGGATAAGGCAACTCAGATAGTGTCCCAGCTGACTGTGTGAAAGGGTACGAGCTGAGGCATCAGGTGATGTGGTCTGGTACTTAGACCAGGTAAAATGATTGCAGTGAAAAGAAAAAAAGAGAAAGAAAGAAAGACAAATGTGAATATTAGCACCGTACCTGCTCTGAAGCATCCTCCATCCTCTCCTTACGCTCTAGTTTCCTCCGTTCTTTCTGCCTCTGAAATTGAGAGCAAGGACATGATGGCTATGGGATGATACATGATGACATGAAACATGAGTAAACACAGGTGGAGAAGCACATGTGTCTTAGACTGTATCATAAAATGAGGAAAGAGGTTGGTTAATATATTTAAACAATGTGTGGGGACAGGTGGAGCAGCAGGGAATATGAGTAGTGCTAAGATAATGTAGCAGATGCAGTCATTTCAGTTAGAATACAGCTTTTAACACAGTCAACATACTATATAAGCTGTAGGTATCGTAATAGTACTGTGTAGACCTGAGCCACCACTCTTTTCTTTACACTTTGCTTCCAAGCAGCCAGACACTCGTATCGTTTTTAAAGTGGTTTTTTGGCACTAGTTCTCCAGGCTTTCTGAAGGTTGGCTGCTTTTCCATTATCCACTCCTTGAATCTGATAATTTCAACTTAACTTTCACATCATCACTAAGCATAGAAGAGGACAGGAAAGAAGTACAACAATGAGTGTCTACAGCCAACCTGTAAAACACAGCAGAGGCTCTTTCATGGTTTGGAAGTCAGAATTACTGGAATTATGAAAAAAAAAGAAAAGTACACGAAGATTTTGATCCACCATGCAGTACTATCTGGAAGGCATCTGATTACCAACAGCTTCATATTTCAGCATGAAAATGATCCTAAAAACAGTCCCATTGCAGTAAAAGCATACCCGGACACACAGTGAAACACTATCAGCCATGGATTGGCCTCCCCAGATCCCAGACCTCAACTTTATTGAAGCAGTGTGGGATAATTTTAATGGAGAATAGAACAAAGGCAGTCAATATCCAATGAGCAGCTTTAAATGCCCTTCAAGAAGCGTGGAGAGCTATTCTGGAAGACTACTTTTACGAGAAAGTGTACAAACTCAGTTTTTGGCTTTGGCTTGTACATTAATACCATTCATGTTTACATGTTTCAATAAATTGCTGTACCTCCTTCACATTTTCCTAGCGGTGGTTCAAGACTTTGTACAGCGCTGTTGTGACTTTTTCTTACTTACTTTCCTTTTGGCCCTCCTTCTTTCAGCTCTCCTTCTTGTTCTCTCCTCATCATCCAAATCCTGTTCATTGTTCATCATGGCCTGCTCCACAAACAGGAGTAAGCACACACACATTCATTCCATGACTGGCTTCAAACACCAGCTGCCCAAATGATGACGCATAGTTTATAATCGCTCAGTGTACCTGTGATGACTTCTGATCTTTCCTCCTGTGTGATGGGTCATGGGGTCCATTCTGAGCCTCCATCTCCTCCTCTCCAGAACCGTCTAGACACAAACAAACAGGAATATTTTCATTGCACTGAGCTGTTTTTCTGCAAAGTAACAGGACACAAAAGGCATGACGCGAAAACATAAACAGCCGCTTTGCTATCAGTTTAACCGACAGGCATTTGACTATGTTTTCTGTTTGTCTATAGAGTACGAGAGCGCCTGCTCAATTCAGATCTCTGACTGGCCAATTTCCCTTGCAAAACCATGCAGGTGATCGTGTGGCAGCTTCTTACTGGAGGAAAGGAAAGGAGGAAACACATAAATGTGTCACCTTATCTGGTCTCATGTTTCCCCTTCTGTTTCAGCCTTCTGGGCAGCTACAATAAACACAACTGCTACTAACTTATTTAAATACAGGCCACTGTACATCTCTATTTTTAAAGCGTGAAAGAAAAAGCACAACACAGGATCACGGAAAGGTCAAAACTAAGATGTCAGTTTGCTGTTTAGGTCAAACAGACGCTATGTAAAACTCAAAGTACAACAAATATATCAGTGCCAAGTTAGATATTTGTTTAAACTGAAAAACATGCAAATAAATCTGCTTGTTTCTGCTAATAACATCAGTGTGGTGAATCTACATCATTCAAGAGGACGAGACAATTTTCCTTCATGCAGTGCTTCCAGCTTACGTGCAACTGAAGCTACTTTGTTATTTGTGTAAAAGGCACAGATGCAGGTGATTCTACACTCTATTTGTGGCATCAATCGTTTCATTGATTGTTTTCCTTTTCCCCCCTCGAGACGTTTGTCTCATGATTAAAACCAAAATATAACCACAAGTAACTCTGCGCTCTACACGATTTAATTGAAATTTCAATGTGGTTAAAAAAATATTGAAATCAGAAATGCAACTTGTTGCAAAATGCAACATGCAAAATGTAAACAAAGCAGTTTTATGTAAGGAGTTGGGGAACTCCAGGCCTCAAGGGCCAGTGTCCTGCAGGTTTTAGATATCACCCTGGGTCAACACACCTGAATCAAATGATTAGTTCATTACCAGACCTCTGGAGAACTTCATGACATGTCGAGGAGGAAATTTAGCCATTTACATGAACTGTGTTGGATCAAGAACACATCTAAAACCTGCAGGACACCGGCCCACTCCTGAGTTAGATGGTAATAAAGCCATTGATAGGATCAGATAATTTAACAACTTAGGCTCTGGTCACGCAGGTCTAGAGACTGATTGGTGGCCACCTTACAACCACCACTCACTACGGAGAAATGTGTATTTTCCAACCAGCCATTGATTTGTTGCCATTTTAAACCCTTTAGATGGTAAGTGACCACCTGGTGACCACTAGGGAAAATGTGTATTACCAGACCACTAGTGAATGGTTGCTGTAAGATGAAGCTCGTTCCAAAGTGGTATACAGATCTGCAACAAAAATCTCCTTCAGATTGCTTTGTAACAGTTTGCCATAGTCTCCTGTAGTTTGCATTGAAGATGCCAACTTGTCAACCAGAAACTATCACAAAGTGCTTTACAGCCTTACTTATTTACAATCCAGGTCTCCAAGAATAGAATTACAACTAACAATGGTAAATATTTAACAATGGTAAATAACTAACAGTGGTGAAAACAATGAGAAAACACACAACTCACGGAAAACAGCCAACATGACAAGAAAATTGACTAAATTCCAACAATGCTAAAAACAATGGTAAAAAAAATAAAAGAGCAAACAGCAAGCTTGACCAGACCACGAGGGACCTCAGACTGGACCAGAAGCAGTTAATAATTTCTGATTTAAAACTGTCAGTTGTTGAACAGGTTCTTATGCTGGATGAGAAGATTATTCCAGAGCCTAAGGCCAATAATAGCCGAGGCCTGATCGCCTTGAGTCTTTAGGTGAGAAGAGGGAACTGCGAGAACTTGTTGGGATGATGAGTGCCTCAGTGACCTGGAGGCAAAATAGGGAGTTAAAAGATGTGTATTAAGGAGTTAATACAGGGAGGTGTTTAAAAGCACATAACAAAAATGTAAAATCTTTAAAACTCCACAGATAGCCAGTTCAGCTGAGCTAAAACAGGAGTGAAATTACGATCGAGCAGCTTCGAATGACAGAGATTGGAATTAGTCGATCCTAAATACAAGGAGCTGCAGTAGTCCAGCCAAAAAAGTGTGGGTAACTGTTTCAGATCCTTTAGTGCAGCAGCGCTTTACCCCATCATTGTGTTTCTGTTTTTCTTTTTAATGTTATTGTGTTAAAGTGCACAGAACAAAAGAATATTTTGAGTGTGACTACTTCTCTACCTTTGTGTCTTTCCTTTTGTTTTTTCATGACTGTTACAGACCTAGTAGGTCCTAGCATGGTTTTGCCTATGTTGGCATGTATTACTTTCCATCCCGTGACTAATGTTTATTACATGGCACCACAGTTGTGTCTGTTTGCATAAGCATTTCCCTACACAGAGGGGTTTTTAACCTACGCAAACCTTTTCCCATGCAGTCCTCAGCACGTAGCTCAACTGTGTGTATGCTGAATGCTGACTAGTTGACAATGCTGACAGCAGAGTGCAGCGGGAATGGGAAAACGTGAAAGAAACTCAATGATTAAAAATAAAATACAGTATGAAAAGCACAGACAGTGGCTGCAGTGGGCATTTTTCACTGTTGTTAACGCCCCGTTTCACTTCAACTCTTTATAGGTTATAACTTTGCTCTTTTCCACGCCTGGAAAGGACCAGCAGCAGCACATGTAAGAGTGGCCCACAGGCTGGAGGGCTACTGTCTTTATCTGACAACAGCCACTTTTTGTAGGTAGACAGGCTGTCCATAACTCCTTATGGATTACCAATGGAGAAGCACATAGAGTCTATTGGGTATTGCCAGCTGCAGCTGAGTCTACTTAGCAATTATACCAGGAGCACTTAAGGCCAGGAAGTGAGCTCCAATGCCAGATAGCTTTTCTCCAGTGTGTGCTGTGCGTTTGTAGACTCTTAGTTTCTTAGAGCGTCCCTCGTTTTTTAGCTTTCAACAGGTGAGTGCAGGCTGTGGTGAGGGAAACGCTTGTGGACCACACAAGGAGATCACCATGCCTGAAAAATGCCTGACATATCTGAGACCCTCTGGACAGAAATGGTGCTCAAACAGCTAGAAGCATTGTATAAATATTTCACTCTTGCTCTTGTTTAATTTTCAGCTGAATATTACTCGGTGAGTTACACATTTCAAATTCAAACAAGACACATTTACCAATCAATCAATTATTAAAAACTCAGACGGGATGCCAGAACTGGGATGGTCAAAAAAATGTCACACCCAACCATTTCACAGATCAGTGACCTCACGCTTAAACTAGAAGCAGGGAGGGCCACAGCACCCTGTGCATTTCAAGTGACTATATTTGCTTTTTATAGAATATTTGACATGCCACTGAGATTTAAAGGTTTCAAGGGTTACAAGGGAACCTCCCTGGGTGATCATGAAAACCTTTATCACACTTATTAATGACTATATTTGCAAGACAGTGAATCATGTAGTAGTTAGAGGTTACTAAAACTGCCTGAGATTTTTATACTTCATGAAAAATCAGTATATTGAGTAGTCATAGATAGTTAGTAACTTGTTAGGGCCCGAGCACCGAGAGTGCGAAGGCCCTATTGTATCTGCTCCGTTTCTTATTATTATTATTAGGGCCCGAGCACCGAGAGTGCGAAGGCCCTATTGTATCTGCTCCGTTTCTTCTTCTTCTTATTATTATTATTATTATTATTATTCAGGCAAAACAAGGGCCTTTTTGAGGGCCTAAACATGCTCAAAAACTCATGAAATTTTGCACACATGCCAGGTCTGGTGAAAAATTTTGTATTTTAATGGTTTTACACATGAGCACTAGGAAATGGCTCTGTAGCGCCACCTATGCCTTGTTAAATGCAGCCCTACGAACACATCGTTTGAGCTACATGTATGAAATTTGGCACACATGTGTATCATGCCAAGACGAGCAAAAAAGTCAGTGGGCCCATTGACGCAAACCCAACAGGAAGTCCGCAATTTAGAGGTGAAGGTGACATTTTGACTCTAATTTTGCCATTTCCATGCCTCGAACTTTTTCGAACTCCTCCTTGGGATTTGGATGTATAAGCTTCATATTTGGTCAGTGTCAACTACACACCTGGGCGATGTTAAATTGCGGAGCTTTTGAGTTTTCATGATACGGTGAGCCCGTGGCGCCATGGCGAATTTTGATGACTCGCCATGAAAATCTTATTGCCTCTCAAACTGTCATACATGGTCCGACCTGGACCAAAGAGCAGATATATGATAAGGCTCCACCCCTAAACATATTTTAACTGCCATATTTGACACCAGGGACAGCGCCACCTAGTGGCAACAGGAAATGTCATGTTTTACACTTTGGTGTACAGTATTGTTATGGGTGACATCTGAAGCCTGAAATTTCTCCAGGAAAGCCTTAAGGAGTTGGTCTTGGCTTACAGTGAAAACTGTGAGTTTTCGCGAAAGGGTGTGACCCCAGCAGCATGGCGAACATTGATGTCTCGCCATGAAGAAACAAATTAGTGTAACTCAATGAAATCCAAACTGATCAGAACCAGACTTTACAGGGATGATGTCAAACCCGCCCTGAACAGATTGATGTGCCCATTGTCAGGAATACGTAGAGCGCCACCTAGTGGCAACAGGAAATGTCATGTCTTTCATTTTGTTGTACTGATTTTCAAAGGTTCATCGTGGCCACTTCAAAAGCGGTGAATATCACCATCAGCCCCTCTTGATGCTTCAGTGAGAAAATTGTGACTTTAAACTGAACGGCGCACCCTGGTGGCAACGCTGTTCACCATGACCATTGAAGTGGCTTTTGAGAGGCTTGGAAAGTTTGAAAAGTCTTCAAATTTGGCGCACACCTCCAATGTGATGAGCGCTTTCTTGTTATTTTACCATTTTCATTGAATAGCCCAAAATGGCTCCACTGCGCCCCCTACAAAATTTCAAAACAACAGCCCCTGCTCTGTGTTTTATGTATGAGTCTGAAACCTGGTAAGCTTATGGAAGATATCAAGATGTACAAAAAAGTCTCTTGGAGCAATATCCCAAATCCAACAGGAAGTCAGCCATTTTGAAATTAATGTGTGATTTTGGCGACAATTTCCCTTCTTTTCATTGACCGTTCTTTGACGAACTCCTCCAAGGGATTTCATCATATTGAACCAATCTCCAGTGTGTGGAATCTAAAGACCTTTGTGATGTTAAATTGCGAAGCTTTTTACGTTCAGGGAAACGGGGTGGTCATGGCGGCACGTGGAGTTTCAATCACTCGCCAAAAAGCAGCAATCTGCTGTCACTCAAAAATACAATGTCCAATCTCTCCCAAAGGTCGCAGGCGTGATGAGATTCGAGCACAAAAATATTTGTTATGCCATTTGTCAGTAATGGTTAGAGTGCCACCTAGTGGGATGACTATAATCATGACTGAATGAGATGAAATTTTAGCTGGTGGTTAAATGCATGAATTCCATCAATGTGACATGAGATCGGACGTGCTGGTTGTAGGTGTTGGGCGTGGCTCGACATGCCGGGGTGCGAGGGCCCTCATAACGCTGCTTGCAGCTTTAATTATTATTATTAGGGCCCGAGCACCGAGAGTGCGAAGGCCCTATTGTATCTGCTCTGTTTCTTATTATTATTATTATTATTATTATTATTATTATTATTATTATTATTCAGGCAAAACAAGGGCCTTTTTGAGGGCCTAAACATGCTCAAAAACTCATGAAATTTTGCACACATGCCAGGTCTGGTGAAAAATTTTGTATTTTAATGGTTTTACATATGAGCACTGAGAAATGGCTCTAGAGCGCCACCTATGCCTTGTTAAATGCAGCCCTACGAACACATCGTAGGAGCTACATGTATGAAATTTGGCACACATGTGTATCATGCCAAGACGAACAAAAAAGTCACTGGGACCATTGACGCAAACCCAACAGGAAGTCCGCCATTTGCAAGTGAAGGTGACATTTTGGCTCTAATTTTGCCATTTCCATGCCTCGAACTTTTTCGAACTCCTCCTTGGGATTTGGTCGTATAAGCTTCATATTTAGTGAGTGTCAACTACACACCTGGGCCATGTTAAATTGCGGAGCTTTTGAGTTTTCGCGATACGGTGAAGCGGCGGCGCCACGGCGAATTTCGATGACTCGCCATGAAAATCTTATTGCCTCTCATACAATCATACATGGTCCGACGTGGACCAAAGAGCACACATATGGTAAGGCTCCACCCCTGAACATATTTCAACTGCCATATTTGACACCAGGGACAGCGCCACCTAGTGGGAACAGGAAATGTCATGTTTTACACTTCTGGGTACAGTATTGTGATCGATGACATCTGCGGCCTCAAATTTCTTCAGGAAAGCCTTAAGGAGTTGGTCTTGGGTTACCGTGAAAACTGTGACTTTTCGTCAGAGGGTGTGACCCCAGCAGAATGGCGAACTTTGATGTCTCGCCATGAAGAAACAAATTAGTATAACTCAATGAAATCCAGTCTGATCAGTACCAGACTTTAAAGGCATGATGTCAGACCCGCCCTGAACAGATTGATGCGCCCATTGACAGGAATACGTAGAGCGCCACCTAGTGGGAACAGGAAGTGTCATGTTCTTCATTTTGTTTTACTGATTTTCACGGTTTCATTGTGGCCACCTCAAAAGCGGTGAATATCACCATCAGTCCCTCGTTATGCTTCAGTGAGAAAATTTTGACTTTAAACTGAACGGCGCACCCTGGTGGCAACACAGTTCACCATGAACAATGAAGTGCCTTTTGAGGGGCTTGGAAAGTTTAAAATGTCGTGAAATTTGGCGCACACCTCCAATGTGATGAGCACTTTCTCGTGATGTTATCATTTTCATTGAATAGCGCAAAATGGCTCCACAGCACCCCCTACAAAATTTCAAAACAACAACCCCTGCTCTGTGTTTTATGTATGAGTCTGAAACCTGGTAAGCTTATAGGACATGTCAAGATGTACAAAAAAGTCTCTTGGAGCAATATCCCAAATCCAACAGGAAGTCAGCCATTTTAAAATTAATGTGTAATTTTGGCGACATTTTCTCCTCTTTTCAGGCGTCATACTTTGACGAACTCCTCCAAGGGATTTCATCATATTGACCCAATCTCCAGGGTGGGGAATCTAAAGACCTTTGTGATGTTAAATTGCGAAGCTTTTTACGTTCAGGGAAATGGGGTGGTCATGGCGGCACGTGGAGTTTCAATCACTCGCCAAAAAGCAGTAATCAGCTGTCACTCAAAAATACAATGTCCAATCGCTCCCAAAGGTCGCAGTTATGATAAGACTCGAGCGGGGAAATATTTGTTATCCCATTTGTCAGTAATGGTTAGAGCGCCACCTAGTGGGACGACTATAATCATGATTGAATGAGATGAAATTTTAGCTGGTAGTTCTACGTATGAATTCCATCAATGTGACATCAGATCGGACGTGCTGGTTGTAGGTGTTGGACGTGGCTCGACGCGCCGGGGGTGCGAGGGCCCTCATATCGCTGCTTGCAGCTTTAATTAGGGCCCGAGCACCGAGAGTGCGAAGGCCCTATTGTATCTGCTCCGTTTCTTATTATTATTATTATTATTATTATTATTATTATTATTATTATTATTATTATTCAGGCAAAACAAGGGCCTTTTTGAGGGCCTAAACATGCTCAAAAACTCATGAAATTTTGCACATATGCCAGGTCTGGTGAAAAATTTTGTATTTTAATGGTTTTACACATGAGCACTTGGAAATGGCTCTGTAGCGCCACCTAGGTGTTGTTAAATGCAGCCCTACGAACACATCGTTGTAGCTGCATGTATGAAATTTGGCACACATGTGTATCATGCGAAGACGAACAAAAAAGCCTGTGGGCCCATTGACGCAAACCCAACAGGAAGTCCGCCATTTTGGATTGAAGGTGACATTTTGGCTCTAATTTTGCCATTTCCATGCCTCGAACTTTTTCAAACTCCTCCTTGGGATTTGGTCGTATAAGCTTCATATTTGGTCAGTGTCAACTACACACCTGGGCCATGTTAAATTGCGGAGCTTTTGAGTTTTCGCGACACGGTGTAGCGGTGGCGCCACGGCGAATTTCAATGACTCGCCATGAAAATCTTATTGCCTCTCATTCTGTCATACATGGGCCGACCTGGACCAAAGAGCACACATATGATAAGGCTCCACCCCTGAACATATTTCAACTGCCATATGTGACAATAAGGACTGCGCCACCTAGTGGGAAGAGGAAATGTCATGTTTTACACTTTGGGGTACAGTATTGTGATCGATGACATCTGCGGCCTCAAATTTCTTCAGGAAAGCCTTAAGGAGTTGGTCTTGGGTTACCGTGAAAACTGTGACTTTTCGTCAGAGGGTGTGACCCCTGCAGAATGGCGAACATTGATGTCTCGCCATGAAGAAACAAATTAGTATAACTCAATGAAATCCAGTCTGATCAGTACCAGACTTTACAGGGATGATGTCAGACCCGCCCTGAACAGATTGATGTGCCTATTGTCAGGAATACGTAGAGCGCCACCTAGTGGGAAGAGGAAATGTCATGTCTTACATTTTGTTGTACTGATTTTCACAGGTACATCGTAGCCACCTCAAAAGCGGTGAATATCACGATCAGTCCCTCGTGATGCTTCAGTGAGAAAATTGTGACTTTAAACTGAACGGCGCACCCTGGTGGCAACGCAGTTCACCATGAAAGATGAAACGGATTTTGAGGGGCTTGGAAAGTTTAAGAAGTCTTGAAATTTGGTGTACACCTCCAATGTGATGAGGGCTTTCTTGTTATGTGATCACTTTCCGTGAATAGCGCAAAATGGCTCCATAGCGCCCCCTACAAAATTTCAAAACAACAGCCCCTGCTCTGTGTTTTATGTATGAGTCTGAAACTTGGTAAGGTTATGGAAGATATCAAGATGTACAAAAAAGTCTCTTGGAGCAATATCCCAAATCCAACAGGAAGTCAGCCATTTTAAAATTAATCTGTAATTTTGGCGACATTTTCACCTCTTTTAAGGTACCGTTCTTTGACGAACTCCTCCAAGGGATTTCATCATATTGACCCAATCTTCAGTATGTGGAATCTAAAGAACTTTGTGATGTTAAATTGCGAAGCTTTTTACGTTCAGGGAAACGGGGTGGTCATGGCGGCACGTGGACTTTCAATCACTCGCCAAAAAGCAGTAATCTGTTGTCACTCAAAAACACAATGTCCAATCTTTCCAAAAAGTTGCAGTTATGATGAGAATCAAGCTCGGAAATGTTTGTTATGCCATTTGTCAGTAATGATTAGAGCGCAACCTAGTGGGACGACTATAATCATGATTGAATGAGATGAAATTTTAACTGGTGCTTCTACGTATGAATTCCATCAATGTGACATCAGATCTGACGTGCTTTTTGTAGGTGTTGGGCGTGGCTCGACGTGCTGGGGTGCGAGGGCCCTCGTATCGCTGCTTGCAGCTTTAATTATTATTATTATTATTATTATTCAGGCAAAACAAGGGCCTTTTTGAGGGCCTAAACATGCTCAAAAACTCATGAAATTTTGCACACATGCCAGGTCTGGTGAAAAATTTTGAGTTTTAATGGTTTTACACATGAGCACTTGGAAATGGCTCTGTAGCGCCACCTATGCCTTGTTAAATGCAGCCCTACGAACACATCGTTTGAGCTACATGTAGGAAATTTGGCACACATGTGTATCATGCCAAGACGAACAAAAAAGTCACTGGGACCATTGACGCAAACCCAACAGGAAGTCCGCCATTTGCAAGTGAAGGTGACATTTTGGCTCTAATTTTGCCATTTCCATGCTTCGAACTTTTTCGAACTCCTCCTTGGGATTTGGTCGTATAAGCTTCATCTTTGGTCAGTGTCAACTACACACCTGGGCCATGTTAAATTGCGGAGCTTTTGAGTTTTCGTGATACGGTGAAGCGGCGGCGCCACGGCAAATTTCGATGACTTGCCATGAAAATCTTATTGCCTCTCATTCTGTCATACATGGTCTGACGTGGACCAAAGAGCACACATATGATAAGGCTCCACCCCTGAACATATTTCAACTGCCATATTTGACACCAGGGACAGCGCCACCTAGTGGGAACAGGAAATGTCATGTTTTACACTTCGGGGTACAGTATTGTGATCGATGACATCTGCGGCCTCAGATTTCTTCAGGAAAGCCTTAAGGAGTTGGTCTTGGGTTACAGAGAAAACTGTGAGTTTTCGTCAGAGGGTGTGACCCCAGCAGCATGGCGAACTTTGATGTCTTGCCTTGAAGAAACAAATTAGTATAACTCAATGAAATCCAGTCTGATCAGTACCAGACTTTAAAGGCATGATGTCAGACCCGCCCTGAACAGATTGATGTGCCCATTGACAGGAATACAAAGAGCGCCACCTAGTGGGAACAGGAAATGTCATGGCTTTCATTTTGTTTTACTGATTTTCACGGTTTCATTGTGGTCACCTCAAAAGCAGTGAATATCACGATGAGTCCCTCGTGATGCTTCAGTGAGAAAATTGTGACTTTAAACTGAACGGCGCACCCTGGTGGCAACGCAGTTCACCATGAAAGATGAAGTGGATTTTGAGGGGCTTGGAAAGTTTAAAATGTCGTGAAATTTGGCGCACACCTCCAATGTGATGAGCACTTTCTCGTGATATTATCATTTTCATTGATTAGCGCAAAATGGCTCCACAGCGCCCCCTACAAAATTTCAAAACAACAGCCCCTGTACTGTGTTTTATGTATGAGTCTGAAACCTGGCAAGCTTATAGGAGATGTCAAGATGTACAAAAAAGTCTCTTGGAGCAATATCCCAAATCCAACAGGAAGTCAGCGATTTTAAAATGAATGTGTAATTTTGGCGACATTTTCCCTTCTTTTCAGGCCCCGTTCTTTGACGAACTCCTCCAAGGGATTTCATCATATTGAACCAATCTCCAGTGTGTGGAATCCAAAGACCTTTGTGATGTTAAATTGCGAAGCTTTTTACGTTCAGGGAAACGGGGTGGTCATGGCGGCACGTGGAGTTTTAATCACTCGCCAAAAAGCAGTAATCTGCTGCCACTCAAAAACACAATGTCCAATCTCTCCCAAACGTTGCAGGCATGATGAGACTCAAGCTCGGAAATGTTTGATATGCCATTTGTCATTAATGGTTAGAGCGCCACCTAGTGGGACGACTATGATCACGATTGAATAAGATGAAATGTTAGCTGGTGGTTAAATTGTAGGAATTCCTTCAATGTGACATCAGATCGGACGTGCTGGTTTTAGGTGTTGGGCGTCGCTCGACCCGACGGGGTTGCGAGGGCCCTCATAACGCTGCTTGCAGCTTTAATTGAAATTGTTTTTTTTCTCTAAAGTATTTCCTTAATAGGTTGCCAGTTTGAATAAACCATGCAATATGCAAACTTTGTCTGGTAAACATATTTAAACACTCATCAGACTTTTCTATTTAGACCAGAAGTTATCAAACTGGGTGAGATGCCAATTAAGGGTCATTTTTATTCTTGTGTGAGTTTATTTTTCAACCCTTCAAGATTTGGTCTGCTGTGTTATGAACAACAGAAGAGATCAAATGAAACAGATTTAAAGCAGATTCTCCTCCTGCTGGCCACATACATAATGTAAAAGTCTCCAAAAGTTGAATCTGTTCATCTGGACGTAGCGTTTTGTGGGAGAAACGTTTCATCACTCATCCAAGTGACTTCTTCAGTCTCAGCTGACTGCAGGTTTCCCCAATCTTATAAACAGTACATTTGCACAATGACTGAAACCAGCCCACTGAAGGAACAATGGGCTGTGAGGTCAGTTCCTTAATCATAATTATGCAAATTCTCATGACTATTGATCAACAACCACTGACCAAAACCCACTGATCAAATGTAAAAGGGAAATTTTTCCAGTGTGTTTTGTGTTGGTCATCATCTTGCAAGTGCAAACAAACTAATCGTGACTTGCAGAGAAAGAACAAGCATAAAATCATTAAGAATCCTATTGTGAGTCAGTAATGAGGCCAGTTTTCTGTTGCTGAGCATCCATGCAAGCTGCGCTCTGAACTATTTGTTCTCCTGCCCTCGGAGCAAAAAGGAGTCAGGAGTTCAGTCGGAGAGCACCCT
The DNA here is from genome assembly GCF_036321145.2 of Pelmatolapia mariae. Taxonomy (NCBI): domain Eukaryota; kingdom Metazoa; phylum Chordata; class Actinopteri; order Cichliformes; family Cichlidae; genus Pelmatolapia; species Pelmatolapia mariae. Next base: position 7,905,624 of record NC_086232.1, on the reverse strand, counting down.
GGAGAATAAGTCCATTTCGTAAAATGTCTTGTGTTGTCAGCCTGCTGCGCAAAAACAACATCAAACTATCTGAGCTCTCGAGGTGGGAAATTTTTAAGCCTTGAGGCTAAGGCTGAGGACACATTTGCCAGCCAACACACCCCTGGCATGTAGCCACATCTTTACCTAATGGGCTGCCCTCCATACATGCTTTAAATTCATGTGTTAGTAGTGGAAGATCAGCTGGCATGAACAGATTTAAATACATCTGCAAGGTTGCATTTTATAAGTCATTAAATCAGGTGATATCTGTGGTGTTTCACTTCATACTGTCTTTATCAGATTTACTAAGAATACAGTAATCCAAAGATATGCGGACAATGACTGGTTAATATTATCATGTTTCAGGGGAGCTTATTGTCTGATGATTTTAGTGTGAGAACTATCTTTGCTTTTGATGACACACAGCTTTTGATGTTTAATGTAGTCAGCATAGTTTCCATTTATATTCATTCTTAAAATATTTGACTACACAAATGAAATGTGAATGACCATTTTAGGATGAAACTGGATGAAGCTGGATGTTTGGATGAGGCATTTGTACGCAGTAGTCTAAAGTGCTTAAACTGTGAACATGCAAAAACAGAAACTTTTTTCAGATTTTTGCTTTGATTTTGCTCATCTATTCGATTCGTCTTCTAGAGAATTGTACTCAAAGTAAATAATTTGCATGTAAAGCACAATTAATGCAAAACAGTGGCACCTTCTTCCCTTTTTCGTGCTGAACTTGAGTTAAAAATCATATGCAGACACTAGCATACTGCTCTGATAGTGATTCTCTTCTTGCGAGTGAATGAAATGCCCCAGTATTAAGACGTAATATGACTAATGCCGAGTGCTGCAGAACAAAGCACAATGTGCAAGTCCCCATTTTTACGTCTGACAATATGATGAGAAAACAAGTTATCCTGGAGGATTTGCTAGTTACGGTAGCTACTAAGTAAGCTAGGTAGTCAAATGTTACAGCATGTGCATCCTAATCATTTACTAGCTTCTTTTTGCACTGACTGTTTGTGATTAAGAGGCTTTATGAAGTCATTCATTTAACTGGCACATTTAACTCCACCCACTTGCCATATTTGGTTTAAAACTAAAAAATAATAATTTAAAACGCACAACGAAGTGCTCAGTCAGCTGGAAGATTTGAACTTATCACCCAGTCCTACCTCAGGCAGCACATATAGGACAACTACCAGTTTAATACCAGATAATCCACTGTTGTCTGTAAGTAACATTAAAATAAGTTCATTCAACTTCATGGCAAAAGAAACATGGGATTGAAATACAGCCAGGGCTATGAGAATGTGGACTATTAGACCTTTTTTTGTATGCATAATCAACATAGACTCAAAGGCTCAAAGGTAAATGGACAATTGAACAAGAGGAGTTTTCATGGCTAGGTGAGGTCTATTCTTTTATCATTTTATATCAAACTAAACTGACTTACTAAAAGATTTAGATTTTTTTTCAAGGGTTCCAGAGATATAACAAAAATTTTGGAAATGGCCAAAGCACTGTGGATATATGGATGATGGCAGAATTATTTCCTTGGTTTAAAAAAGGTCCTTCAAAATACCTAGTCAAGTCAACACTCTCACACTCTTGATGAAGGAGGCATATTGTTGTCAGGGTCTACAATCAACAGATTCCTTTATGAATCAAAACAGAGTGGGTTTCACTCAAAACCATGAAGACCAGATTAGACTCTGGCAGAAAACACCTGGAAGAGCCTGCACAGCTCTGGAAAAAAAACTTCTTCGGACAGATGAAACCAACATGAACTTGAACCACAATGATGAGAAGAGAAAAGTATTGCAAGAAAGACAATCACGATCACAATCTGAAGCATCCCACATTATCTGTCAAACATGTGGGCAAAAATATTCTGGCATGGGCATGAATGGCTGCCAGTGAAACGACACTAGTGTTTATTGATGATGTGGCTGCCAGCAGAAGTGGCAGGATGAATTTCAGTGTCATTCCAAACCAAATAAATAATGACCCAAAGCATGCTCAGAGCAAAGAAATTGAATATTCCTCAAGGGACAAGTCAATTACCTGATCTCATCCTGAAAGAGCAGGATTTTAAGTTACTGAAGACAAAGGTGAAGCCAAAGAGACTCACAAACTACTGAACGTGGCTGCAGTAGCTTGGAGAGAATCTTAATGGATTAAACACCGAATCTGGTGATGTCTAAGGTTATTTTGCCTTGAGTCTTTGTGTTAAGTTTGTTTTTAAATTTGCTCGAGAACACACATTCATTTATTGAATGAGATTATACAGGTATGTGATGCATTCGGATTCTTTATCACAATCTGCACCAGATATGTGGAAATACATCTAGAATTGTCTTTAAATTAATCTGGGAGCATGGGAAAAGACCACTGGAAGCATCAGGTCAGAAGATGCAAATTCAATTAATGCAACAGGAAACAAAAGTCCTAAAAATCCACCCTTCCATTCTCTCCTGTTTATCTTTATCAGGGTGGCAGGGGGGCTGGCGCCCGTCCCAGCTACCATAGGGCGAGAGGCAGGGTGCCCCTTGGACAGGTCACCAGCACACAGAGACAGACAACCATCCGCACTCACATTCACACCTATGGGCATTTTAGAGCCATTTATATTTACATCTCTGCTTTGCTTTAATGGACAGTACACCTTAGCCACCAACATAATTCAGAAGACAAATCAGACATGTTTGTCTGCATTCAGATTAAATGTTAATATTACTGCTGTACGTGATGAAATTTCTTAAGGCTGACTACAAGATTCCTCTGTGATGAACAAGCATGTCAGGCTGATTCAGCGAGTTATGACTGCTCTCTATTCAGCCTAGATTTATAATATTTACTCAGCAGATTAAGCACCATGGGAGCTTTCAGATCAGGTATGAAAGGCAACATTAAGTTATGTGCTACATGCATGAGCTTGTGTGCAATCTCCAAAATGTTAACAAGAGTGTGTACTGCTTTAGCAAGTCCTCCAGAACAGAAACAGGGCAGCAGGTTGAGTCTACACTGCAGTCGTTATTTGCAGTAAAGAACGACAAGAATATGATTGGAATAAAGATTCTTCTGCAGTTTATTAACGAGTGAAAAACGTAAACATTTTACTGCAATTCAAAGAAATCTATGTAAATCCACTAATTCCTTCAAGTGATGTCATATAATAATTGTTTTAATGATGTTTAAATTAGGACGTTGTGTTACATTCACATGAAATCAGAAAAAAAATTATCTTTGTTCTTTCAAAGATAAATATATTCTCAAATCGGTTATTATTCAAATGGTGGCAGTGAGTACAAACAAAGGCTGGCCCCAAAGTGACATTACACAACAACACAGTCATGCACCATTTGCAATCTGAGGTTATCTTTCAAACATACATGCTGTTCTCCCAAATCAATTTACTATTTGGTGCTGACTGCAAGAGAAACCTCAACACCTTCTCTAACTGTTTCATGGTTAAAAAAAGTTTCCAGAAAAGTGAAGCAATTCCATCCCCTGGACTGTTGGAAGGGTTTAAGGGTGATAAATAAACCCTGACCTTGCTCTAAAAACAAGCAGTACAGCAGAACACAGAGAGGCTTCTGACTCAGACATACAGATAGACGAAACAGAGAGAAAGTAGCCTTTGCCCACATTCCACTGAAGGTCCTCGCATTTCATCCAATTATATTTTTGTTCATTTTTTCCCATAAATGACAGCGTTAAGATTCGTCTGCAGGTCTTCCAAGGCTGTTTTTACCAGTAAAGTATGCTAACAAAGAATAAAAACTGAGCTCAATGTTTTATTAATAATCAACTGCAAACTATTTTAGTGGAAAATAAAAAATATCAGACACATTTCAAGAAACCCCCAAAAACCAAACAAACAGAAAAAACAAAACAAAACAAAAAAACCTCCTCCCCACACCCTTCCCTTATCCCAGAGTGCTATCAGTTAGTTTATTTTTGGTTGAAACTTATTCCCTCATATCTCAAACAGCAGCATTCTTTGCTCTCATTGTTAGTTTCAATCACTCACCTCAAAGTTGGGAGAAGTTTAATTCCAGTTAACCCGCCCGCTTCACAATGCCCACAGTTATGTCACTTGCTGTGACTCAAAGTCACTGAATGTCACTGACTTTCTATGGCTTCTGATTGCCAACCTGCTGTGTGGACACTCCCTAGCTTCCAGAGGAACTTTTTTTAAACTTTATTCTTTTATAGTTTTAGGAAAACAAATCAGCAATCGTCTTATGCAGTTTCTAACAGATAGTGATTTTATATCCCAGCAACCACTAAAATTAAACTTTACTTAGATTATGTTTGTGAATACCTGCCTACCTTCATCAATACATCATCTTGAATTTTGACACAAATTATTTCACGCTTGGAAGCTCTGATACACATAAGTCCATAACCTTTGGACAATGACACTTCTTTTTTTTTCTTTTTTTTAATTTTGCCTCTATAAACTACCAAAGCTAATTTTACAGAAGCAGTAGTAACACTGTAGACTTCCAGCTTCCAGTTACAGCCACTTTTATAAGCAGTCCTTCATTTTCAGAGGCTCAAAAGAAAGTCAACAATTAACTGATTGTTTCATAGCCAGGTGAGGCCTGTTTGTTATTTTATCTTCTCCATTCATGAGTGAATGGAGAAGATAAAATATGTGGCGTTGATTCCTCACACCATTTACAGAGCAGAGGAACTTGCTTCCATTTTCCAAATTTGAACCATAATCAACTTAAAAAGAAAATAATTTTTACATGTTTACATTTAGGTAACAAGTTTCTTATCCAGCGTCCGTATTATAGCTGTGACATTAAATTTAAAACGGGTGGTTCCCCCTATTTTATCAGCTAAATCTTTTGGCTAATTAGTGCCAAGGCTAATCACACGCAGACACACCCAGTTTTGTAAACAAATACAAGACTGAAAGATGCATGCAGGACATGCTATCGCTCTGACTCATGTGCTCAGTGTTGAAACACAATGACATAAAGTTTTCTGTGATGAGATCACACAAGTTCACAAATGTAGATACTTCTGATGAACTTTGAAAGGGTGTTTTTATGTGTTCCTTAATTGCACTAAGTAGATCACTATAATTCCTGATAGGAAAAAAATGAATTCATGGTCTTCTTAATCATATTTGTATTGTCTTATTTCTATGCCGTGTTTGGTTTTCACCAAACATGGTGCTGTGCATTATGTCCACAGCCAAGTCTTATCTGTCCCTATGACATTGTTCTAGAGGTTTTGTGTTTTGTTCCCCTCCAAACAAGCCTTTCTTTATCAGTCGTGTTCGAATTGTACTGTCATGCTAACTGAGGTCTGTAGCGTCTGAGATGTCGCTCTAGGATTTCTCTGAGGATTGCATGGTCTGATCTTGGGGTGAATTTGCTGGGACGTCCACTCCAGTCACAACCAGTCACTGTCTGTGATTAGGGTTTTTATGTGTTACTTAATTCCAGTAAGTAGTTCATTATGATTACTGATAGGACAGTAATCATAATGAACCCATCACTGTCTGTGACTGGTTGTTTTTCTATTCCATTCCTGTCCTATTTAAAAATGTGTTTGTAAAATGATTATCATGATTGAAACCACAAGGCCAAATGTGCTTGACAAGGAATAAAGCTGCCCTTTATAATACAAAAGCCCCTGTAACTTTAACTTATTCTATTCTCCGTGTATTTTGGAACTGGGGGAGGTTGTGCTTGAAAGCTTTACTCTGTTTCATGCCAAAGTCTGTGACTCTTAACTTAAAATGTAACATCTTTTAGTTCCTGAAAATTTACCAAGCGGTTAAAGGAAAACCCATTAAGATGTTTAAGAGAATTAAGAGAATGAGCTGCTCAGTCACCTCAATAACATTTCTTTTTTTAATGTTTAAATGCTCGTTTCTTAAGCAGCCTTTTAGTAAAAGCAGCTCTTTAACTGGAACTGGAAAGTGAAATGCAATTCATACTTGGAACTGTTTTTCGTAAGGGTAGTAAGAAGATGCTGATTTCAAATTGTGTTTAAAGTACCGAGACGTACAAGTCTTTTTTAAGACATGAAATAATATAAGCACTGAAAAGTCAGGGGAATGACGTTCCCAAGCAAGACAGTCCAAGGACACGAGGAATGATGAACATGGTAGGAAATACGCACTGATACAAAATAAACCTAATTTATGTCTAGAGGTTGCAGATGGCAGGAAGAGGACTGTGTTAATGGTGTAGGCGTTTGTTTAACCAGAAAATTAAATATCTTCAGCTGCCAAAGTCATGATGCAGACAGCAAAGGTCAGAACTTGAAAGATAATTTTTATTGCTCTTAAAGATGATACAATGTGATGAAGGATGTTGGGTCTAGTAATGCTTCTGATTCCTGTCGACTTTTTATTGCTTTGTTGAAGGAACATGATGAATTTAAAGTGTATCATCAGTTTTAAATGTATATGAGCTGAGTGCATATTATCCCATATGGAAAAGATCTATATAAATCTTATAAAGTTTGTATCTGTCTTGTGTGAAACTTGTATGAAAAGCATACAAGAGTGAAAGCAGATATAAGTTCCACTGAAAAATTATATAAATGAAACTTGTATGTTTTGGATACTTACTAAAACAATATAATGAGAAAGTGGCCACTTTCATGAGTAAATCATATAACCCTTATATGATTCACTATATGAAGTAGGCCACATCTTATGCAAGTCTTTTATAAGTTTTTTCTATTTCTTTTCCATATGGGATATTACACAAGGATATTTAATCATGGATCTGGCAGGTTACCTGTAGATGATCCCACTTAAACGAACAACTGATCACCATGACTACTGATGTTCTAAGAAGTGGGTCTGTCGAGTCTTTCTATCATTATCATTCGATAATGGTGTATCCACCATACAGGGCGTCCATGTGGGTGCTCGTCACACGTGGTGTGTCGCTAACGTATATGCCACGCCATCATATGTCAATCAACAGGATCCCAGACGTTCAGTGAAACTGAAACAAGCTGAACTCAATACCTGCCCATTTTGCTTTGTCACAGGTTATTTTGCCCATTGTCACTTGAAGTCAATGAAAGTCATTAATGTTCCACAGGGTGTGGTTTCCACATCACAGCAGTCTGCATCCTATGTGGAAGGGCTGCACAATTACAGCCAACACAATTCAACATTGAGATCATAATAATTTGCCACAACTTTTCATTGACTGCAGTGACAATATGTTTTTATTTCAATATCATGAAAACAGAACAGTGCTTTTACATCTTTACAATCTTTATGTAGAAACACTATATTTCCAAAATGATTCACCCACACATTATATTCCAAGTGCAAAACTAACTCGGAGACTATCCACCACATAGTAGCAAGAACTAAGATGGAGGCTGAAGCAGCATACACTCAGAAGCACATCCAAGCGACTGTCAAACTCCTGATTTATGGTAAGGTTGGGGTCATCACTGACGAAGTCTTCTCCTCATGGGATTAAAAGAGAAATTTGTTTTTAAAAAAAACAAAGGGCATCCATATGGATAGACACTTTCAGTGATTGCCCAACACTGAATAGCACGGAAATTGAGCAAAATTAGAAAACTGTGGCACTAAGTGGGCAGACTCACAGCTAAATTTAGCAGGTTAACTATGCAAACAGAGCCTGGAATGTCAACTAGCAACCAAGTACATTGACATAGCTGACATAGCTAAAGGCCACGTCATACGTAAGGAATTTCCGTTTTGATTTAGTTTCAGGTTTCATTTTCATTCATAATCACTACTTTCATGGTTACACTGTTTGAAAACATCGTATTGTTCTCAGTATGTACTTCCTTATACATATACACCAACAAATAGATGTAGATGTTAATACCTGTCAAAACAGCCTTATCATGTTGCTCTCTAATGATTAGTCAGGGTTTTTTCTGTCTCAACATGTACCTTTGGTGGTTAGGGTTAGGGAAAAATTTAACTGAAAAAATTGAAAAATAAAAGTACAGTGCGTCTGTCCGGCATGAGATGAGGCATGTGTGACGAAGATTCAAGCTCCAAACCCATACATAACCTCACTGACTTATAAATCACTTTCTTTTGTCTTTTAGTATTTGATGCCCCTGTGCACCCCACCATAGAGCACAGCACTGAACCCCAGACACATAAAAGTCCCATTTATTGTCAACACCATGCTATCTGTACATCTGTATTGTATGAGTGATTTGGTTCTCCTGATGTTCACAAACCAGTTTTCCTGTTATTTCTACTAATTTGATTTTTAAAAATGTATATGGTGCTGAAGTAATTGAATCCCTAATTTTAAAAATTGTTTAAAAGTCTTCTCATTAAAAGTCTTTTCACGGTGATTTTCCCTGTGAGGAAAGGCCAAAACTTCTTTACGGAGGGCACCAAATTTGTTTGTATGCAAACAAAATTAAAGTACATTTTACTGCTTTCAGTAAAATTCAACTTTTATTTTCTGTCTCCTGCTGCTGGCTTGAATGTCCCATATTTGGAGTGTAGACACTTTTATTAAGTCTTCATTACATGGATGACGTTATTACCAGTCATGGCTGACCATAAACTTAAAGGTTACAGTGGTGGTCAGACCAGTTCCTGTACATTCTTGTGGGGCTGGCGTGCAGCTCATTTGTCAGTCAAATATTTTTGGTTGGGCTTATAATGCTTTTCCAGCTGAGTCTAAACATAGTAAACACTCAAACAGGGCACCTAAGATCTGATTCATTTGCAAACAGAAATGGAAATCATCATAACAGAAGTCCAAAATTACTATTTTGAAACAATAAAGGTCTTAAATATGAACTGTGTGGCACCCATCAGTATAAATGCACGGTAGGAGGTGCAGACTTTATAAATGACTTTTAAAATAATGTTCAGCTCTAAAAACAGCAAGCTGCTGTAGTGAACTATTTACCTTAAAGTGTTCACTCTTTAACTTTAGTTAAACAGTTGATTAAAAGTGAGAATATCCTTTAGCACTAAAGGGTCTTCGGTCAGTCTCATTTGTATTCTTTGTTACACACTACATAGCAGATCTATATGAGTGGGATAGACTACAAAAAACTCAAATTATTATTACTCAGTAGTAATAATAACTTGGATGCTCACATATGTGCTCTGTTCACTGTTCACTAACCTAATTTCCATGTATCATAAATTAGTGATGCACCAGCCCTGTTGGTCATTTGATACCTCAACTCAGGATATCTGCCAATAAAACCATGTTCCAGAGCAAGCTTTCTCTATCCTTTATTTATAATGTTTAAAAAAAGGCAAAATGCCACAAAATCAATCTCCAAAACCTCACAGCACTTTAGTAATCTGAATGATTCCTATAAAAGCATGGATTACTGTTGGCTGCTACTGGCCTATTAGTCACACATAGCTAACAATAATCAACTGCCAATAACAATGATGTGTGTGTGTGTGTGTGTGTGTGTGTGTGTGTGCGTGCGTGCGTGTGTGTGTGTGTGTGTGCGTGCGTGTGTGTGCGTGTGTGTGTGTGCGTGTGTGTGCGTGTGTGTGTGTGTGTGTAAAAATATTACTAGTATTATAAATCAGTAATGTCATACCTGATACTCAATGGGACATTAATAGGATTGTGCAAATACATATAGCGCATGAATGCAGCATGAAGCTGAACTCGGATTAAAGTAAAGTGAAACAGGTGGCAGCTCTGGCAATAACCTTCTTCAAATACAATAAAGGTGTAGATGGCCAGTTACTATTACTGGGGTTGGTTTGTGATTGTCTCCAAGGTATGTGTATCATACATAAACACTGATAACAATTCCAAAGAGCCCTCATTTCTCCCCAGAAATGTTACTTTGGTGAGCTCTGGGCCCTCACTCAAGTCAGAACTCACTGTAAAATCAGGTCACTTACACAAACACGAAGAACAATTAAAATTACAGGCAGGACTGACTAAAACGCCCACTCTCCACCTGAACTCCAACTTCTATTAACCTAAAAACACTTATGTCTTATAACACTCAAAAAGGCCACACTTCATTCATATGTAAATGTAACAATGCAGCAACTATAAAAACTCGGAAAATGCCACCAACATCATTATATGTTGGCAGGTGAAGGATAACAGTACAGCTACTGAATCTCTGAATAGTCTGTTTGACTCTTTATGTTTTATACATCTTTCTGACATATTTTTCTAACACATATACAGACTATTTCCGAAAGTTATTAATTGTGAGTGCTACTGAAGCCTGGAAAATAGGGGCTCTGAGATACAGTATTCAATAAAAACAGAAACTCCACAGAGCAACCAACCAGTGTCACCACTTTATTTCACCGAAGAGCCGAAAGTTGGTAACGGCTGGCTGGCAGTATTACTCACCGCCTCCTAAGCCCAGCAGCCGGCAGATATCTCTGGTGAACTTCATCAGCTTTTACCGTCCACACATTAGCGGGCCTCACTCGGCGTTAAATCCCAGCTGTCCCTCTGTACACAATCACACACTTCCACCCTTCATTAAGCGCCGACAGCTCGCCGGTGCCAGTACCGGCTCATATGAAACATTCCCCGCTGATCCGCCTCCGATTGTACAGTCATTATCAAGCTAACTGGATTACAGCAAAACACTCTTCCGGTTATTGCTTTCAACAATAAAATAGGAAAAACGGCTTCCTTACCACACCCATCAAAATAAAACCGCGGGAGCGTTAACATCGGTCTTTCATAATTTTCCTAAAGGCTTGACATCAAACTGCGAGATTTACACGTTGAAAAGAATAGAAAACAATATAATATTTAAAGATCAATAAATTGTACAACTACAATTATTTTCTTGTGGGTTTTATTTAATATTTTGTCAATAATTTTGTTTTACTTGCATTTATTTAGATTCATTTATTTCATTCTGTTAACTGTTCCAGCATTTAACTATAATTCCCTATGAGGGTTTAATTCAGAATAAACTATATTTCTTTTAATTTTTACATGTATTAATTTCAACTGAAGATTAACTGAAGATTAAAAATATTAAATCCTGTAGAAAAGCGATCAACAGGAAATATGAAAGGAGCATATTCAAATGACATAGTGATTCACATCAAATGCCTCTCAACACATTTGCTACTGTATCATAAGCACCAAATTTTGCTTATAAGACAGCAAATTTAAATTTGTACTCATTTGGTTTTTTTTTTCTTCTTTTTAAATGCAGTTTAAGCCGTTTGAAGCCCAGTAAAAACAATGTTTTTTTCCGAACTTTATTTGAAATTATAAAGTGAACAGTCCGTCATTCCAGTTCAGTTTGTAAAAAAAAGACAATGTATTTGAGGGTTACTTGAGCACATGTGAAATGTAAAAGTGAAGTCAGAGGTCAAATGTGACATGATATTTGGATGTTTAGAGTACCGGTACCATTTACTAAAAGGAAGAATACAATAAGAAGCTGTAGCAGAAAAACAAATATGGAAACTGAACGTCTTGATGTATTCTCAATCATCCAGGAAAGTAAATCTCCAAAAGTTGATTCTGTTCATCTGGATGTAGCGTTTTGTGGGAGAAACGTTTCGTCACTCATCCAAGTGACTTCTTCAGTCTCAGCTGACTGCAGGTTTCCCCAATCTTATAAACAGTACATTTGCATAATGACTGAAACCAGCCCACTGAAGGAACAATGGGCTGGGAGGTCAGTTCCTTAATCATAATTATGCAAATTCTCATGACCATTGATCAACAACCACTGACCAAACCCACTGATCAAAGACCACTGATCAATGGCCATGAGTACCATTCACAGAGAGTTGGAGAATGGCTGCAATCACAGCATCCACAGCAACATCCTGGACAGGGAGGGACGCTGGTTTGAGCGCGGAGTCAAGGAGGCCATTTACGTGAAAAGGGGAAGACCATCTCTGAATCGAGGAGGGGGCCTAAGGGTTCATCTTTCGCCATCTTACAATGCTGTGAATGGTACTCATGGCCATTGATCAGTGGTCTTTGATCAGTGGGTTTTGGTCAGTGGTTGTTGATCAATGGTCATGAGAATTTGCATAATTATAATTAAGGAACTGTCCTCCCAGCCCATTGTTCCTTCAGTGGGCTGGTTTCAGTCATTATGCAAATGTACTGTTTATAAGATTGGGGAAACCTGCAGTCAGCTGAGACTGAAGAAGTCACTTGGATGAGTGACGAAACGTTTCTCCCACAAAACGCTACGTCCAGATGAACAGAATCAACTTTTGTTGATATGGAAACTGAACTTTTTAATATTTTTATATTTTAATATTTTGTTATGGTTTAATTAATTAATTAAATATACAGATTTCTGCTGAAAGCATGGTGTGTGATGTGGTGATGGTGGGGGGGGGGGGGTCTGCACTTGCCTCTAATCTGCTGGCTTATACATCCGTCCAATCCCCCCGTTCTGTAATGCTGAAAGACAGCAGGCTGAACCAATAAAACGTCGCTTTAGCAGAGCTTTCAAGCAATCATCGACAGCAGCGACTGATTTGGGCGGGTCCCTAACAGAAGCGACAGACTGGCTCAGCGGCCATTGAAGCATCTTTATCTTCAAAAGAACAAGCAGAGATTTTTTTTGTACATCTGCGGAGTCCTGCGGACTGAAGCCATGGTCTATCATTCTCTCGCCCTGCCGATGATCTGCTTCACCACGTTATGGGCGTTGGTGGGGGTCGTAGCTCCGTTTTTAGTGCCCAAAGGACCCAATCGGGGGTAGGTGGTGTAACTGCTTTTAATTGGATACAATTAACGACGCTCCCTTTCATCTGACAGTGTTATTATTATACTTTGTACCTATAATTGTATTTTCCTTGCTGTTAGTGTTTTCGCTGTGTCGGTCGGAAAGAATCTTTAGACATATGCGACGCGCGCGAGCGTGCTCCTGATCCTCTTCTGGTGATGGAGGCCCAGCGTCATCCAAGAAACAGTCATTCAGCCATCCCTCCAGCCAAACACACACACACACACACACACACACACACTACCAGTAATTTCAAAGGTCGAGTCGGCAGGGATAATGTGGGCTCGTTTGGACAAAAGTCATTCTGATGGTTTTATTTGTAAAAAGCAGAGTACGGGGAAGATTGTAAATCGTGGAGGCAGGGCCAATCTCCTGGAAAAACTGTGTGATTACAATATTTCTATCGTTTGTGCGTTAATGTCCAGTATTGCTCAGTATGTGACTCGGGATCTAATGTTAATAATGTTTGCTTATGAATGTTATAATAGTAAAAGTGGGCACGTGTGACTCTGACTCCTCTGTTCTCTCTGACAGTGTGATTGTCACCAGTCTGATCCTTACAGCGATCTGTTGCTACTTGTTGTAAGTACCTACTTGCTTACTCTTCTTTGGTATGTAGCTGTTGTCATTTTGCATGTTGGCCACTTTGTTAAGTACACCTGCTCAAGGGCTCATTAATGCAGGGATGTAATCATCCAATCACATTCGAGCAACTTAAAGAATTTAGGTATGTAGACTCCTTGCTGAAGCTCAAACTGAGCGTTAGAATAGATAAGAAAGGTGATTGAAATATGACTTTGAATGGGGAATGGCTGTTGGTGCCAAGCAATGGTGATCCAGTGAGCAGCAGTATCCTGGGCTAAAATGCCTTGTTGATGCCAGAGATGAGAGGAGAATGGCCAGACTGCTTTGAGCTGATAGGAAGGCAACAGTAACTCAAATAACCACTTGTTACAACTGAGGTATGCAGAAGAGCATCGCTTAGCACGCACCACTTTGAAGCTTCAAGCCGATGGATTACAGCAGCAGAAGACCACACCGTTACCACTCCTGCTCTTTTATTTATTTATTTGGGGCGATCGTGGCTCAAGAGTTGGGCGGTTGCCTTGTAATCGGAAGGTTGCCGGTTCGAGCCCCGGCTTGGACAGTCTCGGTTGTTGTGTCCTTGGGCAAGACACTTCACCCGTTGCCTACTGGTGGCGGTCAGAGGGCCCGGTGGCGCCAGTGTCCTCTGTCAGTGCACCCCAGGGTGGCTGTGGCTACAATGTAGCTTGCCATCACCAGTGTGTGAATGGATGTGTAAAGTGCTTTGGGGTCCTTAGGGACTAGTAAAGCGCTATACAGGCCATTTACCATTTTTATTTAGCACAAACTCACAAAACATTTTCAAAGGAAGACTGTAAAAACAATGTCTGGTCTAATGAGTCTTAGATTCTGTTGCAGCCTTCGGATGGTCTGGTCAGAATTTGGCGTAAGGAACATGAAAGCATGGATCCACCATGCCTTGTGTCCCCAGTTCAAGTTAGCTGTCGTGTAATGATTTGGGGAAATGGCTTCTGCTACACGCTGGAGCTCAAATCGTCTCAAACTCTTGAACATGACAGTGAGTTGACTGAACTCCAATGGCCTCCACAGTCACCAGATATTAATCCAATAGAGCACCTTTGAGATTTGGAGAGCGAAAGATAGAGATTGTTAGTGAGGTGTAACTAATAAAGGGTCTGATGAGTGTATTTGCCACAGGGTTACTAGCAAATTGAGAATTTTTAGAGGCACAGAGGGGACAGGGTCTTTTTACCTGGCTCTCCAAGGGTAACTTATGCCAAACACATGACATAATAAATAAATAACATGGTTTCATAAGAATATGAAACCATGTTATTTATTTATTTTATTTTTTTACTGTAAGTAAAATGTTTTTTGTGGCTGTAGCATTTTAGTGACTAACATATGAAGTATGAAGATAAACATCAGTGTTTCCTCACACACAGACCAGTTCAGTGACCTGCCCAGGAATGTTGACTGCTGTGGAAATATATTTGGTCACTCACGTTAGGATTTATTTATTTATTTTTTTACAATTTATCTGACAGAACAACACCATCAATGATCAGTTCACTAGCAGGCAGTCCCCTTGCTCTTATTTTGAAAGTTCACTCACTGCTTACCATTGAGGTCTGCCCTTCCTGTGTGTTGTTTCTGTGCCTGTTGAACTCTTGCCAGGCTGATATTGTGCCACTCCTCAGTGTCATTCAGCTGCTTGCCCACTGAGGATCTCACTCCCACAGTCACCCACACTCCAACATCTGGGACTGCAGCTGCACACGTAACTCTTGCTCTACTCTTTAAAATCTGCTCTGTGCTGGAGAGTCACTGTAGTCAGAACCTGCAGCAGGTTGTGTGGTGGAAACCGGTGCGTGCTGATACACATGAAGCGAGAAGATCTACAGCTACGTTTTAAAAAGCAACAGTGATGAATAGGTTGTTAACTAAGCAATAATGTTCGTCATAGTTTTCTTCTACAAAAACAAGATGATAATGCATGAGGACAAAAACTCTGATGAAATGTATTGACACTTTTGTCAGTAAACAAGGTGAAAATAGAGATGAGACCCAGACAGAACCAGTTAAGTTGTGCAGAAAGGCGATCCAAGTTTGGAAGTGGTAAGGATAGACGTGCTGTTTGATGTCAAGGAAAATAAGACGCTTTGTAAACCGTGTGGATCAACTCTCACCAATAAAAACACAACAGACTTTTACACTTTGTATTTTGCTCAACGGAATCAACTACAATCCAACTTTTAACTGGTTATTTCTATCAGCTAACAGCTCCATGCTGCTTTCATGGGAGGCGAGGGAAAAGGATGGGAATGGGATCTAACAGACATGGCGTTACTGCGTTACAAAATGGATGCTCTCTTCCTTTCTTTCTCTCAAAAGCATTAATTATGCCCAATGGGACATCTGTTTTACATTTTATGAGGAGGATACTTCTGCATTGGGTTAACAACATCCCGTGTGTGCTGGAGGTCCTACAAGTTACACACTGATAACAAACCCTGTAAAACAGGGGTGTCAAACTCAATTGCACAGGGGGCCAAAACTCAAGGCACACTTTAGGTCGCGGGCCAAACAAGATAAACATTTATTGAACACACTAAAACAATGTTTTTTAAACATAAATATGAATAAAAACAGACAGGAATATCATTCCAGATTAAATAAACTTAAAAAAAATAAACTTTAACTTTAAATATTTTGCTCTTTATAAAACTATATCCTGTCAAAATTATGCAAGTTAGAAATATGAACATGCTGCCAAAACCCCAGAAAAAAATAAATGAAAGCATACACAAGGTTCGAACTGCATCAGGAATGGAACTAATAAACTGTGCGGGCCATTCAGTGTCGTACTTTGCCTTGAGTGTATCATTACACTGCAGCTCCATCTGAATCTGCACAGGTGCAGTTCAGCAAAGTCCGCTGACTTGGTTCAACATTACTTGGCAACAGGGAAAGTGAGGCAGGTTGCACTGGTGCATTTGTGACAGCTTCACTTGAAATGCCTTCACCGCATCATACAGGCCATGTCCATGAACTGACAGATTTCCTTGCTGAGCTCAAAAACTCTATTGAGAATTTTTATCCCAACTCAGCCAACGGACCTCTGTATGATAAGGAATGTTTTTCAGCTTACGTTTTGTCTCGTAGTGCCATCTTGAATTAAAATCCTTAATTACAGCCACATTAGCTCCACTAATAAGACACACGGGTTTACCGGCAATGTCTGTAAACATATATTCAGTCACCCACTGGCGCTGAAAGGCTCTGCTTTCAGAATCAACTTTTCTCTCCACCATTGTGAGCGGCTAGCTTCGCAATAACAGAAGTTTGACTTGATTGATGCGGGAATGTTCCCAGTTAGCCTAGCGTTCAGCAAGGAGGCTGCAGCGCTGCATTATGGGATCTGTAGTTTGTTTATTATTAGCGCCTCACATCGCCGGGCCATGCATAACAATAATAATACATCTATATAAAATGATCTCGCGGGCCAGATATAAATGTACGCCGGGCCGGATGTAGCCTGCGGGCCTTGACTTTGACACATGTGCTGTAAAACATCTGCCACCTGACGAGCTGAGTCACAGCAACGCTATCAGCCAGCTGATTCCTGCTGAGACACAAGTTTTATTTTGTTTTTGTTTTTCCCAAGTGCAATAAGAGAGAGAGAGAGAGCACAAATTGGGGTTTGGTTGAGAAAGAAATCAGAAAGCTGAGAAAACTAACCAGGCTTGTTCTCCTCTGATAGCACAACGAAGGTCAAACTCAAAAAGATATGAACTCTAAAGTGTCCCAGTGTTGTAGATACATATGTATGTGTATGCACCTAGTGGGGCTGTCTCAAATCTGTCACTTGGCCTTCTGTGTCTGTAATTTGTCCATATCCACATTTAAAATACCAGCATACTAATAAGACTACTGAAACACAGGAATGAACCCAGACAGGTAACAAAGACTGAAAGATCAGATGATCTCAGTGCCAGGAAGCATCAGCTAACGGCTCAGTTATTTTCCTTGATAAATCTCATAAAGGGTTTGCTGTTTAAGCTCATGTAGCCTACAGTTGGTGCACAGCTGCAAACTGCTTTGCAACCCGCAGCCTCCCCGATCAATCAGTGTGGAAAAACCAGCAGATTATGTTGATGGCAGCACGTAGCCAAAACATCTTCATCCCCCTCAGCATGAAATAAAAAGAATTCATAGTTTGTGTTTGTCTGCAGTCTGTGTGTTTTAATATTTGTATTCATATTTCATCAATGTGTTTGTTGTCTCTGATATCTGCTCTGTACTGCGGTTAAGTCCTGCTTCTTCTATCACTGCCTCCAGCTTTGTGTGTAATCACATGAAATGGTCAAAAGAGGTCCCAGAGGAGAGCTGCGCAGCGAAAGTAAATTACAGCAGATGAAAACGACCACAACAGTAACAATATTCTTCTCAGCATAGTGGTCCCGACTGAAATACTTTATAAAACAAACAGCAGTTTGGCATATACGCAAAGTAACATGGCAATCAGCATTCATTTTCAGGGAACACCAGTACCCTGCACTCGTTTGGCTATGGCTCTGTGGGGGACCTGCAAATGTGTAGGAGGGCTCTGGTCCTCTGGTCTATCATCAGAAATGTTCAGTTTGAAAGCAGTCAGCGTTTTAAGGGGGATTAAAAAATGGGGATGCAAGGAGAGGTGGGATGTGCATAAATAAGATTATCATTCCACCACTAGAGGGAGCTGGGCACCCTCAGGATAAACCTCCACCAACAACAGCATTCACACTGTAAACATACACTGTTTGCACAGTTTTAGCCTGGAAATGATGTACCTGGATCAGCCGTACAGATCTGTCCCACAAATCTCGCTGTGTGTCGTGAGTGTCTGCTGTTCTTTTCCCAAAAATAATAACAAGCTTATTTATGAAGAGCATTTAAAAACATGGACAGATTGGCTTACAGGAAGAAAAATAAAAGCAGAAAAGGTTTTAACCGGTTTATTAAAAGCGCAGTGAACAAACGAGGACACTTTCTTTTCCATTTCGTGTTTCTCTGCATTGATCAAACTCTTCCTTCGCTCAGGCTACAGACTGCTTTCTACAAGCGTCTACAGTTGGCTTCAGCTAATTTATAACCCAGTTTTCTGCCTCTGGCAGAACTTCAGCAGTACTTCAGAAGATACCGGTTACAAATAGAACACTACAGCCAATCTGTTTTCTTTTTCTTATTTTTGGTATTTTTACTGAAGCCCTGAGATAATAACAGAAAGTGTTTGTGTAAGCTGACACTGATGCAAACTGTGTTGGAGGGTTTATAACACATTGACATTTAGAGGAGCCAGATTGGAATTTCATCTTTCTTCTGTTTTTCATTATTACTATTATTATGTGGGGCAGTTCTACATCCTGCTTTTAACAGTCAGTCGTTGCCTCGATTCTTTGTCCACATCTTCTGAAGTGTCCTTTTGCTTTCATAAAGATAAAAAGTAATTTTGTCGTCTCAGTCGAGACCACTCAGAGAGACTGATTTTTAGACCCTCACCACTCCTTTTTCTTCACCTTTACAAATAAGCATCCTGCTTAAGTTGCTGTGCCTGAATCTTAATCAGCTATTAATCACTTTTTCTAAATTGACTCTATAATAAGTTCCCAGAAGAGTGTCTGACTTAAAGTCCAGTAAAGAGGGATGAAGGTCACACTCCTCTCTCTCATGTCAGTTTTGTATTTTAAAAAGATAGAGATTATGATGGTATTGAAGTCCTTGTTTTTCTTGTTAGTAATGATTGGCATAAATAACTGATAACATTTTATAACAGAATCATTTTTTTAAAGTTGCTTCATTTGGAATCAGATTTTTTTTCCTGCTCGTACGATCGAATGGTACCGTGACCTGGTTACAACCAAGATAAATGCACCCATGTTCTTTCACCACACTGACAGTGCTTTGTCATTTATCTGCTCTCTCTCCCTTTCTCTTTCTAGTTGGTTGATAGCCATTCTGGCCCAGACCAACCCTCTGTTTGGTCCTCAGCTCAAGAATGAAACTATATGGTACCTGCGCTACTTCTGGGAGTAAACAGGGTAAGTTTGGCAGAGCAGGACCTCAGAGGCGATCAGAATCTAAGCAAAGTGGGTAACTGGCTCACTGAATGTCAGTCCAACACAAGAAATTGGCATTAGCACCATTTTCCTGTCTCCACTATAAACAGCTACAAATAACTATTTAAAAAATAAATTTATTTAGTTATTTATAATGACTTTACTATTATAATGGTAAATGGTCAAATATTCTAATAAGACGTTCTGTGTTATGTACAGGTAATCTCTGCCAGACAGAAGTTCAGTCTAAAGACTACTTAAGGTGGCTTTTTTAAGAGGCTGCCCCACAGCCTAGTATAAGATATATAAGGATTATTTTGAACATAATCATGCAAAGCTAGTCTAGATGACTCCATGCGTTATCCAAAGGCAGCACGGTGGTGCACAAACATGCATGCAGGGTGTAGTACAGTCCAGGAATAAAAGTGTGGAACTGGAAATGAGCTTAATAGGTCTCTTTTATTTATATAAAATCTCAAATTGTTTATATAACTGTTTCTTTTCCTCATAATTTTTTGGGGGGTGTCACCTGGTCGTATGTAATGTCCTGCTGTTACCAGAAGGTGGCAGTTGAGGACTGCTCGGATATGATAAGCGACTGTAATTTTGCTTGAAATGCCCATCCCTGGTAAAAAATTAAATACAGTCTGTACAGTCGCTGCAGAACCACAGATCTTTTTAAGTACACCCACACACTGAACATCACCCTTCAAAACAAAAGCTCACTGCTGATTTTTTTTTTGTCATAAAATGACCATTACTGAGTAAAAGCAGTGGCTGTTCATAAATGTTTACTGTGGAAAAATGACTTTAAGTGTAATCAAATCAATGAATTGGATGAATTACGGGGTAAGAAATACACAGGTTTTTATGTAGAGACCTTTTGATACATATCACCATGTGCATGTGTCGTATATGTGGACCTTTAAGAGTTTAAATGAATGGTTATTTCATAGCTGTGTGGAATCATTTTATGTTTTGAAGAAAAAAACCAAGCCGTTACCATAGGCAAACAAATTATTGAGAAGAAACCTGAGAGCTGTTTTGTTTTTCTGTATTTCCTTTTCTGCCACTCAGTACCATCAGTTCCTGCGCCTTCATTTGTTCTTCGCAAATTAAAAAAAGAAAAAAGGGAAAAAAAACTCAGTTTTTCAGTTTTAGAGCACAGTGGGGGGAAGAAGGGGAAAAAAGAAAAAAAAGCTCAGTACTAAACAGCCCCTGGGGACAGAGGTGGCATTCAGGCGTGAATATTTATCAACTCCATGGAAATATGAGCCGGGTGAAATAGAAAATAAGGGCACTTTTATGAATTTTCAGAGGACATGTTTGCCACACGAGTCCCCTGATGCTTTTGGTCACGCAGCGCTGACAATATTTGAAAGAGGCTGTTCGGGGAGGGGGTATTGTTGGCTACAACAAACACGCTGGTTAGATTCAAGCCTTAAGATGACATATTTGTGATTATGCTGAAATGTTTGCTTTCCTTTCTGTTGCAGGGCTGCGCGATGTGATGCCTCTCATCTTTCCTGTCCTCTGGTTTGCTCGCCTTTAGTTTCAGCATGTCCTTAAACACCCGAGCAGCCTGCAGAATGGGTGGATTCATTTTGTTTTGCCACCTTGTTTTTTGTAACCTTGAGGAATCTTAAGAATAATAAGAGTTTTTAAAAAAAGCTGATTTCATCCTGTGACTCCAGAACAAACCAAGATGAGGAAAGTGAAGCGTAACCACCCCCCCTTTGAAATGTGCAATCCTTTAGTTTAGTTTCCGTGTACATATTTTCTTTTTGCGTTGCTGCCATCGTCAGCGAGGAACATGGATTTCTGTGTGTATTTATTTTGGCTTGCCGACACTGATGTAAGCCCGGTGTAATCACCTCAGTGTCCGCGAGGTCCTGTTATATAAGTGTTGTTACCCGTGATGTAATGGGGTATGAGTGTGAGTGCGTGTGCGAGCGTGTGAAGAGTTCATTAATGTGGGCGCTTGGACCGCGGCCACGAGAATCTCCTGAAAGCGCGTAAAAAAATGAGAAAAAAAAAATAAGCAGAGAGCGATTCCTTCCACTTTGGGGGCACTTCAGCGTGAAACTCCCTCCCACATTCCCTCGTGCTCCGCACCGCGGAGGTCCTCGTTGCCATGGTGATCTCATCGCCCAACTCAGCCCCTCTTCACTTGACCCCTTTTGATGAAATCCTGCCCGATTCTCGCCTGCCTGTGTACAGATGTACTGTAGGTTGTACTGTAGGGACGTGTTTTTGGAGCGAAGCTGCAGATAGATTGGGTGTTAACATTTGCTATTTTTAAAATGTACCTTCAAACAGCGCTTTCACTGCGTTCCTCATTTTAACTTCAGCAAATGAACTCAGACTCTCGGGAGCTTTTAGAAAACAAAGCGACGAAAATGTGCGTTATTAAAATAAGATGTGAAGAAACCTGCAGCATTGTAACCTCTGATAGGCTGAATATGATTTTTTTTTCTAATTCAAAGGAGAACAATGCCTGTGCATGCATCACTAATTCTTGTTTGGGGAAATAATGACAAGTGCTCTGAATTTATTTTAATATAAGAAGTCTTATCATTGCAGTTATTGGTTATTTATCTTATTTCATCTGCAGTCCCTGCCCTTATAATTGCACACAGAAAAAAAGCATGTACACAATAAAACACCCCCCAAAATTAGTTCATTGCACCTTACCAGCCACTGCCACAATTACACCTCCCCTGTCCAAACCTTGAGCACCTGTCCTTCCCTCCTCCCTGGCACTCGCCCTCCCTGTCCTCTTCTCTGAAACCGCTTTGCTTCAGCCAAAAAGAATCCAAATCAAAATACAGCTACTTTTTAGAAAGACCAAATTGTGTTCTGTCTTTCCCCCCCCCTCCCTTGCCTTTTTCTGTAGTTGTGGTGGTGGTGGTGTGAGTCTAAAATCGGATGTGTAACAATGTGTGCATTACAGCAGTTTACACATGCAGAGCCCCGTGTCAGTGGAGTGCAATTACACTTGATTACACTCTCAAAGTAGCCTTTGCTCACCAGTAAAGTTTGTTGTAGTTGGTATTTAGTTTCTCTCCAAGTAAACCAGAGTGTGTAAACAAACATCACATGGACTCCCAAGTAGCTCACTTATTCGACAAAGTTTTGGTGACTTTTAACTGCATGTAAAAGACGGGCGTGCCCACGGCGGCGTCACGCATTGGTTCGTGAACACCTGCTTTTGAAGCGTCGAACTGTCATCGTCTTTGTTTTTTGAAACTGGACGTGATGAGCACGGGGCAGAACTGACTGAGAAACCAAGGAAAACTGCGGGCTCATAATTTTCTTTAGTGGCTTTTTTCTTTACATAGAACTGTATTTACAAAAAGTGAACACCATGTTGTATTAAATAATACTTCAAATTTTCAAACTGAGACTAGAAACTCATCAAGAAGGTGTTTGTTAGGGTCACAAGTTAAGGGTCAAAGTAGTCTGTTAGTGTTGGTAAACCATAGACTGGAATATATATAAAAGATAGATGAAACCACCATAACGTCACCCACATGGATGTGAAGACCAGTGTACAAGCCTCAAACTGAGCATTTCAGCTGTTAGCAGCATGTGTGACATCATCCAGTGGTTTTTCAAGTCCCAATTTGATGCCTCCAGATGTCCTGGTTGCAAAAAAAAATGGCTGGCATAAAATCGTTAGCCAGTGATAGTTTTTCCATTTTGAAACACGATTCGACACATTACTAAATAAACACATTTTTTATTCGTGTGACCCAAGATGAGTGACTGAGCCCATACACTTTTTTTTAAATACTCAAAAAAAACAACAACTAGCCAATGAAAAGGTGTCCATGCTGTGCAACTTAGTCAGCCTTTTCATCTATTTTACTCTAAATTGGACTATAATTTGCAAGGTGAACATGCTGTATTTTTTTTAAAGGCTTGAAACTACTAATTGACATCATAAACTTACAAGATGAAAGAATGCAGGTTCAAGGCATTTCTACACTGGCTTTCAGACCTAAACCACCTACATCTTTTATATGCAGTCTTTTGTCAAAACAAATCTGTAACCATGTCTTGTAACTTTGGCACTGTTTTGTCTTTGTGCCAGTTGACTGCATGTGAAGAAAAGCTGAAAATGTCTCTGGTTTTGTCCTGACATCTGAATTCTGTTAGACGTTCTGACCGTACAGTTTTGTTTTGGGTTTGTTTCCTTTGGTTAGGATTACCATATGAAACAAAGCCATTACATTACAGTATCAATCCCACTCATCATAAAACAAACCACAGTTTGCTTGCAGGGAAGCAAAGTCAGTCCGTCACTGGACACCAAATGTCATTATTCTCCCATATCCAAGCTAATCGACCTAAAGGAGGGAACCTCTGAGACGTCAGATAACCCGTGTAAAATGTGCAGAGTATGAATGCTCAAGAAAAACATTCAAATTTTCAATTTCATTTCTTTTTCTCGTGACTTTTTTTCCTTTTCATTTTTGATAACTGGCTACTGTTCATTTGTTAAATGTTCCTGGCAGCATAGACGAGGATAGATTTTTTTTTTTAAGTGTGTTAAGAGTCACCATGGTAACAAACATTCAATAAATCACAAATCGGATTGTTGATGGATTTGAGACCCTGTATGTAACCTTGTATTACTGTGAAGTAAATGCTTGTATGTGAGTGGCACTGTATGTGAAATACTTAATAAAGAACTATGTCTCATAGGATACAATTGCACTCTTCAAGTTATTTATGTTCCATCTGAGCAGTAGCTTTCAGTTGTGGAAGAAACATTTGCAGACACACCGAGAATATACAGGTATGAACTGGCTGGTCAAACATACAAACACTGACAGGCAAATTTAAAGAAATCATTAAACTGACTACACTTTGTTGCACACTAAGCCACACCCCCATGCAAAACTGTTCGCGAATGATTCCAAAATACAAAGAGCCCAAAGTGATGCCCCAGCTTCTAAATTTGCCACGTCATAATCCAACCAAGCATATGTGACTTTTTTTTTTAAATTTCTGTGAATACCAAGAACACTGATGGGAAGTTGTAACAGGATTGTAGATCTACTGTATCGCTGTGTATTTGCGCTAAGAATAAAAATATCATTGAACCTCCCTGGTGTTGACCTTTTTGCAGCATCTCTGTTGATATTTTTCCACTATCTCTAAAAGGTAGGAGGTCTATGCTGTAGGGCTGAGCTAGTTTAGGTTACCTTGGTAGTCAAGGACAAGGTTGACTCCCTCATGCAAGATTGTCACAACAGAACAGTAAGACAAGCATGCATCTATCAAGAGAAAGTGCATTGCTAAAAAAAAAACTAGAGAACTCATTAATTCAAGTCTTTTTAGGAGAAATGTTAAAAGGAGCCTGAACAGATGGAGGAGGACCATATATATCATTTAAAAATAAATGATAAGTCTGACCAGTGTAATATTTAACAAATATTTAACAACAAACCAGGCAGTTGTGGGGATACTGGGCCCCAGCCAAACTCCCATGTAGGGCTGGGCCATATCATACCGTTCACGGTAATACCGGTATAATGTCGGGCAACGATAAGAAAATGAAATATCCCGATAGAATATGGGTAAAATGCATATGCGCAGTGCCTTTGTTTTCATATGCACATGGCGGAAAAAGCATGGCGGCGACGGAGAATGAGAAGGGCGAAAGCGGATCATTGAATGAAATGGATGGATTGGATTGTAAAAATGCTGCAACTCCAGTGGTGCGGGACTAGTTTAGCTTTCGTCCATCAGATACACAACAAAGCACTATTTTTGGTAGAGCATGCTAGCGGGCCGTCGTTATTACCGTATTGTTTGGAAAATACGGCACACTTAAAATCAATCCTTTGATTTTTCTGAAAATCGACAGTGCCCCTTATAATCCCGTGTGCCTTATGTATGAATTCTGTTTGTGTTTACTGACCTCGAAACGATTTTATGTGGTACACGGCGCTCGAAAATCTGTCAAAAGTTGTAGTACGACTTTGCTAAGCTACAAAGCCGCACCGCTTGATGGATTGTCGGAGCATTACGGCTATCGTAGGCAGGAGCTTCGCGGAGTGATATGTACTGTGCTTCAACATAGTATTACGGTATTGTGTGTGTATAACCTCTTTTAAGTTTTGTGGATATTATACATGGTTATGCTGCGGATATGTCGGCCAATTTCCACTGGAAATGCCTTTTGGTTAAACTGTCAGCGAGGAATTTGCATTGTTAAAGTTTATATAACTTTAATGCACATAAAAAACAGCTGCTTGTTTAAGTGAAAATGCATTGATGTTGGGGGGTGTTTTTGCACTAATAAAGTTGTGGAGTCGTAAAGTATTTTGTCTAGTGTCAATTACATCGTCAGTTATATCGTTATCGCAAATTTTCAAATGTATATCATGATAAATATTTTTGGTCATATCGCCCTGCTCTACTCCCATGTCCAGAAGGATTTTGCTTGCATTGCAGGGGAGACTAGGGACATATTGTTCGAATACACTATGTTCAAGTTCTTTATTGCAGGGGTGGCTGACAGGAGCTGTGGTTGTAAGACGATTGATGTCTGCCATGGCAGAAAACTTTGGGTCCCTCTGTTGGAAACCAGTGGTAGGGAGGGTCATCAGCTGAAGAAGGAGGGTTTCTGGACTTAGCTTTGAACTCCTGGAGCAGGAACGTATTGGAAGACCAAAAATGCAACTGCTTTATAATTGTAGAAGCAAAAGTTCAGGAGTTGGAAGAGTTCAGGGAGACCATGGTAGAGGCGCTCTCAAAGAAGTTCTGGCAAGCCATCAGATGATTCCAGAAAGGAAAGCAAGGGTTGGCTCAGGACATATTTGACTGGGGAGTAGAACATCTGCCCTGGACTGGGGATATTGTTGTTTGGGGGAAAGAGCACTTTGAGGAATTCCTAAACCCAGTCAAAAAATCGTATGTGGAGAAGGCAGATCCTGAAGACTAAGGCAAAGCCTCACCAATTACACTGGCAGAAGTCACTGACAGGGTAGATGAGAAGAGCTATGACAGGAAGCACCAGGTTCAGATGAGATTTGCCCTGAGATGCTAAAGCCTCTAGACATTATGGAAATGTCTCAGTTGACACACCTCTTTAATGTTAGGTTGTAATCTGGCATTGTGCCTGTGGAGTGGCAGACTGGGGTGGTGATTGCAATTTTCAAAAAGGAGATCCTGAGTGAGTGCTCCAGTTATTGGGGTATCGTACTGCTCAGGCTCCCGGCAAAATTTCTTTTAGGGTGCTGGAAAGGAGGCCCCAGCTAATGGTGGAACCTCAGATTTAGGACAAGCAATGCAGATTCCAGCCTGGTTGTAAAACAGTTGCCCAAATCTTCACCCTTGCAGGACTTCTGAAGGGAATAGAAGAGCATCTGACCATCTAGTCTACTGGTGCTTTATAGGCACAGAGAAAGCTGACAAGTATGGAGTTCTGGGTCCGCTGCTATTGGCTATCAGGTCCTTGTAAAACCAAAGTGAGAGCTGTATCTGCATCCTTGGTATAAAGTCAACCAGTCAACCATGTTTTTAATGGATGTTGGACTCCACCAGAGTTACCGCTTGTCTCTGATCCTGTTTTTGACGTTTATGGACAGCGTCTCAAGGTGTAGCCAGGCTGAGGAGGGCATCTGCTTTTTGAAGCTCAGACAAGCATTTCTTCAATTTGCAGAAGATGTGGTTCTATTGGCTTCATCAGAGAGTTCCCATCAGCATGCACTGCAGTGATCAGCAGCCAAGCATGAAACGACTGGGGTGAGAGGTCAGGGTTCTCCACTGAAAATCTCCTCCTTCTGCTCCTTCTGAGATACAGAAGAGAGGAAAAAGAGTTAAAATATGTTGATCTCATTTAGAAGTGATGAGAAGATGAAGTGTGAGTTGGACCGGCAGATTGGTGTAGTGTCAACAGAAATGCACATACCAGTCTGTGGTAGTGAAGAGAGAGCTCAGCTAAAAGACAAAGTTTTGAATTTACCAGTCCATTAACCTCCCAGCCCTTTCATGTGGTTATGAAATCTGGGTGAATACAGCCACAGCTACTGCATGTCAAAAGAAGCCAGTGGAGGTGGTTTGTGAATCTGGTTAAGATGCCTCCTTCACTTTGAAGCCACCTTTATCAAATTTTGCAACCACCATCTCAGTTTTTGGAGTCACCAATGAAAACAACAGCTAATGCAAGCAACTTTGGTTAGCAAGGTACTTCCACAGACTGTTTAGAGGCACAAACACAAATACCTCCTAATTAGTAACACAAATTTCCAATGCAGTATAGAAAAATACAAAGGAAAGAAATTCACCAATTCAACAAAAACACTGCCAAACATTTTATTTAGCTAAGTTGAAGCACAGCAAACGGCTAGAAGGCTAGCTCCAAGAAACCACGCCTCTTAAGATAACTTTATTGCCGCCTAGACAGACGTCAAGAAGGGGTAAATTAAGACTACAGAGAACTAAAACCTTTTTGTGCTAGGTTGTAAACATATTTGATTTCTGCTGTAAAGTTTATGGAAGTCTATGGAGATTTACTTGTTTTGAAGCAAACAACCAGTGGCCAGTTAAGAAGCTGCAGTTTTTTTTGGCACTAAAGCATTAGCCAGCTGGAGATTGCCATCTTTTCTGGAGGCATGGTTGAAAACCCTGCAGACATAAGTAAAATACATAAATTCATTTGTTTAATTATATAAAGATTTAGTTTTAAGATTTGGTTACCAAAACACATTCCAGAAGTCGGGTGTCTCAAGCTTATGCTTTGTCTTAACCCTGTTTTTTGCTAGCTAACTCAAATCCAGCTTGGGGTGACACTGAATCATAGCTGTACCTTGCTAATGAAACAAGATAGCAGTGCTGGCAACAGCAAATCACACAGCCAGTTATGGGCTCTGCACTTTAAACATAGCAATCTTTGAGAAGAAATAGTAGTTCATAGTCAAAACAATAATGTGTGTTGAATGCAATCACCAAAGAAAAATTTTTTATATTAATTATTAAACCAGTATTGGTGTTGTTGTTGAAATACAGAGCCATGGAGAGCTAAAGGCTGATGTCATACATTGTGGATTTTACACCTTATACTTTTTACATTGTTATTATTTTACTGTGCCTATAAATCAAAATCTCTTTATCAGAGTAACAAAAAAGGTAGGTGATAGGTAGACATTTAATAAATGAACTTTGAACTCATAGATGACACATCGAGATGTATCAATTGAAACAGAACCATACAAAGTAGAATGCAGTCATGTATAAATACTAAGAAAAAACATGATTACAACCTTAATATTTTGAAATGTAGCTTAGAATATGTGTAACAGAGTGGCAGCAGAAAAAAAACATTCCGAGTTCAGAAAAAATAAGAAAATCTCATTTTGCATGTGTATAAATATTAATACTTATTATTGAGGGACTACTAAGTAGCAATGTACCTGGAGGGGCAGTTCAGATTGCTGTGCTCGGCTGTGACTATTACTCATATTTCATTGCGATATAAAATTGAAAATATTAATTTATATTTCTCAGCTGCAATTAAATTAATGGTGGGGCAGAACTGCAATCTCACCATGGACATAAATTAATGAGTAAACAATCCTTTAAATCTACACAACCTTTTGAAAACACAGGCGTGTTTTTGGTAAATGATTGACTAATAAGGTGGGTTATAGTTCCCAGTGGTATTTTGGTTGAAAAGGTTAATATTGTTCTTTAAGTGTGTATATATCTATATATGTATGTATGTATATATGTATGTATGTATATATATATATATGTATATATATATATATATATATATATATATATATATATAGAGAGAGAGAGAGAGAGAGAGAGAGAGAGAGATAGATAGAGGGCACACATAGACATATTCACAGACAGTTGAGAGGGCAACACATATGGGCTTCAACTGGCAGACACAGATAATCACAAACACCACACAGCTTATCCTCAGTAATATTCATAAAATGTGGTGTAATGTGCTCATGCACCATGACAACCTACTTTCCTCTGAGAGTACATTAAGAATTAACTATCTTTACACAAGCAGCTATAGCTGACCTAAATATCGCTGCCTGAACTGTATGGCTGTCTCTGTAATATAAGGCAGCAGCCAGCTTTTGCTATGTCACTGCTATGTAACTGATATAATATAAACATAATCTATCAATATGACATAAAAATAAACCATGACTGTAAGTATAATGTTGAATTAAATGCAGTTATTAAATGAATACAGTGTGTAATCATGTGCAGACTACAAAAGTAAGAATTTCTATTATCAAATTATGACGGTAAACCTGGCTTATCAATAGCTGCTCTATACACCCCAGTTTCCTAGGAGGCTGGAATACTGTGTGTAAAATAAACAAATGTAGACTGCAACGACCTGCAGATGAGCCGAAAGATGTTATCTCAACAGCAGCATATTTTGTTCATATATATGCATGTATAGATGCATCATACATGCATATCATGAAGCATTAATGGTCACACGCATTGAAGTTCTCCATACCATATGTGCTGCTTGGAGCAATTATTTTAAATAACCTGCAAACCATTGCTCCATGAATCTGCATGTTACAAACCATTATTTTTGTTTTTGGAAAGTGGTGGTTGTATATCCACAGTAATCAAACAATCATTTAGTTTTTAAACATTTCAAATTTTATTAATGCTCTTCTTCTGCTGAATTGACTAAATGTTTGCTAAGCGTATAAAATTAGCATAGAAACACAGTTTCTAGCTTGCACATATTTACAGAGTTAAAAATATCTGTTGCCTCTGTTTGTAGTTCAAAGAAAATATTTGTGATGGAAATCTACTGCATACGTTTCTTACATGTTAAGAAATTGTTCTTTATTATTGTGCAGAATGTTTGATCTGATTACAAAATAAATGAATGTTGTTATTGACCATGATGAATATTAATATTACAGCTTATCGTCTTATGTTTACTGAACACGTTCTGTCAAGTTCGATTATTCTACCTCAGTTGTATCTATATTCACAAACCGGCCTGTCTCTAACTGGTTATTAATGCGAATATAAAGAACTGGAATTATATAGTACTTTTATTGCTTTACAGAATAGTACTTTAGAAAAAGACTTGCTGGCTGTTCAGCAACAGTAAAGACGTCTGCTCCTCTGTTTGACATGTGGGTATGTAGGTGAAGTGGTTCCAGCGGGGTTCTGCTCTGAAGTCGCCCCAGAGCCCCGCTGAGGTCAGTGGGTTCGTAGCGTGAATCCTCCCGGTGTCCTTAAAGACGGGTCGTATGACCACACCCCTATGACGACACCGTGTCGTAGATCAAACTGTATCCGTTTTCACTCGTGGGTCAAGTTATAAAAAGTGAACGAGCGCAAAACCGGCTGGTCTGTCTTTCATAATAAAAGTCTGATCTCACGGGACCCTGGGCACAAAATCACTGCTATCATATAATACATTTTCAAACTCGTGATGAAATGTCTTGAGGTTAGAATGTACTCTTTTAGCTTTTACCTGGTATCTGGCTTGTTTGTCATGAGAAAACAACTTAACATATATAACTTATAAGATTTCTATTTTCTATCCAAATCAGGAATCATGTTTTTGGCCTTACGGTTTGTATGGATATATCTTTTTTCTTTTCATATCCTACATTTTGTTACAGTGAACATATCCCCAGGGCAATCACAGTAGAATGCATGCTTTTAAAATTGTATTTTATGTGTGGAAGAACTTCACTTCGTGTTATTCCGAGGTATGTAATGGGAGAGGGTTACAGATGTGAAAATAAGCTATAGACCTAACAAATACAATCCTTGAACACAACAGATATGAAGGGATATCAAGGGGAAAATAGTTATAAAAAGTGTATGTACCCCTTTTTAATTGATTTAATACAAATAGGTGAATATTATTTAAAAATGTTGCATTATAAAAAAGTATGTCTTTAATATAACCCTAAATTAATAACATACATTTCATATCTTATTCTTCATCGCGACTTTTATTTTGAAAGGCCATGCCAGAAGTGCAGCCTAATCTTTTAGCTCTGACACTCGCTCTTCGGGATTATTCGTAAACTCAAGTGCCCCCCAGCCCACCGATGAGAACTGCAACTGTTTTTTACAACTGGCACACTTCCCATTTCGATCAGGTCAGTCTCTTTTTCTCTACTTGTATGGCTCGCTGAACCCTGAACCTAGTAGCTAACCACAGCATAGCCAACAGCAACAACAGCGCTGTTACTCAGTGACAGCAAACAGGACGCACACAGCACGCGCGGATCCACGCCCTCTATCTCTCTGCTTGTGTTTATATTTCATTCTGAGCCCGTAAAAGTGGTTCTAACCCGCGGAGCCGACTCCAAAAGTGTCCCCCAGTGTTATTTTGTGAGTCCCGCGGACGGCACCAAGTCAAACACAGAGGGGGGTCTGCTGTACGAGCTCGTAAAAGTTTATTAACGACGGAATTAGCTTCAGAGGAGAGATGAGTGCTTCTGTTCTCCCACCCTCTCATCTCCAAAACGTTTGGTTTCTGCACCAATGAAGGGGAGGGAGAGACAGGAGGAGGAGGAGGACGGGGTGGTGGTGGTGGAGAAGGGGGTGTTTAACAGTCCTACAACCATCTTCTGTCCCGTTTATCCGCCATATAGGCCAGCTCGATACTGCTGTGAACTAACTTCCTGCATGTGGCTGTAGCTTGAACGGGATTTCTGGGCTGAGCGGTCACTGCTGCTGTCCATGCGTGAGCCTCTTCTCCCCCCTCCGTGGATGGTGCGGAGTAATATCATCTGGAGAGGCCGAGGCCGACATTTTACCCCGGTCCGGAGGAGCATTAACTCGGAGGGGACATCCGAGGACACGCGTTTAGGTAAAGCCCGTCTCGCAGCTTTGTGCCTTTGGACAAATACATAAGCATTTACGTGAAGTTTTACGACCGAGAATTAACTGACAAAATATTTAAAGCACATATAGAAAAAAATATGACGGCTTTTAACGGTCTTCTGTGATAAAAAAATGGCTACTTTCACACGGATTTACACACTGTAGCTGCACGATAAAGAACTATACTTTTGAATTTGGAATAATAAATGCACCACGTTCACAAAAACATCTGGAAATATGTTATTTGCATGTGCGATATACGTAACAAGTTAGCTTTTTTATTATTTTTTTTAAATGTACCAAATTACACTTTTACTACCCCATTTCACGCTACATAAGACATTTATACCGTTTTGTTTATGTTTCCTATATGCGCGGACAGGCAGCTTTTGCTCCCGGTGTTTATTCTCAGTAATGGCTCAAACTTTACAGTTTCTCGCCGACAAAGCCTACATTTAATGACGGGCATAACTTGCCTCGGCCTGTAGCAGCCACCATCAATCGGCAGCAGCACCTGCAGGTGGACCTACAGAAGCCAAAGTTGTTCTGAGATTTATTCAACTTTAATGTAACGAAAGTCCGAGTCGGTGTGGACAGATAGCGGCCACCTGACCGCAGCTGGGGCCGTTAAAGTGCCGGAGCCCATCCACAGGCTCTCAAATCGGCCGTATTAACAATTAATATTGGACATCCGGTGGCACTGCCAGCTGCGCCCCATTTTTATTGTCTGTGCGCTGAAAGGATCCCTGTTGTCTCGGCTGGATACTCCGCGAAGCGTGGTGGCTGCTTTAGGTAGGAATATTTCTTTCTGCGTTATATTGCAGTTTTAAAAAAGTAAAGTGAAAATGCATAAAATGTGAATGTGAGGTGTGAAAGAGAAAGGAGGGAGGCTGGATGTGGGAGCGCGGCTCTCCGGCTCGCCGTGCCATGCGGGACACGCTGCTGGCTGCCACCATGGCACCTTCCCTTCGTGCTCTGGCTCTTTATGTGCTGCTGCTGTTGTTGTATCCAGCTGTGCGGAGGCACAGCACCGTTGTGCCCCGTCAGTTCGATTCCACCGTTTGGGTCAGTGATTAAAAGGTTTATTCGGGAATATTGCAGACGCGCACTGGATGGACGGGGAAGATAGGCGAGGGGCGGCAGAAGGGGGCCACTTTTGCTCTCCATCGTTACGGGAAACGGAGCTCCAAGGACACGGAGAGGCGGGGGCGCATCCAGGTCGTTTTGGGTGTTTGTTCTTGTATTTTTTTTCTTTGCAGTTATTAACATGTTTTAATTTTATTACTGGAGATGCGAAGATTTTTCCCAGGCAGACCGACCTTTGTCCGCCGCCCAGATTTTTGGAGCTTTAATTTGGCAAATTGGCTTCCCAGACAGACTGACAGCCAGATCGTCTCTCCTCCCCGCTCTCCCGCCTCCTCCTCGCTGTTTTCGGCCACACTCTCTGCCATCACAGCCTCTCACTGGGCTCCTTCTGAATTTACTTTTTTCTCACTTTCAGTCTCTCTCCCTCGTGCGTAACCTCCATTCATTCGTGCAATTCGCCATCACCCTGGAGTTTTTTTCCCCTGATTATTTCTGAAGAGGCCTCCAGCTGCTAAAGGTTCAGTGTCTGGTCAGACTGCTTTAAATTTGCCTCATGGTCCAGTGTCAGAATGACTTGCTTCCAATCTCAGATGTGTGCGTTTTACCCAGCTAGCACTATACTACGTTAATTCTGAAAGTGCAAAAACAAGTTTTTATGGAGAAAGTATGGTAGTTTAAGGAACAAAAATACCATAAGTTATCACATGACTGTTTGAAAACTTCAAATAATAATAATAATAATGAAGAGAAATAGCTTGCACTCCTGGGGCAGACGCTATACTTATATCCTTGCTTGCAGACTGTCATGAGGTAAGCTGCCACACCATGGACATGTAGTCCTTCCTGTTATACTTTCAGTTAGGTTAGGGGCCAATTTAAGCAGTTATGTCTAGTTGTTCCATTGCAGTGTTTCATTAATGAACTTCTGAATACTCAAGAACTCTCACTCTCTGGACTTTGAGTTTCATGTGGTGAGATAGTCCACAACTACTGGAGCTCTACAAAAGGCAGAAAGTGAAAAACTGAAATTTTGACTTTTGACTTTTTTATTCTGGTAATTTTAGCATTTTTCATTTTTTAGTTTTTTCTCTCTGTTTTCCAGGTTTCTCTATTAAAACACCTTTCTGTGAGTATTAGGGACCTCACAGCTCCAAGAGCCACTTTACAGTGACATCTGCTGTATTGATTCCAGACATAAAGCCATTGAGTTCAGTTACATTTTTATTTATATAGAATCAATTCACCACAACTATCACCTTATGTCTCTTGACATTGTAAGGTAAAGACCCTATAATGCTAGAGAGTAAGCACCAACAACCAGATGTTCTCATGTGAACAGCGTTTGGTGACATTGGGAAGGAAGAGCTCCCTTTTAACAGGAAAAGACCTCCAGAAGAACCAGGCTCAGAGAGGGTCAACCATCTGCAGGAGAGAAATTAGCAGTGGCCACCTGGTAGCAGTCACTTTCAACCACCATAAGCTGCTGCTTCTTATAGGCACATGGAAGTTTCAGTTGTGGTTGAGCTATGCTCTTGATCTGTTTTAGTTATCTTTTGGAAACAGGCATCGTCAGGGCAGACTCCTCTGCCCTATTCACGGAGCAAAATTAACATGCATTTGCGAGATGCTAGCATGCTTTCTGAGAAAAACTAAGACATAAGTGTCATTTCATTTCAGTTTGGACATTACAAAATATATAAAACTTCACTACTGTTCATTGAGCTCCCTCTGCTGCAGTCTCACTTTCACAGCAGCCAGTTTCGTTCGACAATGGCATTAAAAGGACGATTTCTGAGAGAGTAAATTGGAAAGCCCTCAGATTTCTGTCCAGAGCCTCATTAACCCTCTGATAGTGAAGTCCCCCCACACTTACTTTCATTCTTGCAAACAGGGGAGCTGTAACTCTGGTGTCATGGCGATGCTCTTTACCCAAATAAAAACCCCACCACAGGCAAACCATTTTTAACAACTGCCCGTGTTGGAATACAGTGGGGCTGAAACAACTCATGGATTGGTCACCTAGTTCATCAGCTGAAAATAACCAAGAACTCATTTTGAATTTTAATGTTGTTTTCTTTTTTTTTAGTTTGAAGCAAGAAGTGCGTCCTTTTTCCAGGACGTCATTTGAATGACAGTAAATAGACTGGATCTGCATTCTTCATTGTAGCTTGAGTGAAACAATGTGTCAGTTTGGAATGTAGGAAATTGTAAATAAGTTACGTGCCTTTTTTATGATTATTTTCACACACAACAATTGAGAAAACAAATGCCAGATGAATCAATAATAGTGCAACTGTTTGCAGCTCTTGAATGTACTGTAGATGTGTTTTGGAAGGGTACGTTATGGCGTGACACAGATTCTTTTGAATACTCTGCCCCGTGTTACATAACAAGCTGTTGCAAGGATATGGGTTCAGTTTTATTTTGCATTTTTCTGTGCCCACACAGTGTTCACAGGATAATTGCTCCAGTGCATTTATAATAGACTAATAGAAAAGTCAGCTCTAAGTGTACATGGGGTTAGAAATGGCTGCAATTACTGTAAGTTCTGAAGGCATCGAAAGGTCCTCTGTGGCGGGGGATGGCTGTTGGGGGGGGCTCCATAACAAGGAAAAGTAAATTTCGTCATGCACCACCTGCACTACATGAACCATTTTCTTACCGCATTGTGAGTGTTAGCATATATATTTACTTTGTCAGTGTGCGTCCAGTGTTGTTACATAAGCCACAGTTGTGCAGGCATCCTCTTTGCTTGCGGAGTCTTGTTTACAAAGCGCTAAATGCATCGTTGGCTGAATGTAAAGCCTATGGTTATTGGTTGCTGTTGACTTCTTTGTTTCCCCGCTGCCTTACTGTGAACTCTGTGAGTGTGTTTATGAGCAAAGAGCCCTTTGGACCGTGCCCTATATTTAACCAATGTGCACAAAAGGATTTCTCAGCTGTTATTGCATGAAGCCACCTATATCAGCCGTGGTGTGAACAAATATAAATACAAGTCTGTTTGGTGTATCTGTTTCATTGTGCAAATTTCCCCTGTAGAGGCAGCAAATAGCTAGAGGAGCACTGTGTTCATATAAACAAGATTAAAAGAAATGGTAAATAGTACGCCATGGACACATTTGCATGTGCGCTTCGCTCCTGTTTGCAGGATATATCAGCACCAATGTTGCATCCAGCAACAGAGGGGAAAGTGGCTTGGTAGCCTACTAAATGCCATTTTGATTTATCATATTCAAAAGCTTTTTTTTGCTCTGGGTAAGTGCAGAAACATTCAAAGCTGGCACTCAAACAACTTTATTGTTGGTACAAGTGAACTGCTTCCTTAATAATCTACATAGCTTTAACCCTTAGCGCAAACTCCCAGAGCTTCGCGTTTCAAACGGTCCCGCTCTTTGTGCTGTAAGCTTTATGATAAATAATGTGTATCTTTTATTCATTTGTATGAAGCCTGGATTATTATATTTGTTCCACCCGTTGGTTATCAGCTTCAGAGCCCTGTATGTGTCTGATAAGTGTTTGTGTACACAGTATGTTGGTAGCTGGCTTGGCTCATGTGCCAAATACCAGTTTTCCATTTGGCGTGCCAAGGCAGTGTCATAACCGCCCAGCCAATCCTCATTTCCTCATTCTTGTGTGCCTGAGGTCAATCCACAGAGAACATATTATGGCATTGTTCTCAAACACTGAACCAGGGTCTGTGTGAGCTGCTTTCTTCGACTTTTCCACAGGTACTGAACAGTAGGTCTGCATTGTTCCTGCAGTGTGTGTGTGTGTGTGTGTGTGCGCGTTATGTTGCTCGGTATTTCATCATGTTGCCATCTGAAAAGAGCCGGGTGTATTCGGCGCCTGCAGTGCGGCCTCCTCCCTTCTCCTTTAAGGGAGAACCAGAGTTTTGGTTACACAAACATTAATGAATGGAGCAGCTGAAAGCAACGTCAATGCTCAAGTTTACCCGTATGAGGCGGAGCTAAAGAAGCAGTTCTTCAGTGGACCAGTAAGATAGTCCGATGAAAAGCCATTTACTGTGTGTGTTCGTCTGCGCCGCTGTTGCTCATAAACAATTAAAACACATCAGTGAGTCACACTGTTGCACTGTGACATGTAGCTTCAATATTATGAACACACTGCGGAGGTTTTTTTTGTTGCTTTTTTTTAATCTGGCGTGCAATCTGTGCATCTGTACGTGGCTGAAAATGGTCCCCGACAAATGCACCATTTCTTCCTGTTCAATGTGGAATTGGTTGAAATCTGTGAATTTTCCACCCGCCTGTCCTGCACCTCTTGCCTCTCTTCCCTTTCTATTCTAAGCCCCTTCAAACAGACAAGTACACGACACATGCTTCATGGGGCTACAAATAGGTCAGTGCTGACTTTTGACTTTATAATTCCTGCGATACCGTATTCAGATATGGGTCCAGTCTTTACTCAAAAAGCTACGCCTTATATCAGTGACAACGTGCAGATCTGTGAGGTCAGTTGTTTAATTCTGTGTTTAACACACCATCCGTCAGTGTCGGTGGGCCAGTTGTTAGCAGGAGATGTAACATAGTGTGAATGAAATTATCAGCAGAGGGTTAGAACTTTGTAGTATTTTACAGTAGCATCGGTAATAACTTTGCTTGTGCATTACTGTCCAAAAGTCTTGACTCACCCCTCATTTCTTTATATTTTGCTTGCAAGAAGCCACACTTTATTTTTTAAAGAGGTCTTGAGCTACAGGTTTTTTTTTTCTTATACTAATTTTCAGTTCTTGTACCTGTGTGAATCATTCAAACATAAAAAGGCATCTGACTCAAGGGATAAACCAATGTTCTGTTTACACATAACAGACAGTTTGGTGCCAGACAAAAGATCTGGCAGGCGTAAAAACTATCTGCAGCAGATGAACTGTATCTGAAGGTCATGTCCTTAAGAAATACGAGAAAATCCAGCAAAGACCTGACACTGGACACAAGAGATGCATCTGGTCTTTCTGATAAACCATCGATGTTTACCAAAACCTCATCAGAAGTCTCAGTGGAAGGGAGGTTGTCTTGACAGAGAGAAAGCGCTGAAGCATGCCAAATTACCCAAGAACTCGACTGAAAATCCGTGGCAACAGGTCTTATAAAGTAGATTTCAAACTTTAAATTTTTGGTTCAGATCACTATCAATATGTACAGAAGTGGTTAGGAGAGAGATGCAACAGTAAGTCTCTGCAGCCACCTGTAAAACACATTGGAGGCCCTGTCGTGTTTTGGGACTTGCATATCAACCAGTGGCGTTGGGGATCTTGTCATAATTGGTGGAATTATAAATACAAGAAAACACAAACAGATTTTGAGCAACCTTGAAATCTGGAAAGTATCTTATTGGCAATGGAAAATAGGCTGCCAATTCAGTAAAAGAATACCTGGATAGAAAAAAACACATTGGAATACAACAGTTTTGGATTGGCCTCCTCAGAGCCAGGCGTTATTGAAAGAATGTGGGATCATGGTGACAGAAGACGTAACAATAGGCTGGCAGCAAAGCCTGCTGGAAAACTATTCTGCTCCGAGAAATTCTGAAGACGACTTAAAGGAATGACAAGAAACCTTACCTGATATTTCAGGCTGTGTTGAAAAATAAACATGGTCATACCAAGTATTAACTTTAAGCTAGTTAGAATTGTACAAACTCCAGTTTTTGCCTTATCTACTGCATTTTCATGTGTTTGCACTGCTAATTTCCCTTTTTTCTAGCTAAATGTAAAAAAAATAAGGGGTGGCTCAAGACTTTTGCACAGTACTGTATGTTTGGAGCGGTTGTTCTCAAGTTAGTTGGCATGACTGAAAGCTCTGATTATGATGCTATCCCTGTCAGGCTCTCTGTCTCTTCCTCTTGGGAAGCTTTTATTGCACTCAAAGTTGCAGAGCGTTTTGTCATCAATGCATTTATTATTGTTTCACGTCACCTTTCTTTTGTGATAGCCAGTCTACATGCAGTGTGTGCAGATAGCTGGCCACGGTATCTGTAAGGTACTGAAACTGGAAGAACTGGATGCATATCAACTTTGTACTTATCACCTGATCTGACCTGAAAAAATAGCAGTTTGTCAGTATGTGACCACTTCAATAATATAATGCTGAAACATTATTTAGGGTTTTAAGTAAGGTTACTTGTGATGTTTTTAAAATGTAAAAATAAAACAAAAACTTCTTTTTTGATATTAATAAAAGAAGGAGTGAATCAGTTGGGCAGTTAAGAGAGCAGACAGAGATGGACTGACTTCTTTCTTTTTTTGTTTGTTTGCTCATGACCTTGGCAGTCATGATACAAGCTAACACAGCTCAATTCAACTTGTCAGCTAAGCTTAACTAGCCTGCTTTGCACATTTTTCACTTAGCTGGACAAGAGCTAATATTTAGCCTTGAGGATATTGACTTCCTGCTGCCCTGCATACTTTAGCCTTTTGATTCCATAGCATACAAAGCATGGAAGCTGTGTTTTATTGACAGTTTAAACTTAACTAGTGCATTTGAGAGCTGTTTAACTTTAGCACTAATCTTTAGATTATCTATCCAAACTCTTCTCCTTTCCAGCTCATTGATCCTCATCCCACACTGGTCATGTAATGTTTAACAAATGAACATCAAAGTTCTCCTTTAATGCACATAACAGTAGAAATAACAAATGCCAGTGAATCACATGAATGCTTTGACACACAACAGAATTCAACCTTTATCTGGTGCATGAAAGCTTTTGCATTTGCTGTTTTAAACACTCATTGTTAGCAGGGGTTTCTCAGGAAGTGATATGTCCTACATTTTTGCAGCACCAGCATGTTTTTTTTTCATGTTGAATGAATGGATGTATTAATAGAAAGCTAGCCAACTAATGTAAGTAACAATAGCTGCCGCTGTTGAACAGACAAAGAGCTCTGAACTCATTAATGTTTTGCTTTACAAATACAAAATATATATAAAAAAAACACCACAATAAACAAACAAAAGTGAATTTCACAGATTGCCCTTGTGAAATGTTTTCTGTCAAAGAAGCCCATTCATCTAAGAGCGGCACTGTGGATCTGTTATTAAAAAGACACATTTAAAACCTGCATTTTATCATCTGTACCGCTGTCGTCTCCTCCTTTTGTGCCGATCAAACAAACTGAAATCAGTAGCAGCAAAACAGACAACTTGTGCTGCACGAAGCCAACAAAACAATATAAGGCTTATGTAACACTGTAACATTTTTGTGTTCATATTATGTATTGCATCCCGAGGTTTCATTGTCACATTGATTTGCTCCCTTTTTTATTGTTTTCTCCTTCAGGCTGAGAAATCGAGAGCTGCAGAGCTGCGACATGTGAAAAGAGCTCACCCACTTGGCCCACTCACCTCTCAATCTTAGGTAAGTACTTTCTTCTATTTCTCTTTGTCTCCTTTTATCTTCCTTCACTTCTATCTTTGTGATGAACTCTTCTTTCCCTCTTGTGTCTCTGCTGGTGACATCTCAATGCTCAGACCTGAACTCAGTCGAGTTTTTGCTGCCGAACTCACTCACACTCACGTTGGGACTGCGACCTGACAACCTCCTGCCTCGGGCATGCCTCAGGTAAAGTAGGAAAGCTACAGTGGCTCTCACCCATCACCTCTGAATTATCCTACTACTTGCTTCGGTGTTGGATTTACTCTGTGTCTGTGTGTGTGTTTTACCTCCTTTCCAGCCGGGTATGAATGGGATGGAGCCTGCATTTGGCGAGGCCTACGGGGGGCACAGGGGTCTGATGAGCCCCTACCCTCTGGCCATGTCGCCACAGGGAGGCAGGACAGAGTACGACCAGGTAAGACAGCACAACATGGACAGAGCCAAAGCTCACGCAGCTTATAGTGTGACCTCAGGTAGTCAGTGTATAGGACACACAGATATATTAATAGCTGCCTAATTTAAGTTGGTGACTCATTGTAGCAATTTAAATGATGTCATTAGTGATTGATCTATTAGTGGACAATACCGTGCTCTTACTTTGAAAGTATATCTTATTGGCTAGCTTGCTGGCTGTCAGTGCAGTCACGGTTCAGTTGCTTCCCCAGAGAGAATTTCACCCTGATGTCAGATCCAGATCCAGCATCTGCACCTGGTGATACTACAGGAGGAGGAAACCTGGTTCATGTGTCGCGATGCTCAGCTCAGCTCAGCTCACTGAGGCTGCAGAACAGAATAAGCACTGTGATCACCAGCCTATTTGTCTATAAAGTGAAAGACTTACAGGAGCAGCAGCTGATTATAATGCTCAGTTATAAATTTGCCAACCTGCCAAAAAACAATTCTTAATCTCTGGGAAAAAATGTGTTTTTCTTTAAGGACAACAAAATATGACCTGTTTTTTATTTGTAATGTAGATTTTTTTTGCATTGTTCAATCTGTACTATAGTTTTGTGTTTATTTTCTTCAGGAAAATAAACACGGGCCACAGGCTTGATGATGATTGGATCATGAACCATTTCCAATCCACTTGATCTTTAACCATTACAGCTTTCACTACACCGCACATTAGAGCCATTTCTCAACTGTATTTAAACACATGCTTTTATAACAGCACGGGAAGAAGTCTGGAAAGACATATCATTAAACAGATGCCCAGGTAAACTGTGCTTTTATGATAAAGCCTATATTATTAGGTTACATACAGCGATGAAGTCATCCTTCCGTTTCAGTGCTGTCACATAATCCTCCTCCTCTGTCTGTGTGTGCATTGATGCATTAAGCTGCTGCATGTCTCTTCTCTTTAATGTCCTATCATACCTCTATTAGGAATATAATGAGAGCTCAGCAGCAGTAACCGCAGTGGCAGAAGGTCAGGTGGTCAGGCTATGGCAGAGTGGGAAATATAATTGGGACACGAGACCGTTGTTTGTATTCTGCTTTTGGTTTCTGCTTGAAAAGCCATTAATCCTCTACCACTCTCAATCTTTTTGTATGTACATATATATACATCGCAGATACAGTTTATTTATTTATTCAGCAATGTTTAAACATCATGCCTCACATGAAAACAAGACAGAATTCTTCACGTGGCATCTCAGTTATCAACAGTCAGTGTATGTGGGCCAGGTGTGAAATAATCCTGACAGGATTACGGCACTGGGGGAGGGTGGGTAATTTTGATTAAGGTTTTTTTTTTCCCACACACAACTCATTCTGTCCTGTTTTAGTAGCAGAAGTAGATTCACAATTTAAAATGCTAGTAAATGCTGTCATTTTACACCAAAATAATTTTTAAAATACTGAATTATTTAAAAGTTTGTTTATTTTTTTGTCACAAATCATATGTTTAAGTGTCATTTATCTCTGTCCCCCTTTTAGAGTGTGCTCCTTATGCTGGGCTCCCCAGCATTGCCAAGGAAACGGCCCTTTGAGTTGCTAAGCGACCTGGTGGACGATGGAGGCTTTGGTGAAGACCTGCACCCAGAGCGCTGGGATGTGTCCGCGCTGGATGAGATGGCTCGTTACACCAAACTGGGCCTTGGGGTCGGAGGGGAGCTGCTGCCCTGCTCCGAGGAGGCTGTGCTGATGGGCTGCTGGGGGAGGAGCCGGGAAGAGCAGGAGGAAGAGGATGAGGAGGAGGAGAGGAGGAGGAACAGACACGCAGCCCCTCCTGGCACCCCGGAAGTCCAGAAAACTGCTTCAGGGAAGGAGGAAGAGGAGGAGGAAGGGTGTATCTCTGTTGCCCGGACAACAGAGCTGTGTGTTTCAGGAAGAGCGACTGAAGGTGGACAGGATGAGGGGGTGTCAAGGGAGCGCACGGTGGAGGTGTATCAGGTGGCCCAAGAGGAAGAGGAAGCAGCAGCAGCTGCAGTAGGACTGGCTCTGGAGCACTGCAGCGAGGAGCACAACTACTCCCTGAGCCAGGGAGGGGAGCTGGGGGCAGGACCTGCTCACAACTCCCAGACAGAGGAGGTGCAGGTGGTGGAGAATCAGCAGGAAGAGCAGGATAGGGAGGACAGCCAGGCCGAGACCAAACTGAAGCTGGAGGATGAGGATGAGGAGCAGGACGAAGACGAGGAAGAGGAAGAGGAGGAGGAAGAGGGAGAGGAGGGAATGGAGGAGACAGTGGTGGAAGCTGAAATTTCGAGCTCCTCGGAAACTGAATGTGGTGAGTTCTGGCTTCAGTGTGTGTGCGTGTGTGTGTGTGATGGCGAGGACATCTCGGCTCATCACAGCGCGGCCAGCAGCCTGTCTGCCCACACACAATCCATTTTGTTCTGTCTCCAGTCCAGACGAGACCTCAAACCGTCTCGTCTGACTGGGTTGGCTGAGCACAGGCACATGTGATACCAAATTTTGCGGGTGTAATTCCCAGACATCACACTGCTTCAGTGACTACAGTGTTACTGTTATAAAATGGCTTTGAGGGCTGAAGTGTCTTTGGGTATTGAAATACCATCTGTAACAGGCGCGCTGCTTTGTTTCTGGGATGGGGTGGGGGTTTAGCTGAGCACGTTAAATAGGGTATGAAAGTTGGTACAGATTGTTAAACAACCATTACAGAAGAACTGGATTTCTAAGCAGCTTCAAAAGCAACACAAACATGCCAGCTACAGACTGCAGCATTCAGCTGGTGGCTCATTAAGAACCATTTTTCTTGCCTCATTATTTCTTTACAGCCCACTTATCTCTCATTCACAAATATCAAAGGTATGTAGTACGACTCAAAAGCAGACTTGATCAGTTAATTCTACAACTATTTTGGTAATTGCTTAACTGTAAAGATGCCAAACTATTCCAGGTTTTCTGCTTCTGTGTTTTATGTAATACAAATAGTAGAAATAATCTTTGCTTTTCAGACTCTAAATGACAAAAGAAGAACTTTGAAGCTGTCACACGCGTTCTGTGAAATTTGGCATTGTTTCATAGTAATTGATTTGTTGCTGTTGTCTTCAGGATGCACAGTTTGTGTGCTAAAAAGCATTCCTATAACGTGTTTCAATGACCAGTCAAGTGGACTTTTTGTAATTACTGCCAAAGAAACATTTGTTTTCTATGGCGGATTGAAGTCTCCTAGTCATAGCACCTTCGGGTGTGTGCCAGTACTGAGTACCAGAGTTATCATAGATGTGTGCTTTCTAATTACATATTTTCAGTATTTTTTTTTAAATTTTCAACTCTAGTTTCAGTTAAACTCTGGCGTGAGTTTACTGTTATTGTTGTTGTTGTTGTTGTTATGTTTGGTTTAGCTTTCATTCGTTTTAGTGTCAGTTTTTGTCTTTTTAATTATTATTATATGAAAGCTATTTGTTTGGGACAGAATGTTGAAGTGTTACATTACAGACAGATAATATTTTGAACTTGATTTGAATTAGTTTGTGAGGACACTGTAATGTTTCTGGGGATGTTCAGGCAAATTATTTGCTAGTTGTTCATTCTGACAAAAACATTTAAACTGAGCTCGCTTTAAGAGGATGGAGTTAAATATTGGCCTAACAAATATTTTGTGGGTATTATAGGAGCTGTATGAAATTTGTAATCACATTCCTCCTTAATCAAATGTTGTTGAAATGTGTGGCACTTTGAAATGTGTGTTTGCGCTCTGTATGGTGTTGCAA
The DNA here is from genome assembly GCF_036321145.2 of Pelmatolapia mariae. Taxonomy (NCBI): domain Eukaryota; kingdom Metazoa; phylum Chordata; class Actinopteri; order Cichliformes; family Cichlidae; genus Pelmatolapia; species Pelmatolapia mariae. The sequence goes on along the minus strand of NC_086232.1, from coordinate 7,860,695 downwards.
ACACACACTATGTCAGATTAGTTTGGCTAATTTTAGCAGTGTTATCAGCAGTAGCCTGACTTTCTTCCGTGCTACTGTCCACATCATGATACAAAATATGGTTATATGTAGCTTTGGTTGCTTCGATATATTCCACGTTATTCTGACAAAGCTGACATACAACTGCTCTGCTTTTTTTTAAAACATCAAAGTAATGCAGAACAGAGCCGGTTAGCACGCCTGTCATCTGTTTACTTTCACCCTCGCTCATTTACAACTTCCTTTTTTTAACATAGATTTCCCACCTGTGTATAAAAAGTGTGCCACATAAATGCATACAGCTAGATAAAGTAGATGTGTGTACAGTAAAATAGTAAAATGGGTAGTAAAAAAAGGCATTATTAAAAAAAAAAAATGTTAGTCACCTCATCAGCTTGTACTTGTTTAATATTAGCTCAGTGTGACTTTACTGTCTTTACTGCACTTTCTCTTCTTCAGTGCACGTGCACACCCTCTCTCTCTCTCACACTCTCTCACAGACACAAACACACACACACAGGTGTGGGGTGGAGCAGACAATAGATAGGTGATGTGAACAAAATATTCAGTTTGAGCACAATCTGTTTAATTATTGTAAATGTAATGAAAGTTTACCCGCAAGAGTTGAACCCAAAATAAGAGAGATAGAGTGAAGCCAGCAGGGAAAGTCATCAGCTTTTCACTCAGCTTTAAATAAGTTAAGAAAAGTTATGAAATGAAATTTGCACTTAAACCACAAACTAACAAGCCTGACATTAAAAGCACCTAAACTGCTGCTGGTTGGTGTTAGCTTCTTTCATGCTGTGTTAATATGAAGAGTACACTGGTGCTGTAGAGCACAAAAGTGCCCACCCACTTTTTGAAGGTCTCCCATGAAGGAAGTGAATTGCCCTTTCATTTTTTCTATTGACATTTCAGACAATTCCTTTTTTAAAGGTAAAGGTACAAGATAGTGTACATAGATACTTTTAACAACGAAGGAGCTACTGATGCAACAATGCCATACAATTCCCAGACTCTGCATTGAATGACTTCCAGCCTTCCCAGATTTACTCCTTTTCATTATTCCAGTATTGTACAATATCCATCCACCCCTCCATTTTTTTCAGCTTCATTGATTCAGGATCATAGTTGGGCTGGACGCTATACCGGCTGTCGGTGAGTACACCCTGGATGGGTCGCCAATGTAGCCGACATAAAGAGAGAGAGAGAGAGACTATTATTCACACTTACATTCACACCTACTGCCAATTTAGGCTCACCAGTTAACCCATGCATGTGGGAGGAGGCTTACATGCCCCCAGGGCCCATGCAGGAAAGGTCTATATGGCCTAGTTATCCGTATGTTACAGTGCTTGGTTCCTGACTGTCTTCACTTTTAAGATTTCTGAAGTTTCATCCTTATTCTGACATTGGTGAGTTGACACATTGCTATGGCAACCGTAACCTCCACCAGTCAGAGACGTCACTGCTTCAAGGTAGAGTTGTGGGTAGAGTAGTTATTTTCTGCAACATCATGAATTAAATTCTTTTTTTCTTTTCATATTTTTATATTAATATTTATATTTTTATATTTTATTTTTATTCTTTTTATATTCTTTTTAGAAAAAAGCTATCACTAGGTCACTATCACTAGGTAAGTCAGCGGTACAAGCTGATAATCAGAGAATATGAATATGGTTTTTCACTTCTTGAACTTAAGTATTGGGGTCTTTATATCAATACAAGCTATATGTTGTTAAAATACATACTGCCACCAGTTTGCTGCATGACTATGACTGAAATGGATGCAGTGTTGTTGAGTTTAATTTCTGCTGCATGAAACTGAGTAGAATCACTGTGATACTTCAATATCGTCACTGTTTATTGACTTGATGCTGTAAGGCTGTTATTTACTCTCCTGCTGACTGTTTTGATTAGATGAAAGTGAAAGAAAGTCAGCTTTTTAAATGTCACTCTGGTTTGCTCATAAAAAAGGAGCTTTCATTGTATTTCAGAATTCAACTGAGTATCTCTTATGCAGATGTGGGGATGTTTATTCTGGAGGAAATTTGAAAAAAGCATGGAGGTCTTATTAGGTCAGCACAATATGAATCCTCCCTCCCATATTTGCAACCTGTCAGTGTGAGTTTTAGGGCAGCAGTTACCACTGAGACCTCAGTGATATTTTCAATAGGAAATTGCTATATCGCAATTCTGATCACTTTCAGCGATAAACACAGCTGTGATTTATTTTTTTCATTCTTGCTACTGCACAAAAAGATCTGGTGCCATGACTTTTAAAATCCTGCTTACAATCCAGACAGTAAATACCATCGATTGGATTTTCAAAATTAAACAGATGAAAAATTGTTGGGCTCATTCATGGATTTTATGTTTAAAAATAGTACAAAAATGTCACTCAGAATTCTTGGATTGGCCACAACAAGCAGTCAGTTGTTGCCTGAGTCATGGCTTGCTACATAAAGGCTGATAGAAAGTGTGCTCTGATTCACATTTCTTTGTCTTTGGCTTCTGAACACTTGTCTATGACGTGTTGCTGCTCTGGAGAAATTTACAGATAGCTTGCTAAAGGTTTTTGTGTTAACAGGTAAAAGATCAGGTTACATTGACATTACAGGGAAGCAAAGGATGCAGAGGTTTAGAGTTGAAAGACTTTGTTTTGTGATAACTAACATTCAGACTAACAGGACTAAACTGGAGGCTTCTTGGCGGCGTAAGTAAAATGTTGTAGTGTAACAATTAGGTACATTGTAGCGGCCTAATCCCTCAGTAATAAACAGATGAAGTCACTGTTTGCCGAGAGCACAGAGCATCATCAGAACCCTTTAATGTGAGAAGAGTTGTTATTCCCAAACTACAAGCCATGAAACATAAGCATGTATGTTGATAACACCTATGTAAACTGACTTCCAATCAGATTAGCATCTTTTCCCAGGCCTTTTCTGCCTCTGATCGGCTTTGCGTTAGATAAACAAATCTTAGGCTTCTCGTTACAAGGTAATAGAGAGGTCGGTGGCTCGCTCTCAAGGAGCGGTCCAGCTCATGTTTCAGCTGTCGCAAGACACAATTGTTGGTCCTTTGTTCCTGTGGTGTGTGTTTGTGTGTGTTTGTCCTGTTGAGCTTTTATTACCATTAGCCCACAGCGATGGCAACGGTATGAATGACGGATTGTAAAAATGTGATGTGTACTCGCTAAAATTGATGATGGTTGAGTGAGTTTAGGAAACCAGACAAAAGGCTGAGAAACAGAAAACCATGGAGCAAAAGATCGAGTTGAGGGGGGAGCGCAGACAATGGCGTTATCTGCAGACAGGACCAGACACCATGATGTTACATAAGCTGTCTGTGTCTGTGTGTGTGTGCGCGCGTGTGTGTGTGGACTGTCCACTCATGAATAAAAGCAAGGGCAGGACTTCACAGTTATCAAGTTCAAGTCTGATTTAATCACAGCAGAAACGACTGTGTTCGCTGTGACAGCGTCTTCTTTCTGTTTGGACGTCTGTGTAGCGGGTTCGAAGAAGAGCTTCTTCTCTCCTGCTGGTGGAGCTTTGCACGCTGTATTATTTATGACGCCATTATTCGTGGGTCTGCATGCCTGAGGCTAATCTTCTGTGACGTCTTTGTGTGAAACGGCATACGTGCTGGTGGCTTTGTCATGAGGACATACAGCATGTGTTTTTTGGATTTGGGCTCACAGCATGATCTCATAGCGACCAAACATAAACACGAATAGCTGTCAGTTATGATTGGGTTGCATTCGTCATTTCACTTGCTGGGTATTCTCTTCTAATAAATATTGCATATGTGGCTGTCAGCATTGTCCACCTCCAAGATTCAGTTTCCTCCGGAACAGTGTGGCCTGGAGCATCGATGCTGGATTTGGATTATCTCATCAAGCGATTCTGTTGCAACATCTTAACCAGATTACATTCAATAAATGTTATTTGTATGCTTAAAAAATAATGAAGATTTAATTTTCTCATTGCTATTTTTATCAGATTCTTCCAGTCATTCTGAAGAGCCATAAAAATATTTTCTAATGTGAACTATGGCTTGTGGAGCCGGTGTTGTAGCTATAGGTTTCTATGACACTTTACATTTCTGGCATCCTGAACGACTGAATTGAGTAGAGGGTATTTTATCACTGCAGTTTCATATTCATAAGTTAAACACTGCAGCTGTTCTGTGATCACTCAGAGAGTCAGAAGCAACACAATTGCTCTCACACAAAGCGCACGCTCTGCCTGGGTTGTGCTGAATGGTGTTGAGTAAGTATGCCTCACTCTGAGCTCGAGCTCCAGCAGATTATTTTATCTAACTGCTAACCGCTAAATCTTATGACAAAGTAACTGTGTTTTCAACAGTGAGGTGAACTTAAGCATGATTATTACTGCTGCTGTGGGGAAAAAATACACGCAACCTGTAATTACCTTGAACAAAGAACCGCAATGAAAGGGTTGTCTAATGTCATTATTCGGACATCATCTGACACAACGCACAGGTTAAAGATGATGCATCGCTGAGAGAGAACGGTAGAAGCAACAGTAGGTCTGGCACTTAGCTCTCGGTGCACAGGCTCTGTGGGGATACAGCTGCTGCGCAGAGAGAGCAGCAGGAATGAGCGAGAACTGTGCGGTTCTTAAATATTTTCCCTAGTTATAGCTCACCAGAGCGGTATGAAAGTGTGCACCGACAAAGAGCCTGATTATCACGTTTGAGATGAACTAAAGCTCATACACTCACTTGCCAATTTATTAGGTGCACGTAACCCTAACAGGTTTCCCTTTCCCTGCCTTCCTCCTGGCACAGATTCTACATTCCTCAGAGATTTTGCTCCCTATTGACATGACACACTGTCACACAGTTGCTTCAGATTTAAGGGCCGCACGTGATGTGAATCTCCCGTTTCACCATGTCCCAAAGATGCTCTACTGGATTGACTGGCATCTGGAGGCCATTTGAATACAGTGAACTCATTGTCACATTCAAGAAACCAGTTTGAGATGATTTGAGCGACATTGCACCTTATCCTACTGGAAGCAGCCATTAAAAGTTGTCAGGAGCAATACTCGGGTAGGCTGTGGTGTTTAAGGATGATCGGTTGGTGCTCAGAGGTCTGAAGTGTGCCAGGAAAATATCCCCCACAGCACCACCGACCTGAACCGCTGACACAAAACGAATCTGAATGGTGCAACAGAAATCGGGACACATCAGACCAGGCAACGATTTTTCAGTTTTCTGTTGTCCAATTTTGGTGAGCCTCAGTTTTCTGTTGTTGACACGTGTGGTCTTCTGCTGCCATAGTCTGTCTGCTTCCAGGTTTGGCTTGTTGTGTTTTCAGAGATGCTCTTCTGGATATCTTGGTTGTAACAAGTGATTATTTAACTTACTCTTGTCTTCCTATCAGCTCAAAGCAGTCGCGTCATTCTCCTCTGACCTCTGGGATCAACAAAGCATATTGGTCCAGTGAACTGTTGCTAACTGGATCATTTCTGTTTGTCTAACCATTCTCTGTAAACTTTAGAGATGATTGTGAAATACTCAGACCAGCCCACCTGGCACCCACAACCATGACACGCAAAGACACTTTTCTTCATCGGTTTGAACTTCAACATCTCGTCTTGACGATGTCTGGCTAATTAGATATTTACATTAATGAGCAGCTGAACAGTAATCAGTGTTTCCTTCCTTCTATCCTTGTACTGTTAAAATTCTAAGTGATAAAAATTACAAACATTTATGAAAATGCAGGAACCAAAACGATTACCCCAGAGTATTTCTGCTGTGCTTCAAACTGATGATACCCACTATTCTAGAAAATATCTTAAGCTGTATTATCATGACCCTGTCAGTGTTTAAACACTTGTATTTGTACTTACATGTAATTTAGTGCAATGGTATCCAGCCAGAAGATAAGATGGCACAAGATAAAAAGAAACAGAGCAAAAGAGAAACTTGCATTTTATACAGAGCTGACAGGGAAGCCTTGTCAGGACAAAAAGGATTATAGGAAATAATTTGCACCCACTCACATGTCTGTTTGGATGCAGCACCAGGGGGAATTCAAGAAACCGACAAGATGGCTTCCGATTTTTCTGGAGATATAAGTTTTATGAAACACTTTCTTCTTGGCTGCTTTCCTTACTCACCGATTTTTTTCATCAAATATTTTGTTCTTGTGTCTATTCTCTGTCACTTGGTTTGTTTGTTGTTTTAACAGGCAAGCAAGTTGCTTGAAGAACTGCGAGGTTTTTCCCACATTAGTGCCTAAATCTTTGCATATTTGTCCATCTAGAGGTGGAAGCAGAGCCAGCCAGGCAGCTGGGCGAGCGACCGTCGAAGCGTCGCTGTTTCTGGGAGTACAGACGTGCTCGGGAGTCAGCCACAAAGAAGAAACTTGGCGGTGACGTCCACTGGTCTCTGTCCTGGAGCTCCAGCACTCTTCCCAGCACGCTGTACCGCCGAGAGGGTGAGAATACAGCATTACAGCATTACTGCGTTATGCTAGTGAATGCTATTTAATGCTGATTGTTTCATACAAAAAATAAATAAATAAAAAAGTCAGAAAAGTTACTAGATTATTAAGTGAAACTGGTTTACATGGTTGTTTCTCTGGGGAAGACATTTTTGGAGTGCCGATGACCTAATTATTAAAAAAGATAATTGTCAGATTGATAAGTTAAACCCTAATAAAGGGCTGGATTGAATGTTTAGCAGCAGGAGTCATTAACCCGACGTGCACGCTGCAGTTGGGATCGTCCCATTTCCTTTTTCTCCCGTGACACAGATCAGACCTGCACCCTCAGGCGTGTGCCCTACATACAACTTGCATGTCAAAATGTGGATTTTTCAACATTCCTCTCGTATGCAAATCTCACGTCAGGCTCAACAATAGCTTTGCTGCAGTGCCGCAGCCCGTGTTATGCTGTACAAACCAGAATGGCAGTCCTTTAAACTTAGTCCAGTCAAACCACTCAAACAAGAGTCAGCACTGATAACAGTGTACGTGTTGTGTAAATACTCCGTAAATCTATCAAACTATTGGGGTGGATGCTTATTTTAAATCATGTCATTCATTGTACAGTAATTTCTATGTGACATCTCTATGATAGTTCTGTATCATGTCATATATCTCTAATATAGTCATTTCAGGGGGGAAACAATAGCTCTTGTAGAGAGCTCAGATGATCCACCCACACGATTTGCAAATCTTCTATTTTAAGGGGCTAGCAATTAGTAGAAAGTTGGTTTAAATAGCAATTTAGCAAAGTGCCTTGGGTGCCTAATGTTTATTTCAAACTTTAATCATGCAAAGCTGCTCTAGAAGAGTCCAGTACTAAAAATATGGAGCTGCAAACCATAATACCTCCAAATGAAAGCAGATATTAAAACAAATAGATGCCTTGCCTTGTACCACTGGGAGATTTGGCATCCTGACATTTTAAGGCCAGGTTTGGTAGAGCTGCACTGTTTTTACCTGACCGGACACGTATGGAGTTCATTTTGTTGTCGTTAATTCAGGCAAAAAGGGGCGACGCAAAGCCCGGAAAACAGATGCCAGCGACCTGACGCCGAACCCTCAGAAGCTCCACAACATCGGGGAGCAGCTGCAGAAGCTCAACGCAGCGATCGATGGCATGGGTCCGGTCAACGACCTGCCCGCCGTGGCCCGAGCCCGTTCACGCAAGGAGAAGAACAAGCTGGCCTCCAGGTATAGCATGCTCTTTACTGCCCTCCTACATCCTCTGCACTAAGTGAGAACACTGGAAATGCTCTGTATTGATTTATGAGGCCTGAGTGGGAATTTTAAGAGGGTTTCAGCTTTTGTAATTTGTTGGCAGAAAAGAGAAGCCTGCGGGGCTCTGTGGTCTAGTATCTGCAGTCTTTAGCCCTGTCAAGATTGGTTTTCAAATATGTGCAGCATTTAATAGTTGACCTTCTAAATGCGGGTGGTGGAGGACATGGACGGTGAAGAACACATGGAGACGTGATATCTGTGTGGATTTTAGACCATCAGTTGCATTCATGTGATGGAAAATAAAAGGATCTTGGGAAATGGGTCGTGTTTTTACTGATTTGAATTTTTCCTTTGATGATGCCCTCATGTCGTAGAACTCTGCAGATCAGCGAGCCTTAAAAGAAACTACCATACTATGCTTTTGTAAAATTTCAAACGGGCTTTAATTTACTTACAATATGTCCCTCAGAATAACACACACACACAACACTGAAGGTTGAAAAGCTTGGTTTTCAGTGTATTTTTGCATTGCCTGTTTCTTTGTAACAAACTTACCTTGGATATTATCTTGACAGAATAAGTGAAGGAAGGACGGAGGGAAGCAGACGAAAAAACAAGAGAGGCGGGGAGATGGAGGGGAGCAGGATGAAAAGCTGAATACAAGGAAATCAGGCAGGATTGAAGAGGCAGACGAGGAGTAGAGGGAAAGATGGGTCATATAAAGTTCATCTTTGCAGGGAGGGAGGGGGAGATTTCAGAATTCAGGACATTATTACAGGCAGTTTTGCAGGAGCCTGGGAATATCTTGTAATTCAAAACATACATTAAACACGACACAAACATGTCATCTAATAGAAAGTTTGGCAAGGACTTACAGAAATAAAGCTGAAAAAGAGGCTGAAGGGGAGGGGAGTGAGGGAAATTTAACGTCAGAGGAAGTGTGACTGCGAAGTCACCGAGTTCATGTTTTTGTTTAGTATGCAGGAATCTCATGTGAAGATTCACTTCTTTTACTCTGTCATAGCTGTGGCTGCGTGAGTCCAGGTTGGGGTTAGTAGTTGGATTAGCCTGACCGCCTTCAGACCTTCCCTCTCATTCTTTTCCCTGCTCATGTCTGAAATAACCTGCCTGGCATTCAGGCGGCGCAAAGGAAAAACACTGGGCTGGTTCTTAGCCCTCGCCCAGTTTGGCACAACATTCCAGCCAACACGCTTAGCAATGAAAACTGTCCCGGATGCTAACTTACTAACTAGACTCAGCAGGAATACACCATCATTTGGCAAAGTATTGTTTAGCTTCTTCAGTGGTTTCATGATGTAGTGATTTTGACCAGTTAGAAACCAGAGGAGACACAAATCCATACATCCGCTGAAGTGAGCTCTTTCAAGTAATGAACCAACAAAAAGAAGCTTTATTGCTAACTTCTTCATAGAAATGGACCTATATCACTGCTTTTTTTCTTTCTTTCTTTCTTTTTAAACAATTTTATTTGTATTTTATCAAAGTCCCTCCAGAAGCAAGCCTCTCCACTATTCTGAATAGTAAATCTGGCTGCTTGTTTGAAGCTCTTATCTAAATACATGTAAAAAAGAAAAAAAGGTGTAACGTCTATTTCAGTGGTGTTTCGGGCATATGAAGTGCAGCTATAGGATCACCAGTTAAATTGGATTAAATAACAGCAAAATAAATGAAAACTTTAACATTGTTGCCATCTTTGCCAAAAAATAAGATATAAATAGCATTTTTACAGACTAGAAAAATACACAAATATTCACACCAAAAAAAAAGGTGAGTGGTAGGTGTTGTATGAACATGAGCAAAAGAAAAGCTCTGGCTCATTCCACCAGAGCACTGAACAAACATTAAGCTAAGTCATGTTGTAGATAGAGAAAGCTAAAAATAAAATCATACTAGAACTTACCGTCATCTTTTCTGCTACTATCTTATTATTATACTGTAACTGTATTTGCTTGCCACTACCCAATTGAATGTGAGTGAATTTAATTGAGTTGAATGCAGTTTTATTTGTATAACACCCAATCACGACAGCCAACTCAAAGAACCCCCCTCAGTACTCATGTTAAGAAGGTTAATAATCATGTTTCACAGGATGCATAAATTAAGTGCAGAGAATTGCCAACTGTCATCAGATATCATCAGATTGTAGATTTCCTGCCTGCTGCATTGTCCACAACACCCCATTGTGGCTGGCCACAGGTTGGCATACACTTCCAGGTTTCTTAAACACAACCATTTGCAGCCCTTTTCCAAACACATGCATGAACCAGAAGCTTTCAACTTGGTGAACACTTTTCCTACCTTCAGGCAGCGACTGATTTTCATTCAGTACATTACTTAAATCAATTTGCAGCTGTAGGTAATCCATCACAATAAACAGTAAGATCTCTCAAGCCTATTTTTGGATTTGCATTAAGAACAGAAACTCTATATCTCTATAATCACATTTGCAAATGTAAAAACCTGTGGTACATATTGGAACCTGCTCAGTACTTGGTTAAGTCCCATCCCTGCAGTGATTAGGAACATTTAAATTGTTGTACTGTCGTCCACATCCTCCTCAAACCAGCAGGGACTGTGGTACAAAAAAGAAAAACCTGGCAAGGCTCAAGTCAACATGTGGAGAAACACTGAGGAAATATTCTATCCAGCGCCACTGACCTGCAAGTATTTTCTTTCCCTAAGTTTCATTTAGCTCACTCATAGCTGCAGGAAAAGAGAAATTCTCTCCACATTGCACAAAATAGTCCCCATGAGAGGCATTAATATTTAACATGCGTTGATTGTTTTATTCTCAGCTCCCTTTTTTCCAACACTCTCAAACCAGAACTGGATTTGCCCTTTTGTGGTGTCAAATGGTCCTTCAGAGGGGTTAAAGAGGTTTTCAATCTTCCTCATGGTGTGGAAATACGGTCAGCATGAGCCAGCTGACTCAGTAACGGGGTCATGTGGAGAATGGGAATGCTCGAACAAAGTCTAAAGAATGACAGTGTTTTATTTTCCTCTGTTTTCAGGGCCTGCCGGCTGAAAAAGAAGGCCCAGCACGAAGCCAACAAGATCAAGCTGTGGGGGCTCAATCAGGAATATGGTCAGTACTCAGGAAATCACTGGGTATTCTTTAGCAGGGGATTTCAGATGCCTGACACTTCTCACTGTTCCCTGAACAGATAGTCAAAATAGTCATTAAACTCTATACATGCTCTTCTTATAAATGATTGCATCTAGATTTTTATTTTATGTTTATTTTTATATTTCTCTCTTTTTCAAATGGGTGACCCTTCTTGCTGTGGGTGGCTAACGATAATGATATCTGCTTTTTCTTGTGATACAGTTATCTATACAGCAGCACCAAATATCAGCATTATAGTCTAAACATTTAGTCAGTTCCCATCAACTTTTTGGCTTCTCCCAGTAGTGACGGTGTTCAAATAAATTAGACTAAAGTGAAGTTAAATGGAGGAGAGCAAGAAAATGCAAATCAGCTGCTAATTAATTAAACTGCTACATTCATAAAATTGTCTTGCAGTTGACTCTGTTGAGTAACCCAAGCAGAAACCCCCAGGCTGAAAAATCTAACCAGTGCTCATTCCTCACAGACTGTCATTGCAAGCTTTAGAGCCCACAGTTTATAGTTTACAGTTTATTTTTTGCTAGCACCTTGCTAACAAATCTTGCAAGCATTGGCTAACAATCTAGCAACACCCTCTTGTTCAAATATGGTCACCTCTAGCTCTGAAAGACCAAAACTCTATCCTGGAGGTTTCCACAAAACCAGTGAGTGGTGTCACATGGATGTGTCCATCTTTTATATACAGTGTGTGGTCCCACACCTAGTCCTAACTGCTTCAACATGTGTGTTCAGAAATCTTCTTCTACTGTTTGAGTTAGTGTTGCTTCCTCATCAGCTTGCACTAGTCTTGCTTCTCTTCCTTAACCTGTTCTATCAAATAGAAGACAAGCTTGGCCTCCTCTATCAGTTGTGTGTGAAAATCTTAGTAGATGAGCAGTTTCTGAGACAAGTTTGTCTCGCACCACAGCTATGTTTAGTTCAAAGCCACATAAATCAACTTTCCGTCCCATGCTCGGTTTGCAATTTAGCAGCTCGTCTTGATCATGTCGAAATGCTCTGAATTCCTGCCAGGTGATTGGTTGATCAGATCTTTATATTGTTGAGCCGTTAAACGGGTGAAGCAGTTTAGTATGTACAAAACTTCTAAACATTGTGAGTCTTTTTTCACTTCAGGTGAGTTGACTTTAGTATAGGAAAGAAGTGGGAGAACTGGCTCTGCGGGACAGAGGGGAGGTTTTTTTCTCATAGTCAAAAAAACCAAAACATTGTCAGACTGTTGTAACACTATATATGAGACGGAAGAGCCTGACAATTTAAACTGATAGATGATTGAATGAGTTAATTTATTATACCCAGCGTCAGTTAATGAGAGTAAAACCACATCAGAGGCTGCAGAGTGGCAAAGTGGACATTTTCCTTACTAATGAAATTTAAATCAAGCTAAATTAGTGAGAAACCATCTTTTCAAATAACACTGAAGATGCTCTGTTTAAGAAAACAGGTTAATGCAGAAAACTGATAGTAACAAGACCACGAGGAGCAGGGAAACCCTTGGAAGTGCGACTTCACCTCGCTCCTGATAATCAACACCTCGACTCTGCCAAATCTATCAGCCCAGTTCTGCCCACCTCCTCCTCCTCCTCCTCCTCCTCGTCCTACTCTTCATGCTCCTCGTCTGGTTTTCTATCGATCTCTGTGAATTCCAACCTTACTAGCATCAACTTTCTATGTCCATTTCTCCTTGATTTTCTCTGAACGTTTCAGTCTTTCCTGATTTTGGCCCAGCATTTGCTCGCAAAGATTTTAGTTGTGGCTTCTGCTTTTGTGTTTTTTTGCCTTCTGACTGGCCCAAATACAGAACTTAACCTCACAGATTTCCTTCCTTCCGTTTTTCCTCCTCTGCTCCTGTGTCATTTGTTTTTCTCTTCCATTCACTCGCTTTATATCGCTGCTGTTTGCATCTATACAAAACACACTTTTACATACTTAGCCGCAGATTCAACAGGAAACTTCAAACAAAGAGCACTTTGGTACCATGCCAGTGCTGTGTGAAGCCTCCGGACTTGCTTTGCGTGTGTGTGTGTGTGTGTGTGTGTGTGTGTGTGTGTGTGTGTGTGTTACAGAGACTTGGGGAGCAGCTGGTCAGACCCACTGTGGTCCTTCGCCCACACACACACTCCCTGCTGATATGAGCCCTGGACAAAAGAGAAATCACATCAAGGCGAGAATAATGTACACAGACAGAAGGGGTGTCATGGCACCATTGGGTCACATGACCTGACAGGGGAGGAGCCACTAGCATAGGAGGTGCCGATGATTCACAGCACTACTATCTGAGCTAAACTAAACAGTTTCTGTTTTATAAGCAAACAAAAACACAGATGTTTGGGGAAAACTTTCAAACACTGGAAAGAAGCGGGACTTACATAAATATACCTTTATAATGTTAATATAATAATTTACTCTTAAACCACTTTTGCTAATTATAGATGTAAAACAATCCATTTATTTTTAAATTAAAAACTAAGATTACCTCTTCTATTAATCACATGCCCACCCACTGGCTGGGCTTGCTGCTTACCATCCGCAAACCTCTCCAAGTATAATATTAATAATAAGAAAATACTTTTTATTAAACGTACATTTTCCAAGCCAATTTCAACCCTACATTTTCTGCTTTCCCGTGGGCCCAACCAGCTGCTTCTCTGTGCCACGTGTTGTAGCAACCCATCTGCTATTATCTCACAGACCCAAGAAGGATTCCTTTACCAAAAAGTGTGTTTCTTGACTCCAGATGCTTCATATTACTAGTCAGTATCTGTTGGCCACTGAGCAGCTCCACTTGGACAGTTAGGAGTTGAAGATCGAGGGTTGAGTCACAAACTCACTCATCTGACCTTTCGGGCACCACTTTCACTCCTTTAGTTTCAGCTTGATGTTTACTTTCCCTTTCTTTTTCTCTCTGCTTTCTCTTCTGCTTTCTGAAAATAAACATCTGCTCCGTACCGCTGAGGGGAGTTCTGCGAGAGCAGCTTTGCATGATTGGCAGTTCAAAATAGTTCTTATTTATCTCACAGCCTTTCTGTAGCCCCTTCAATTCACCCTATCTCTAAAACAAGCTGTTTCAGCTGCTCTCTCCCGATTAGCCACCCCTTGCAAACAGAAGGTCTGAACAGTGAGCTGTATGTTTGACAGCCCTGCACTAAACACTGTAATTTGTCTCATGTAGGCGACTAAAAATGCACCCCTTTAGATTCTGTGGAAAAACTCCACAGCCCTGAATGATATCAGTTATTCTCCCTCGACTTTCAGAAACAGAATTCCACCCCTGGCAACGCTTTTCTGATTCACGCTGCTGTTTTTTCCTCTTTTTGCTGCACAGAAAACCTGTTGGGAGCTCTGCTACGGATTAAGGAAGTGATCAGACGGCGAGTGGAGAGCAGCGAGGAGGAGGACACAGACGAACGAGGGATGACCCAACGGCTCGAAGACATCCTCAGAGAGTCGAGTGGTGAGAAACAGACTAACATTACCGATATGTAATAAGCAGTTTGGATATTTCGTGCTATAAAAACAGGTTTGATTTTGCTTGCGACTTGTCCTTTTCTTTCCATTGCACCTCCTAATTTATCTCCATGGCTACCTCAGGTCCCTTAGTTGCTGGGCGGACCAAAGACTTTGTGCAGAGGATTTTGGCAGCCAGCGCAGGCGGTCAGAACCAACGCAAAGAGCCCCCACAGGACGGGGATGAGGCATCGGGGTAAAACCCCAAAACAGCAGTCCCTTTTCTCTCCGTACCCTCTTCTTCCAACCCCGCCCTCCCAGCACCACCAACTTGTCGAGACCAAGCTCCTCTACACCTCTTCTGCTCTCACGTCGTACACATTTAAGCAAAGAGACGGCAAAGTGGAGAGGCTGGGAACCAAGAGGAGGAGAGGAAGAAGAGGAAGGAGTAGCCTAAACAAAGCGATAGTAAATTGCTACCTTGCTCCTGGTCCTCTCCTGTTGGTCCTCCAAACAGCAGCCGTCTTCACCGCTCTGTCTCTGCAGGCTGCACCACAACCACCAACAGGCCAGAGCTGCTGCTGCTGCTGCTGCTGATGTCTCTGTATTCTGTGTTCTCTGTGTGCGTGCATAAGTGTGTGCGTGTAACATACTGTATGAGCGTGTATAGTGTTCCTCTCTCCCTCTCTGTGCTGTATTTGTACCCCATTGTGCCTATGAATAGACATTGCACTGTTTTGTAGATGGTCGTAGTTGTTGTCAGGGGGCCGTTAGTGAGCCGAGGGCAAGGGGGCATTTGAGGATAAGAGGAAGTTCTAAAAATAAGGAAGTGGGAGGAGCCCAAGCACGGGAAACAAAGAAGAGGGTGTGTTTGTTTTGATTTGGTTTGGGGTTTTTTTTTTTTTGTTTGTTTGGCTGGGCTCCTATAGAAGCTCTGCATACCATTTGAATCGCACCAGCATCTGAAATGAGACCCAATGCCAGACCAGTCAATGGTAACTGGTGGAAAAGTCCTCAGAGCTTTAATAGTCACCCATCCCTCTCTGACACCCCCGTCACCCCATCAAAATGTAAGCAGAGATCAAAAGAAAAAAAAGAAAACAAACTGCACCTTAATTTAAACTGACCAAAGATAAGTGATACTGCTGAACCACTCTGACACCTCTCACCACTTCAGATGCTGCCAGCCATTAACACACCATCCTGTCCTGCTGAGAGAGGGCTGAAGTGACTGATACACTTTTAATTCTTGTCCTATTTACCTGCGTGCATCATTCAAAGATGGGCATCACCTGATAGACTTAGATCCTTTTCACGTAAATGCACTACCGTCACGGACCCGAGAGGCCGTGGTGTAGCAGACGGGACTTGACCAAACGCCTTGTCGATTGGTTGGCCGTCTAGCTCTGCAGCCTGGTGCTCCTTTAGCTGATCTGTGGTGGATTTATTTTTTACCCCAAAAAAGGGAAGTGTCCTCGATGCCTGCCCCAAGCCCTCTCCTCAACCCCCTGACCTGATTATGTAGCGCAATTTCCTGACTTGCAATGACAAATAGAGAAAAAAAAAACACACACACACACACACACACTTGTAGAGCTAGAAAGCAAATAATTTGTTTTTGTTGATATGATTTTGTTGTTATTTGATGATGCCACAGCCCACAAAGTGGGCGTCAGTCTTGAGAGTTTTGAGAGAAAAAAATCTGCCTTTTTATTTTCTTTTTTTCTTTATTTTTGTGTGGTCTCTGCTAAAGCTGGAGACCAACCTGTCCACACTCTGTAAATGTTGTTGGACGCTAAAAAAATTAATTAAGACCTTTGAATTGCACTGTGGTAAGAGCAACAAAGCACCTTTGAAGAGGGCTTCAAATCCTCCAAAAGAGAGAGGAAAAAAAAGACTCTTGGCACCTTTTTCTAAAGACAGATATTGATTGAGAGACTTGAGGGCACCAAGCGCTTTGCGACCAACTGCTGGTTTGGGCTTGTTTCGGTATGGTGCTACTATATGATGACAGAAAAGTCATGCAAACACATTTGGAGGCATGAGGCAGTAACTGCTGACTGGGTTTTGGCCTGTGAGGACGTACTGTTGTAATAGGCGGTTTGTTTGCATAATGACGCCTTTCTCAAGTGCCTGGAGCTTAAAGCCACAGGGACCTGTGTTATTAAAACCTATTACAAGGTAAAACTTAACTCGTGACTGCTGCGCCAAGCTTGGCATCACTTGACTTTACTTAGAAGAAGAAGAAGGAAAAAAATGCAGGCTCATCTGGGGTCACCAAAAGAAAAGGTGAAGCAGAATGTTTTCCTTTTAAATTAAGTCTGTACATGGAAACCTACATTGTTTTCACGTATATGTTGAAATCTATTTGTGGAAACAGTAGCGGGCACTGGTTTCTGTGAACATCATATCTGGGAAATATACATAGGGGAGCGGCTGTTCACGGAGCAATTCCCTTTTGTTTTTTAACCTTGACAAGCTCCCATCTGGGCTGCATTCCAAAGCTGCTGTTCTACACACTGCCCCCTTTCTATGGAAAAAAAATTGGAAAAACAAGACATTTCCTGTCTCATTCAGGAACGGAGTGGTTCAACTTAAACTCTTCACCTCGTGGACGTCTTGCTTGTTGTCATTTTTTAGAAGAGTGAGGGGCAGCTTAGCGTCGCTCCTGCTTTTAGTTTTCTGCATCCGCTCTGTTCTGGGAAATGTTGCTCATGGTTGTATAAAGCTGTACTGTAAACAGAGGATTCCTGTCGCTCAGCTGGAATGGCTTCCTTGTGGAGCTCTGCTGCTGGTGAACAGAGCGTCGAGGCTCTGGTGCCAAAGACGGTCTGAGAATGAAAAGATACCTGATTCAGCTCTAATGTCAATGAGGCGTCCTCAACGTTACCACAGAAACCCGCTCAGGCTTTCATGTGATCATCCGTGAAGAGACGCGTGATCTCGGGGAAGGTCACTGAGTGTAGCTAATGGTGTGCACTTCTACACCCATAACCACCCCCCCCCACCCCCCCCAAACACACACTTTCTCCCGGGGGGCTGGGAAGCTGCTGATGCTGCCAGCAGAGTCACAGGATTGTGCGCTGGCAGCAGCTCGTGCAACAACAACAGAAAACAAGAGGAAAGAGCAGAGAAACAACTGTGTAGATCGCCGAGCTTTAAAACGCTCTCCCACCCATCTGTCACGTCAGAGGAGGAGGATGAGGTCTTTGTGTTTAAAGACTACACAAGTTTGTACAGATATTTTCCTTCGTTCAGATCGCTGTTACGTAACACAGCGCACCATCTGCTGTGTACATTCATCTATATGCCAAAAACTGCAAACAGTTGTAACACAGTGAATTCCTGCCTCTGATCCAAACAGAAAAACAGCCGGTTTTACACAAGTGGTGCACTCATCTAAGGGCCTTAACTGATGCTGTAGCTTGTTGTATTGTGGAATATCCCTTTAACTGTAAAGCTTTAATAGGGAGTGGCCGGTCTTGGCAAGGCCACTTGTTTCTGTTTCTCACATTCCTGATTCAGTTCCTCTGTAGAGTTTCTGTTTGTGTGCACCTGGAAGGAGGAGAGAGAGAAAAGTGAACTGACCCAAAGATGTCAGTTGTGTGGTCATTGTTCACTTTTTCACGGTCAGAACAGGCCGAGCCCGGCCCAGGCTCAGCCGCGGATCTGCTGGGGTTTAACAAACAGCCCAGAACAAACAGTCTCGGCTTACAATTTTGTCCACATCTGACCTAATATAGACAATGACTCTGCAGAAACTGGACGATTCTTATCTGACTGGCTTCCTCGTCGGGTGTCACCATCTGCCAGACGCAGAGAGAAGTAAACAATTGTGAAACTTGCCTGTCGCTCATGTGCGCGTGGGCTTTTTCTGAGAAAGTTCTGGAGAAAAGGGGAAGACGTTGAGTGGAGCACTGGGTCCAGCTCAGCAGTTTAGGGAATGGTGACAGTTGAAAGTAAGGGGCTTCTGCATATGTGGTATACAGAGAGGACACACGTCTGAGGCTGTTAATGATTGCTACCATTGTGGAAATTTCCACTGAAAACGTTACAGGGAGGTTTTAATCTTTTCATCCATTTATCTCAGCAGACAAAGTTTCACGTTTCAAAGCATGTATCGTTGACTGTTGACATTTTAAACGTTAGAGGTGCATTAAATGCTGGCACGGAAGTATAGATACGAAAAGATGCAATATAATTGAGGCAGGTACTTATTAGAACAACAACAAAAAACCCTCTGTGGGCTTATAAAACAGTAAAAGCACTGTATCTCATACTGCAAATAGGCTGGTGAAAGCTGTGCTGTGTGGAGATGCTCTGCTTTTGAAAGACTTCCAGTGGAATCTTGAACTGCAACCAAAACATGAGAAAATGAATTAACAGTAATTCTGGTCATAAAGTGATTTCACAACCGAGATGACCAGACCGTCCCCTTTTTCTGGCTGCTGTGAACAGGATTTTATTTCATTGTAAGTTTGTCTGTTATCTTCAGTAACTGTTTAAAGTCACGAGATTAACCGATTGTTTTCTTGTTTGTTTTTTTACACTCTGATGTTTTTATAGCTGCCTGAGAAAGAAGCGTTAACCTCTATGTGTGCCATGCTTGTAAAGTGTAGCTTAAATCCTTGAAGCAGCAGTGTTAGGGTGAGAACAATTAGAAGTGGTTGACCTTCCTAAGCTTACACATGGCTGCAGTGGCTTTTTGGACCAGGCATTCAGGCCCTGTGGACCCGCTGGGCTGAATAGACTCATCAGTAAGACTACACCGGTGGGACGCTGCTGACCTCCAAGTGCCCGTCCCCGCTCTGCTCCACTGCTCGCATTGTTGGAAACACTCTGGCTTCTCCAGTTTCAAAGGCAGAGGAGGCCAGGGAAGCGGCACTTAGTCAGGGACCCTGAGTAGTTTATCCGAACCCTTCTAATCCCCACCGTCACCTCCACCCTCTGCCACACTCTGATATCTTTCAATCGCCCTGGTGGCCTGCGTCTCGATGCCCTGCTTCCTTTATTGCTGACCTGGAAACTTCCATCTGGAAGGAGCCAGATGGGGCCCAAGTGTCAGTTTCAACCTGCAGGTCCATATTACTTTTCTCTATCAATTAAATTGAAGTGGAAGGAGCTAGACGAGGCTTTGCCAGTCGGTGCCTCGTGTGTTATCATTGCCTTTAAATCAGAGAGCGGAACATCTGTTTTTAGAACATCTGGCAGTGGTTGTTTAAGGACTCTGATCCAGCTTCTTTGTATGATTAACAAGGTCCTACTTGTGCACACCATGTTCTGCCAAACCTAGATTGCTTGCAAACTTAATGATAAATTATTGAACATTTTATTCAGGCAGAGAGATACCACAACTTCAAGGCTTTAGAGGAACTGGTTGGTGCTTTGGGAAACACTGTTGCTAAAGGTTAAATCGTACCTTCAGGTGGGTTATGTGTGAGGTTTTGGTCTTGTGTTAAAGCAGCGGTTGCAATGTCATCTTAACTAATTTGCTAATCTTTTATATGTCTTTATCAGAGTGGAATTTGAACTCTCACCATTAACATTTTGGCAGCGGCTCTGTTGTTCTTTTTGAAGCTGTATTTAGGCTAGAGGGTGAAAGCACTGTACTGTCAGCTGAGGCCAGCAAACTATGGTTACAGTACCCACAAAGAGATTACTGTTAATTAGGTATAAGTGATAAAATATTCAAATTGCAGTCATCAAGACTCAAACACAGACTTGTTGAAAGTCCACACAAGTTAGAAAGCCACATTGTTTGTCAGATAATTCTGTTAAAAAAATCCTCAAAGGCACCAGCACCACCTTTAAGGCCGGGACATGCAGTTCAGGGGCTTAGCAGGATTCATATGTCCAGCAGAAGCAGTGCGATCGCTGTCCGCTGGCAGTCTGAGAAAGAATCATCTCCCTACACTGAGCTCCGTTTCCAGGTGGAGGACGTGTACAGTCTGGTACAACTGGGAGCTTCTCTTGCTTGTGCTGTTGTTGGTCCGTCAGCCAGCTGTGGAAAACAAAAGTTAGGCTTCCAATGAGCTGAAGGGAAACCAAATGTTAAAAGCAAGAGAAAGTGTCACTGTGGCCATTCTCTGTGCTTTTCATGCCGTATTTTTTGGATCTTAGACACGTACATCATCCACTTCTGCCGATGTGCTGTCAGGATCTTGGAGGACACCAAAGGAGTGTGTTTGGAGTTGGTGAACGCCGTTTATGCAGACAGACACACTTAAACGACTTCTGCTTTAGGAAACAGTCATTGCCTAGAGCTGCCTGTGTCTGCACTTGTCAGTCAAACTGGCCATGGCCAGAAATCCAAATGGGTGAATTGTAGTTGCCGTAAAGTGGGAAATTAGCTGTAAAGACCAAAACTGTATATTGTACCAGGCTGTAATCATGTTCATAACAGAAGTTGGGCATTTTAACATGGGAGTCTATGGGGATTGGCTTGCCTTTGAGCAAGCCTCAAGTGGCAGTTAGACACGTCTGTGGTGCCTTTGTTCTTCAGCCACAGAAGCTGGTGTTTAATAGAAAAGTCCAAAGGAAACTTTCATTTCTGTTAAAAAAGTTATTCCTTTGTACTTTTCAGGGGAAATACAGCTGATGTTTTGGCAGGACAGTAACGTACTCAGTGACCAAAAATGCAGACATTCATATTCATTCTCACAGAGCATTTCGTACTACTAGTGGGTTTTGAAAACCTGCATGGTTGTAGCATCCGATACGTTAACAACGTGCTGCACATGTATTGTTGGCATAGCCGGTGGCAGCTGAGACACACCTCGTGGCTTTAACCAAAACCGAGTCAGTCGTTTCTGTCCAGATTGATGATGAGTCGAAACCAAAGGCCAGTTGTGGATGTGAGCAGTTTAAAAAAACAAAAACTGAAAAACATGTCTCATTAGAAATGAAATAATACTTTAGTATTCTAGAGAAAAATCCTGTGGAGAGAATAAAGAGTGAACAATCACATCCCTGCTGGTTCTTTAATCTGTCTGAAAACACACTGAAAGATGGGAGGAAAGGAAAACTAAGAGACTAGCAAACATTCCACAATGCCATGTCATATACTGTACAGCAACCCTGTCTCCTCCTCTTCCCTTTCTCTCCCCCTCCCACACCCCTCTGTCTGTCTCTCAGTAATCCAGTAATCACAATACTACAGTAATACTTTGGACCTGTTAACACATTAACACATCTTTATGTAAGTCAGTACGTAATCCTTAATAATAATCAAAAAAAAGAAAAAAAATACAAGAAGTGCCGTACAAATAGAAGCCTAATATTTTTTGTTTTGTGTGAGTGTACTGTACACCTGTATAATGTATATTTTAATATTTATATGCAGCTGTTGTATTAAAGTATATTTTTAAAATAAAACATGAGTTTGTTCTTTTTATGTTTGTGCAGTATATCAGGTTAGAAATGAAGCATGTGGTGATATTTCCTGTATTTAATGTAAAACTGTATCTGTGCTAACTTTTGTAAACACTTCAGTTGCTGTTTTTGCCCCTTCTTAGTGTGACAGAGACAGTGTTATCAATTTAATGTGCTCTTTATTGTTTCTCTTCATTTCTCCGAGTGGCAGCCACAGTCAGGATTTGCATTTCCCTTTAGGGATCCTGGAAAGTTCACAAATACTCAACAGCTCCCCCAGCAGGCCTCACAGGGTTAGAGCGGCAGTTATTAATGTGGGTTTTTACATGATATCATACCGAACACAAATGTTTAGGAAACATGTAAACGTGAAGCAGACAGTTAGAAACAGAAAGACTAACAGTAGTCTGGCTCACATTTCTGTTAGATAAAACCAACGCCTCAGAGATGAGCAGAAATACTGAGGTATATGCCTGCAAACAAAACGTTAGAGATAGAATCAGCAAGGGAGAGTGATACACTGGGAACAGTATTTATACATTTTTTTAAAAAGCCATTCAGTTTGCAGAAGAAGATGCCCAGAACCAACAGCTTTTGGATGAGTCCAAATCAGCCTACATAGAAAGATTGTGTGGAGGAAAAAAGCAACTGGAATACTTCCAGACAGAAAATTTGGATGCAAACCTAAACAAAATTCACCAAAAAAATGTACTTAAGTAACAGAAAATGATACTGATCCAAAGCATATCAGCTGACAGAGTGTTAAAATGTCCCTTTTATAATCCTAAATCCCCCACCCCCAAATTTAAAGTTACCAGTTCTTACCAGACCTTCTGTTGGCTGTAGCATAGAGGCAACTTTCACCACAACTATTTCAAAGATGTCTCGATGCATGCTCAATGATCCAGGTAAGGAAATCCCAAAAATGGGATCTGGATGTAGCAGTTTCAGTAGGAGAGATGTTCAGTCAATCATTGAGTGACTTTGCTCTCTCTTCAAAGAGAAAGGGAATGTCTCAGACGAACAATGGGCTGTGAGGACAGTTTCTTGATCATTAATATCTGTTTCATATTATTGTGAAGCACTTTGTGGTTTTTATCCTGTGAAGAGTGCTATATAAGTCAATAAAGTAAAATAAGTTAAGTAGTATGCAAATTGGCATTATCATTGATCAACAACCACTGATCAAAGATCATTGATATCATTCACCACATAAACAGGGTGTAACTTTAACACCAATTGTCTGTATGTGTCACGATCCTGGGCCTGTGGCCCAGTGTTTTGATTCTATATTATTAGTTATTGGGCTGTTTTCCTTTTGGTTCTTGGCTTATGACTACTGGTGTTTTGGTTTCTGTTCTATATTTCTTAGCTTGTGTATTCCTTTGCCCCTGATGTCACTCTGGCCCCTGTACTGTGTTCCTCCTGTTCTTGGTCAGAGTTATCTGTGTTCAGTCTGTGGATTTCCTGTTTTATTTTGAAGGTTCATATCTTATGTCTATGTTCTAGTTTCGCTTCTTCTGTCTCGTTTAGTCTAATTTCTCCCGGCTGTGTTCCCACCTGTTCCTCGTTCCCTCATGTTCCTGCCTGGGTATTTATAGTGTGTGTCCTCC
The DNA here is from genome assembly GCF_036321145.2 of Pelmatolapia mariae. Lineage (NCBI taxonomy): Eukaryota > Metazoa > Chordata > Actinopteri > Cichliformes > Cichlidae > Pelmatolapia > Pelmatolapia mariae. The sequence goes on along the minus strand of NC_086232.1, from coordinate 7,837,360 downwards.
AGTGTTCTGCGTCGTGTCGTTAATGTCAGTTCTCCCTCGTGCTGTGTCTCTCCTGATGTTTTCTTGTGTATTTTGGTTCTAGCTTTCCAGTTTAGGTTTTCTGTTTGGTTTTCCTTTGGTCAGCATTAAAGCTGCTTTCAAGTTCACGTTTTTGCCTCCATGAGTCCGGCATTTTGGGTCCAATTCCTGCCTGCCACACAGCACACCATGACAGTATGATCAACTCGGTCACCTATAACATCTCAAAGTCTCTGGCTTTGATCTTCAACCCGTTGGTAGACAGCTCTGAACACCCCATCCAGAACACTTTGGATTTTGTTGAGAAGGTGAGAAATGTCCTATGGAGGCAGATTAAACCATGGTCTTGTACGATGTTACATCTCTCTTCACTTGTGTTCCAGTCACTGAAGCAGTGGAGGTTGTTCATAAGAGATTACAGGATGACCCCAACCTCAGCAACAGGACCACTCTCACCACAGACCAAGTGTGTTTGCTCTTAGAACTGTGTCTTAATTCCACGTATTTCAAATACAAAGGTCATGTAATACTGACCCATGGCACCATGACAACCCATGGTGCACTAACCCGCGTGTGCCATGGGTTCACCATTGTGACCAATGTGGACATGAAAGAAGTGGAAAAGAGAATTCTGTTATCATACCCTGGAACAGCACCAAGTCATTGGTTCAGACACCTTTGTGTCAGGATGAACCACAATTCATGGATGACATTAATTTGGTGGACCAAAACATCAAATCCACCAGGGAGGATATGAAAAATGTCAGGTTAGCCTTCTTAGATTGTGACATTTCCATCAGTAATGGGGGATATTTAAAGTAGATGTTTAAACCTATGCATATGGATCAGTATTTAAGGTTTCACTCTCATCATACACCGGAGCATAAACTGGGTGTCATCAGGACGCTACAACACAGAGCGAACACCATCCCTACAGACACAGCGGCCAGGAAGAACATCACATCAAGAAGGCCCTGAGTAAATGTGGTTATCCCAGCTGGACATTTGTCAAAGCCTAAAGAAAGCTCCAGGAGAGAAGGACAACTGCTGCCTAAGCGGAAACCCTTAGTGATCCCGTATGCATCTAATAATAATGATGTATACTTTATTGATCTCCGTGGGGAAATTACTCTCTTTGCATTTGACCCATTCACTCAGTGAAGCAGTGGGCAGCCACTGAGCAGGAGCTCCGGGGAGCAGTGTGTAGGGACGGTACCTTGCTCAAGGGTACCTCAGGGTACCCGTTCAGTGGATTCGAACCCCCGACTTTCCGATCATGGAAAGGTAGGCAACCACCCTACCTACTGAGCTATCCCTGCCCTGCGCTTTCTCTAAACGCCACCGCGTCTCTGTGGCTTTCAAACCCTAAAACACGCTGCGTCAAAAATCGCAGGGACCCCAAAGATCGGGTCCCTGTTTTGTCTGTATTATCAAATTGAACATATTAGACCTTGATGTTCTTTCCCCATCTGATGATGCAAAGAAATCCTTTATCCTTTATTACGTTAATTATTTATTACGTTATCCTTTATTACGTTAACGTAATAAAGGAGCGGGGGGGCTAGGAGGAGGAGTTGGCCGTCCGACTGGGGTCTGGAATGTGGGGCCTCCCTGCTGCTGCGGAGTCGGGGCGGTCTGCTTCTCCCCACCGCAGGGAAAAGGGTAACACCACCTGGGTCTGGGCGCAGTTTCCCCCTCCAGGGGCAAGGGTACCTAGACCCGGGGCTTAGAGTACGCTTGGGGAGTGTGATTGTGTGTACAGTGTCTCTCTATGTCTGTCTCCACGTTGGGTGAGTGTTGAGTAATTGTATATGAGAGCATGAGGGTGGGAATGGATGTTTGTATTTGAGTGTGCCTGTATGTCTGTGTCTATATGTCAGGTTGGGTATCAGACGCCACCTCTCTGGGGACATCTCAGGCCCTCCAAGGTTTGGAGGCCTATCTCCCCCCACCACTTCCCCTGCCGGTGGCGGACGCCCTCAGACATCGGTGCGTTGGTGGTTCTTTGTGTCCGGGGGTGGGCGCCCAGGTACCCACCGGCTCACTCCTTGGCGGCTGCTTATCGGGGCCTGGAGCCTGGGGCTCGCTCGGGCCACTTCGGAGATGGGGTGCCCTCGGCCTCTCGGCCCGGGGCTCGGTCACTCAGGCGCAGCTGGCTGCCGGCGGAGCTCACGGGCACATCACTGCAACCCCCCCTGGCTTCTGCTCCGCGGCTGCTGAGTGATCCCTCATCTGGGGCTCTCCTCAGCTCTTTCTGGGATAGTGGCGCGGCTGCCCCTCTGTTGGTCTTCCTTGGTCTCTTGTGTTCTGGGGGCCTCTGGATGTCTGGAGTTTTGATCTCCTCCATACCTGCTTCATGCCCTGGAGGACGGGGCAGTGGCCCCCCACACCCTCTAGCAGATCATTACATGAAGGAACCTTTTAAAAAAAAACAAACAAAAAAAACAAAAACAACAAAAAAAAAAACAAGCGCGTCCATGCTCACAGGTGTACACACAGGTGATCACACACACAAACTACACCCTTTTTGGCTCCTACCTCAAAGCACACTGTGCGCTGTCGATCTCACGTGCTGCACAATAATGTTTAATATTTAGTATTTACTGTCATATTCTCATATATCATTGTGATGTTGTTTATTACTCGTTTTCTTCTGCTTGCTTTCTTTTTTCTTTCTCAACAGGTGATCCAGGTGATCGATATATGTATTTTTTGTCTGCTTATTCTGTTGGTTTTTGTTTTTTGCCCTTTTTCCCCGTCCCTCTTCTCAGTTTTTTTTTTCTTTCCCTCTTTCTTTCTCCCCTTTCTTTCCACCAGTCAAGTCTGTCCCGTATTCAGCAAGTGAAAATAAAATAAACAATAAAAGGTGAATCAAATGGACCATTACGGCAAGGCTGGGATGGTCCATTTGGTAAAGTAAATCCGTTGGGGATCTTTCTTCGCCTTTAGACAATAATTCTGATGGCAAAAGAACCAAACGGGACAGGTGGGGGAAAAAAAAAAAAAAAAACGTAATAAAGGAGTTTTTAGCACAAACTTTTCAGATGGCCTGTTTGAAGACCTGCAGAATTTGTCACTATTTGTTGGTTTCATTTTTTCAGATTTTTTTAAATGAACTAGCTTTCTGACTATAAATGCCATTTGGTATCACTTTTGTTCATTTTATACAATAAAAATCATGTACTTGTGGTGATTGTAGTATCCAAATACCATTGTCCAGAACGGGCACAGTGAAAAGCAGTCTTTCTCAAATCCATTCACACTCCCATCGCTCTGTATGAAAACTTATGTAAGTTAAAGATGAAAAAATGCCTAAAAGAAATCTTCAAACCCTGCTTACATTCTGATCTCCTCACACATGCACAGTCACTGAAGCTTGTCAGATTTTTTAGTTGCACTTTAGCTGAAGCTTATTGGCATGTTCATAGATGAAAATATAGTGATATAAAAGAGTTTCTGAATAAATGTTACTAGAAGTGAGGTAGGGAAGTTTATTTAACTTCATCAAACCATCTCTCAAAAGATCCATTAAATGGCACCATTTATTTGCTTACATTTATATCATCTACATATGATCTGTTGGTTTATTACCTCAGACTAACAAAAATGAAAAACCCACAGCAACTTACTATGAATTGTGATAGTTTCAGTTCCAATATTTCTTTTCCTAAAAAATTTACCGTTAATACCATAAATGACCTGATGTGATTTGATGGGAAAATTTCGTCATTTGACCACAATGAACTATATAACTGGGTGTTTTTGTTTTTACATTTTGAAGCCTTGACTCCAGCTTTAAGCTTAGCTGGATATTGCACAGACATCCTGCTAAATATAATTTCATATACTGAAAAGTTAGTCCTCTTAAATAGTCTGCTAGTATATTTAATCACACAGCAAGCTTTATTATTTTTCAAACAATAACAAAAAAGGCACTAAAAGTTCCCACATTAGAAAGCACAAAAGTCTGTTTCAGTGACTCAAACCAGCTAATGTAAAAAAACAAACCCCAAAACAATTTAAAGGGGTCGGGTGATCATAGAAAAAGTTGCTAATCGGTGTCACTGTGGAGATGAGTGTCTGATTGTGTCACTACTTTTCTACAGTTCCAGCATGATTACACTTGAACCCTCATATGCAGAGTCCAGAAACAGTGAGTGAATGAACGTGGCTATTGCCATTATTTGTATACAGTCTTTGATTTTAACATGGGTCTCTAGGGGAATTGATTGGACTGACTCACTTTTTCAGTCAGCCATTGGCTGCCCAAAAGGATCCCATGGCTATTTTGGCACTTGGATGTTGGATTTTCATATCCAGCAGTTGTTGCTTTGCTTGAACACAGCTGACACCATTTCATGTCTGCAGTTAGTTCTGTGCATTGTGTGAGGTGTGCTATCAAGAGTCAAATCACTTGAATTACAAAGAACCATTTATTGGGATTGATTCGGTTCACATTTACATTAAAAGTACCACAATTAAAAACATTGAAATCAAGTCTCCTTTTCAGTGAATTACTGTTCAAGATTGCACAATGCCCAGCTCTGGAAAGACAGTCAATGACTGGTCCTCTGTCAGGAGTCAAAATATCACAGAAGCAGCAGAAATCTTAAAAATCCTCATCAGGATGGATCAGAAAGAGGTTTGCAGTTTTTTTAACATAAGAACTGGAATGAAACAAAATGGACCTGTTGGCACTCAAGTCTCATTGATTAAGAATACAAGAGTGAAAGTATTTGTTGCATACAGATGGGAGAAATGTTACAAATGAACACTGACGATTTGATGAAGACAAGTCAGAACTCATCTATAGGAGGAGAAGCAGAACGGAGAAAACAAGAGAACATATTTAACCTTCTGAAATGACGCAAAGCTCTCAAACGGCTCCGCTTCTCTAAACAACAAAACATTCACATTAGCACCACTTACAGCTTACAAAAGGACAGTTTTCTTTGAAAACAATGGAGTCATCATCGTTCAGCTGGATGAATCATGCCCCGTCCCACTGACTGAAATCGCTGTGAGAAACTCTGAGCCATACATTTGAACATTTAAAAACAATCCACTGTAGGATCTATGATTTCTATGACTTCTCAGGAAATGTCACCAGGTGTGGCTCAAACACATATTTCTATCTTCATGGTTTGCTGCACAGCTCAATCAGTTTGTCAGCACATGTCGCTCAAAAACAAACAAAAAACAAAACAGTGATTTCAATTTACAGCTATACAATACAGTAGACACAGAATGGAATAAACCTCTTTGTCTGCATTAGGCTCTACTCCTAAAAATGGCTTTAAAGTAGTTCATCTTGATATTAGAAACACAGACTGAGAGCTGTTCTGTACATTTGTTCATGTCCCAGTATCCATCTAAGCCTGAGGCACAGGGAAAGTTTCCCTCCCCCTTTCTCTGAGTTATTGCATTCAAAAATCAGACAGCATCTGCTTAAATCAGGCCTGCAGGTTCTTCTTCTGCTTTCAGTGCCTCTGTCCAGACTCTGATTAAGCCTCCTTGCTTATTTCAGCTAAAAAGCTTCTTGGCCCTGCCTACCCTCTGATTAAAATTTGGTTGGACGGGGGTCTTGGCAGGACAGCAGTGGAATTCAAGTATCAAACCATGGTCTGAGGCCAAAGTGATGCAGCTGACATCATCAGTCTGCAGGATTGCTTTCAAGGAAATCTTCCCATCGAGACGAACGGAGCTGAGGATGAAACCCGATCTTTGATCGTGGAGAAATGGTGACAACAAGCTTTAAATCAACTTGCACTAACTTATAATGAAATGCCAGTTTTGGAGGAGTGAGCAATTGAGCTGGGCACAAAGGCTGAAACAAAAATAAGTTCTCAGGTATGAGGCAGCTTTGTTTGTTACAGATGTCATTTCACAGATAAAGGGAAGGTAACACTGGGCTACAGAAATGATGGCGGGGGGAAAGCACAGGACATGTAGGATACAAAAATATGTATGCAAAAGTGGCAGATTTTTCCTGGTATTTCCCATCTGCAGCAGCCACTGACACAGGTGAGTAATGTTTGGCATGTTGTAGCATAATGTTGTGTTTGTGTGATATTTGGAGATGTAAACAGCATGTAAACAGGATTTGCGTTAAAACGGAAGTCGCTCTATAATCACATGCATCATATACCATCCAGTCATATATGTACACAACCTGTCTCGTGATGGGTGGTCCATATAAACATCTGGCACTCATTCAGCCTCTGCCTACTCTCAGCTCTGCTCACATTAAACTTAGAGCAGAGCTCAGGCTGCCTGGGTTTGTTTTATGTGGACCTAATATGCTCATTTTTATCCTTTGACTGTACCAGAGTAGCTCTGTATGATTCACGTCTAAATATAATCCTTGTTTAACTTATACTGGGTCTCAGTGGAGCCCCCCAGTTCATCTTCTATCTAAAGTGAACTGCTTTCGCTCTTGCGACCTTCCCTTTAAGCCAGCGGGGGCTTCTGTGCTCACAGTGAGTGTAATGTGCCTGAGATGCCCATATTTGGGCTATCCCCTGTCACTGATATCATACAGAGCCAAGGGTAGAAAAAACAATGTCAAACTGAGTGTTTAAATCAGTCTGAAGCCTGAGCTTTTACCCACAGAGATTATTGCCCACTGACTGACCTCATTACTTGACACTTTTATTTCATATGACCACCAACCACAGTGACACTACATCGGTGGGAAAAATGTTAAGGTCCCCTTTAAGAACTGAATTTTTGTGCAATCGCTTTGACTTTCAATATGATAAAACAAAAAACAAAACAATTAGATGATAACGAATGACCACTCCCTCTGCTGTCCTTTTAGGTGACTTTTCCTCTCCAGTGAGCCCATATTGCAAAATTATCTCTATCCTCTTGTGTTTTCTCCTCAGTCAGCAGTGGAAACATTAACAATGACACCACATCCTGTAACCTGTAACCTAGAAATAAGATATTGGAAGGAATGGGTAGCCCCCCCCCCCCAAAAAAAGGAGTGGTTTGATCCTGTAAACCTGGGGTGATTCTTTTCATCCAAAGTGGTTGTGAAGAGAAGAAAGTGAGCCCAGAGTCTGCCTTTCCAGTCTGAGGTGAGCTCTGTACGATCAAAGGATATACAGAGGTGTTTGATTTCGGGGCTCATTAAACTGTCTCCATGCTGCGATGTTTTTGTCTAGTCTCCTCTTACATCATAATCTACCAAGTCACACACTTTTCCACTGAGTAATTTCTCCCTTCCTCAACTGTCCTCCATACTCACATTTTTCACACACAGTGAGGCACATATAAGACTGTATGCGATTAGTGTGGAGCCTCCCGTCCCAGACATATTTCTCAGGGGAGGAGAGCCTCTCCCTCTTCCACCCAGAGGAGGTTCAGGACCTCAGACTGCCGCTGCTCCCGCTGGTGAATCCTCCGCAGGCGCAGGATGTAGAGCAGGATGGCCAGCACCACCACCAGGATGCAGAGTGAGAACAGGTGGTGGTTGTAGACGAATGAAGAGCGCAGCCAGCTGGGGTGGTTCTGCCGCAGTGCTTCCTGCTGCAGGTCCCTGGAGAAACAAGCGGGGCAGAGGAAGCACATGTTTAATCCAAAACAAATCCTTGCTAATGAGCAGAGCAGCAGGAGCAGCATTCTGTTTAGCTGGTGTATTATTTTTGGGGGGCAGTTTTGGGAGGTGGGAGTCAAGTTATAACTTTCTGTAACTGTTTCATTTCAGTTTAAAAATCTTTTCAGGTAAACAAACTCTGTTTATATGATGCACTGTGCTTGTTATTATTAATTTGTGGCTCTCTTGCACAGCGTGTCTTTTGTCCCCCACCAGTCAAAGCAGTTAGCTGCTCCTGTCTCAGCCTGGTTCTACTGGAGGTTTCTTCCTGTTAAAAGGGAGTTTTTCCTTCCCACTGTCACAGAGTGGTTGCTCAAAGTGATTGCTGGGTTTTTTCTGCATTACTTTAGCGTCTTTACTTTAGAGTCTAAAGCCCCTCGAGGTGTCGGGTGACAGTTGTTCTGATTTAGTGCTACATGAATAAAAATGAACTGAATCGCTCTATAGCTGATTTTAGACCGTGACAAGATAAAGACGTAAGCCGTGTTTTTCATAGCGACACATCTTGTGTTTTTCCCCAAACAAATCTACAAGTTAAAAGGTAACTCAGTGCAGGGATAACAGGAGCAAATGAGTGAAAGGAAAAACCAGCGCAAGTTAGTGTAGAGTTAAAGTGTGACATATCTGACAGTTACCTGAGAGGCAGGAAGCGGGTTTTGTACAGGATGGCCCCCAAAGTCCACTGGACCTCTTTGTCATAAACCAACTGGGCTGTTTTCAGGTTCGGGTAGTCGGTGGGGAAACGGAAACCAGAGTGTAACACTTCATACACCCAGGCTGACTTGAAGCACTGATACCTGGGGTAAAAACAGCACAATAATGGGTCAGAGTAGGATGAAAGTGACATCTGAGGGCAGGAAAAACAAAGCAGCCATTTAGATTTACAGCTGCAGATAGAGTCAAGCAAATGTGCACCACCTGCAGGCAAAAAAGGGAATAACTTTTGCAACTTTGCCAGCAGCAGTATATCATTCTTTCAAGAATCAAAACACAGTCTGAAGAGTGATGTAGCTGACATCATTAGCCTTCATTTGCCATTTCCCACTGAGACAAACAAAGCTGTGGGTGAAATTCTACGTCTGAAAGTGGCAAAACGATGGCAGCAGGCTGTTACAACAACTTGCACTTAACTGCAAAGCCATATCAGTTTCTGGGGTGAACATTTCAGCTGGTACATGACGGTAAGAGTTGCTTTTTGCTTTTTTTCCTCCTTTTTTCAATTTAGGGATGTCAGGTCATAAAGACTCGCGTGTAAAATTTGAGTTTGTTTGTGTATTTATACATAATTTATGCATAATTTATAGTTAGTGATGTAAAGAACTGAGAAGTGAGCAATGTGAAAATATTTGTTCTGTTTTTTTTTTGTTTACTGTCCTCGAAATGCTTGGATGTGCCTGCAGCTCCTGGTGTTACTGAAATAATCCACTGTTGTGCATTGGCAGAAGAATTGGGTCAGCCTTACTTACCAAGAGTTTATGGGCTGAAAATCAAGTTCAGAGAGACTTGTTTATATGTGGAAAGCAGGAGAAAAGAAGTATCCTCATTTACAACACACAATATGACAATCTGCAATTAACTGCAGTTTGCTAGACTGAATAAATATGTGTGTATCTTAAATATGTGAAGATTTTAGCCACAAACATGTCCAGTTCTAGAAATTTGGTTTGCTGACACAAAAATAAACACAAACCAACGGCTGACGTAACTTTGCCCATTTTCTACATATGGTCAGTGAAGTAGTCAGGGAGTAACTGAAGAGTTCCTCCTCGTGTGGCCTAATAAAAGTGAATTGGCGATTGTGATAATGACATGCTTTACATCTCAGGTTCTGCGCTTTGCTATGAAAAAACTCACACACAGAACTGGAAAATGCTCAAAAGATGCCACATTTATTTGTGTGTGTGTCGTTTGTGTGCAGGTGTTTCCACGGATAATTTATAATAGCATGAAGACAGCCAGAAAACTGAACTTACTTCAGTCTGCTGTCGTCTGCCTGTTTGGAGTAAAGGTGGTTTTCCAGACGCTGTTTCAGTGTCGACCACTGGGTAGAGCAGTAGTCCTGTTAAATAAACCAAAACATGAAACTGAACTTTCACTGAACAAACACAGAATGTTAAAATCTTTTATCTAATATATTTGTCTAATGGAAGGACTGGTGTTGTGTGTCTGTTACCATAGAAGCTTTGGAGTATTTCTCACTGTTGTACTGTCCTCCTATCCTGAGCACGTCCTCCATACAGTAGTAAAACTCAGAGAAACCATAGAACTCACTGTTGCTGAAGTTGATGGGAGCCTGCAAAAATATTAGATGCCAATTTTTCTTTGCATCTCTACTTTATAAAGAATTGAGGAAAGACTGAGCAGTGATCAATACCATAAACAAAACCTTGTTATCATAAAGATCCATACCTGATAGACACCTCTTGGTGACATAGTGCCATTATGGAGACCCAGGAAGGGTCGCACTGCCTCCTGACACTTGGTCCAGTCACCCTGACCCCTCAGGTGCAGCGTGCGATTGTCCCGGACTATTGTTTCAGTCAGTCCGACGGGCAGGCAGGAGTCCAGGTACGGTTTGTCCTTACTCAGACCTGTCTGTGTGGTTAGATATCTGGACAATAACATGAAAAAAATTTAAAATCTATTTCCTTCACTCAGCTACACCGAAAGAATGTGAGGTTTAGAAAAATAAGTGTCTATAATTAGATAAATCAGTGAACCAGAATTAAATACTTGATCAGTTATAGGATGTTTAAAAGACTGAATCAACATTGTCAAATCAAGATAATTAATTATTCATATCATTTTATACACAAAATATTCCCAGTCCTGAATGTATGTACACTATATTTCACATCACATGCTCCAGATTGGATTTTAGAGAGGATGTGTGATTGTGTGCAGGTAGATGGCGCTGTTTTTTTTAGTTTCTGAGATTAAACCAAGTTAAAGGCAGACAGTATTTTTACAAGGTTCAGCAAAACCTGGAAAGAAGCAAATAGAGAAAACAGCTGTGGGAAGTGCCAGCTTGACTTTGGGTAAGAGTAATACGAAAGGCATGAGAGGAAAAGACACCGTCTAGATGCTGGTCTCTTATGGTAACACACCTGGGAGACAGGTGTTGATTTTTGTTTGCTTCAGATACGTTTAGAGTAAATTAAGTTAATGTGCCAATCAGAATGCTCTGTCGTTCACACACATTTAAATTCAACAACTGAAAATAACTGCAAACAGCTTTTGGACTGCAGTAAATACTGACATCCTGTTCACATCTGTAGAGTTTATTATACGGACGTGGTGACAGTGTAAAGACAACCTGCAATTCTTATTTTCAGATGAAATATGGGAGCTGTTTTAACATTGTGCTCTATGAAAGAGTTGGATGGAGGAGGCATTTACAGGAGGACCTTAATGATAATAACACTGATGAAAGAGGACAATAATGGCTATGGGTAAAACAATGGCTGTAGAGGGAAAACTGTCAACACAGCAGCAGTTGAAAGACAAAAAAATGTGATTCATTTTTGGACTTGTCCCACTCTACCCCACTCTAACCGATCCCACAGACACTCATCATAAACTCTGAAACGGGTGAAAAAAAGCATGAAAACTGGAACTGAAGAAAAACTATAAAAGATATTGAAAAGATAAATACAAGCTCAATAGTTTAATGTCTTGGCTTTGTTTTAAAGTCTGAAAGGTGTCTGTAGGTGAACGTATGTGGAAGCAGTTAGAGTTAAAAGAGGAGCAACTTAAAAGAGGGTTTAAACACTTCTCTCCATTGAAATACATTATAAATTTTGTTGAATAAAGCTGAAAATTTCAAAAAAGCCATGTAGAAAAGAAGAGCAATCTAACGGTGGTTGAATGGTTTTTCTAAGTTGAAGGTGACAGCTGGTGAAAAACATACACAATAGAGGATAATAATAATGAAAAATATTTGCAGGTATCTCACAGTGTGCTTCAAGCATAAAAAAACACATGTGACTAACCTGTTCTTGGTGAAGGTGCTGTTAAAGAGCTGGTCCTCGTAGCGCTGCCTGGCCATGTTTCCTCCAAAGCCCAGGAACGTGGTGACATACACTCGGTACACGTGTTGCGTGTGCTCGACATCACAGCCCAGATTAAACTCTGCGAGGACGCTCTTCCCTGCCTCCTCCTGAAAACCACACAGATGTGTTACGCTAATGCAGACGGGACCAGCCTTCCAGGCTACATCACAGGCAGGACAGGTCAGTACTCAGTGTATTTCCTTACTTCTTGAGGTGAGTTGAAGGTGATGGCGCTGGGCACCTCATAGGCGATCTGAAGCGAAGCTCCACCCATATCCATGATGCCCACTGTGCGCCGTCTGCTGATTGGCTGCTGGTTCTGAGAACTTGTCGTCACTTCGACTGTGGCGTCCTCTAAAAAAATAGTTTTTAAAAAATATTTAAAAAATTCCACCCCCCAAAAATAACAATTTTGCATAAAACACACGTGAAACAAACATTAGTGTGAGTTTGGTAAACATCATGCCTCCGTCACACTCACCCTCATCAGGATGGTCAAAGCGGCCCAAGACAAAGTTAATGCCAATCCAAGCATACACTCCTACGAGGTCAGAGGAACATGTCGTTTCACAGTGAGAAGACACAGAAACAAGCAGGCAGCAGTTAGAAGTGTCAGATTTAAAGAGTGCCACTATCAGCAGGGTAAACAAGCCTGTCAGCTCACCTTCCTGTTTCCCAGAGATGACCTCAACATGTGAACGGGAAAAGAGGAAATCAAACTCCAGGGGGACATCGGTGACAAGATCCTCTATAATGTCTGCCTGCTGTCTACATGCAGAGAAGTACAGCATAAAATGTGAAGTTTTGTTCACAATATAGAAATACAGAACAAATGAGGAAAGCTGCAAACCCTCCATTTACAAGGGACAGCCAATCAGAAGAAAGGTGAGGGAGACTATATCAGCTTTACTAGAGTAGAGTCAAATGGTTCACAGTGGGAGCTGGAAACAACCATACCAGGTCTCCCTTAAAATACCATTAGATTAAAAACTGATGCTGTTGCGTGGTGTTCTGTTTACCTCTCATGCAGCAGCCGCATGCCAGCTGTACAGAGGATGTAGAGTGGAGTCTCTTTGTGTTTGTTCTTCGGGACATGAGCAGCAGCAAAGCTGAGGAGAGGGTGGAGGTAGTCACTGGCCTGCGTTGGTGTGGTTGCCAGAGTGGAGATTCCTGAGAGAATACACACACACAGTACAATCAGGTATAAAATACAAAATTCACAATTTTTAGCTAGCTATAAAATCAGAGCTAGCTAATGTAGAAAGCTAATACGTCGGCCATAATGGAACAGAAAGAAAATCTAAATCTAATCTAATCTAATGCAAGATAAGATGAAGTTGAACGGGGTTAATTTGGGTCATAAAATTACTTATAAATGACTAATATATAGTTATAGTTGAGGTTCCACACAAACACTTTACATGACTTGGTCTAAAATATATCAGTGTGTTTTGGTAGGAATAAATGCTGAATGATATGAAAAATCTGGAAGTATTTGATGCAGATCACTGAACTAGACAAAGCTAAGACATCAGCATTATAACCTTACACACCACACATCAATCATAAAAGCCTTAAAAGGAAAACGATTAGAATGGTTGTTACACAACGATGTCCCGGCATTCAAAGGGTCAGGTTTCCTTTAACTGCAGCATTCTATCTAATCTGCCTGCTGTGGCAGAGATAAAACAAAGTCGCAGGGACTGAAAGCTCCTCACCACTGATGTGACTAATTATTTAAAGGTACAGTGTGTAAAATCTAGTAGATTTTTTTTTACCCCTCTCAATTTAGGTACATAATCCTATTCTTACTCAACATGCCAGATGTCTATTTGTTCTTGAGGAGGCTGTGAACATTTGTGAAAGGAGTCGGATACGAGTTGGGAGGGTCACATATCTAATCTGCTGACATTAAGTAATTGTGATAATATCAGCCATGGATAAGCATGTATAAGCATTAATGCACAGATCTGTGTGTTAGAGCTCTGATTTTAGTTCAGGAGATGAGGCCTGAGGTGAGGAGGAAGAGGATGAGGTGGAAATGAGGGGAGACAGAAAAGTGATGGATGAGACAGATGAAGAGGAGGAGAAAGACATAATGAGAAAGAGATAAAGAAAATATACAAATATTAAATGGTCCTATATCATTTTAATTTTGGGATCTTTCAATTAAAAGTGACTTATAAGGCAGTGTTTAGTCACATACATAAAATGGAATTAAGTGTAACACCATCAGAAAGTTCACTTTGCATGGAAAAACAACCGAAGCCAAATCTGTTAATCTTTTTCCTACTTTCTGTTTTCCATCATGTTCTTTCCAGTTTCACATGCTCTGACTTTCACTTTTCTGGCCGTGAGCCAAAGGGCAAACAGTGAATAAGAAATGATCTCCCTGTCGCCATCATCTTCTGTCTCACTGGCACCATCTGGCACCAAAAACAAAACAAAACAAATAAACAATCATTCTTTGTCACTTTGTTTCTGGTCTGTACATAAGGCTTAAACAGTTACAGTTAAGCAAACCTAGAAACAATGTTTCTTCTAATTGCTCATTCATTTACGTGAACACTGTGATTCATCTTACGCCATCCGACTTTTATTTACCTCGACTGCTGAGCACAACTAGCCTTTCCTAAATCTTTCTGACTGAGTATAAAGAGAATTTTAGTACTCTGATCTGCTCCTGTTCTGTTAAGGGTACACCATTTATACAAATGTAACATTTCCTGTATATGTTTCAAATTAAAAGCCATTTAGCATTTCAATACACAGAAACTGTTCAGTTCTTATAAAAGCCTTCTACAGTGAAACTTTTGCAAACTAATTTCCATCTGAAAAAAACATTCATAAAATTATCAGTGGCTCACAAAACTGGTCAATAACTCACATGTTATTCTACCACAGCAGATAATAAGAAAGGATGTCTATACTACAAGAAAAGCGAGAGAGGGAGAGAGAGAGAGAGAGAGAGAGAGAGAGAGAGGAGGATACACAAGAGTGCAGACAGTAGGATGTGAGGAATATGTAGGAGGATGAAGGACGATAAAAATGACAGAAAGGACTTTTCAAATCCAGACAAAGAACTTTAACCACATATTCATACAGTGTTTAATTCTATATGCTCTAAGCACTTCATCTACCCCACATCCAAGGCCAGCTAGGAACTTCCACTTAACCTAATATCCATGTCTTAAAACTTTGATACGTACACAGACACAGGGAAAAGAAAGGCCCCAGCCAATCAGTAGACCTGAACTAGAAACATTGTGGCTTTGAAGTTCTAACCACTGTACACTCGTGCTGGGCGATATGGAAAAAATATTTATCACGATATGAATTATTTTATATCACGATAACGATATATATCACGATATACCACCTGACCTGTGGTCATCTGGAAAGTATGCAGTCTGTAAACAGCGAGTGGAGAGGGTGCAGTCTTTGTTTTGAGTTACTGTAAAGTATGTCGCAAATCCGGGTGCATGTAAAGCAGCACCATGTTGCAAAACCACAAGACAGTTTCTTTGCGAAAAATATCATTTTTTTATACTTTATTTTCTCTTGCATAAAGTTAAGAGCATGTATAGTGAGAAGACAACACTAATATATTTGCACAGGCTATTTAACCCTTTAAGACCTACCATAGAACCAAGTCCGCCAGAGCTTATCTTTACATTTATTTATTTTGAGTGTCTTCATAGTTTTATTTTTGAGATACACAAATTTTTATATATAAATGAAAATAAATAAATGCAAATTTGCAAAAAAACAGCATGTGCATCAAAATAAACTATTTCCAACAGTGTAATTTGACTTCTAAGCATCCCAGAAACGATACAGAAGAGCATAAAGTCAAACATGACTTTTAAAAACACCAACATAGACTTTGAAGCTTAAAAAACTACATTTTCCGCGAAAGTGACGTCACTTCCGGTTTCGGACAGGTAATGGCGGACATGCGATAGTTGCGCTGACTTATATTCCAACTAGGAAGTGTTATGAACAGCTGATCGGATCGGCAAAGCCTGTTTCTGGAATATTATGTTTTTGTTGCTGGAAGTGCTTTATATGCAATTTTTGCAAAGCTATATGTGGAAGAAAACCGTGACTTAGGACAAGCTAATGGAATAAGATGTAAGTACAACCCCTACGGTTTCATATGCAAAAAAAAAAACCCATTATTGCGCTACCTTACGTGGTTACAGTTCTACAGGGATTTAAAAATAGTTAGGGAAAACGGAGTGTGCCTGCTCTGACTGGTTGTAAAGGGTTAATGATATATTTTATGTAATAATTTGTAAAATTCGGGTTAGAAACGATAGAAACGATAGAAGACAAATGGCACGATAGACACTTTTCTATCGTCCACACGATATATATCGTCATATCGCCCAGCACTACTGTACACCATACTGCCTGGGGAGTGGCAGAGGATCTATTCATAAAGCCAGTCTAACATTTGCTCATGTGGTCATTTATAACTGATTAATATAAAGTGTGGTTACACAGCCACAGAAATGAGCCACAACCTAAATGCATTTATACACAAGCATACATGTTATTGGTGTGCCTCACTACCTAAACGAATAGCACTGCGCTCTTGTGCACGCAAACAGAGCTATAAGTCCTCAGCAAGCTTCCACACACTGTACAAACTCCGAGTGAGCTTCGCTTACTCACCAGGCTTGATCTTCTTGACGACAGTGTTGCGGCTGCGGTCCCTCATTTGTCTGATGTCCAGTAGGGTGTGGGGGTTCCCGTTATGGGGCGGCCAGTAATACACAAAGACCCTGGAGCCACTGCTGCCACAGTCCACCACGATGCCATAATTCAGTGAAGGGTTGAGGATGTCAGTAGCCTCCATAGACTCAGTGAGGGAGAGGTATCTGAAGGAGAGCAAACAGAAACATTAGGAGATGAAGAATATACTCAGAAAACTGCATTTATGTACCAAAGAAAGCACAAAGGTGTCAAGAGCTTAAATAATATCCACCGACATGCTTCTTCCTTTAAATCCACTTGAAACAAATGTTCTACACATTCATACAAAGAAAAGAGTGCATTTACATTTTTCCAAATGATCTGCTTATTTAGTATATCTTTCCCTTGTTTACTGAGGAGAACACCTGCAGTCAGTCCCACACACTGAGTCCTTTCAACAGTGCTCTCAAAGCTGGTTATCTGTTTACCATGAGCTTTCCACTTGAGCACACTTGAAAGAGAGGAGGGCCTGCATTATTTGAGCTCAAAGAGAATATGATCGACATGGCGGCACTTTATAAATTCTCTAGTCTTCATTGCTCAGATTAATGGTGGCTGATTATGAAATGCACCTAAATTTAAGGCATGTTTTGGCACATCCCCTCACCATCCTGGAACCAGACATGCTCGATTACCAGTGTTTTCATGCTGTTTCACCCTCCTATTTCCTTAGAGCCATGCTTCGTTTAGCTTAGCTTCTACAACACTGACTGGAAAAGGTTTTGGGACTAGATTTTTGAAATTGCATTTTCTAAAAAGACAAACTAACACAGGAAGACAAGAATCTATTAAAGTGAGCCCAAAGTAGCATATAAGAGGAAAACACGTTGCCAAAAGGCTTCCAGATTTGCAAGAGGCCACTCTGTCAGCCTCTGTGTACGACTCAAATGAAATGAGTTTATTTGTTTCATTTCCGTCCACTCACTTGTTAATTTGGGTCCCAGACCGTCGCTGGGTGCCCCATAGCTGCCTTTGGTAGGTTTCCAGAAGGAGGAAGGCAGAGGTGATGAGCAGCAGCAGCAGGAGCAGAAGCCTCTGTCTTGGGGCACAGCCCAGAGACAGCAGGGACACACTGCAGTACCAGGAGGCTGGCAGGCAGGACAAAGTAATCCTGTGGAAGACGAAGACACAGCAGATACTGTTATATACAACAGCAGACGTAACTCATGGCAGCCATTTTGACATGAAACACTAGGTAAATACAAGTTTAAGTAATAGCATTAATAAAGGCTCTGTTGTGTTAAGTGCTGAGCCCATAGTAACATAAGTAGTAACACCTGTGTTTCCCACAGCCATGAAAAAACATCTGTTAGAGTGCCAAGCATAAGGGCTTCTCAGTAATACTCTGACAGCAGAAACTGTTATCGGTTTATTACCTTGCCATGTGTCCACGTCAGCAAAAGTACAAAATGTCACAGTCGTCACCTCATGGCGGCTGCAGGCTGATTATGATGTTGTCAACTGTTCTGAATTTTCTTCTGCTGGAAGGGAGTAAGAAGGGGGGGAGAGGCTCAGCGGACTTAATGTTAATGTTCTGTTGTCTAAATGCACGTAAAAATAAAAATAAAATAAAAACTTTACAACACAATAAATACTTTATTCTAATCAGCTGGCAGCTTGTACACTGGCAGACCTAACTAACACTGTTTGTCTTCGTAAGGCCTTAATTTTACTTGCTACGACCTCAAAAAAATCGAATTTATTTGTAACACTTGCAAACAAACAAATTACTCTAGCCTGCCTGCCAGAACAACAAGCATATTGTGCTTCAAATCTGTGATATATTGTTAAATCCCCTGCTGCACTTGTTAGACGCTGTCGTTAAATAGAAGAGGACCATTTTAGTATAATCTCTGCCTTTTTTTCCACAGGTCAGTGTAACTAGCCTACCTCTGAGTTATATAAGCTAAAACTGTTACATAAAACACAATAACTGTAACCCAAACCAAATAACAGAGGGAAAAATACATTCTATGCTGTATTTATTTATTGGCTACAAATGTAGCTATCGTTGTTAATAACGGTTCAATTACAAACCGGCTACGTTTACGAACAACTGATAACCATCACAGCACCCGTATGCTATCACTCGCTCTTATAAACGTACCTACAGAAGCCTCTTCTCCACCATGGCAGTAACAAACATTAATAATACTTGTTTGTAGTTCGACAGATAAGACGATACGATCCCTTATTCTCTCGTCGCATCACCGTAAATTATTAGTTTAGAGAACACGACGAGGAGACGGAGAGGAAATGACCGAAATTTCTAATAAAATTTCCGGTTAGCCGGTTGGCTACGTCATCAAACACGAAAGGCGATGGCTTGCTGCATTCAAGACTGTAGGAATAATCAGAACTATGCAATGGAACAACTTGATGACGGTGGAATGGGAAATATTTTATTTATCCGACATATGGGAATTATTTTATTACAACAACTGAAATAATAATATTAAAAATACATCAGACTATAGCGATCGTTGAGTGTGTATGTACGATCATACACTGGCAATATTAATAACAATAATAATATGTTTATAACATTTTACAGACTTTTTTTTAATCAAAGATTAATTTATTAATTTATTTTATCTTGAAAAATCAGTAAGTTGTGTTTTCTCCAGATTAAAAAGTCCATATGACATATGATTTTGTGAGGTAAAAAAAACAATATACCCTTTTGCTCAAGTTAACATACCAGCATTAAAGAAAAATAACAGCAATCCCCACATGCCCTAACTTTAAGTGTAGATGTGTTTCGTTCAAGTTTACGTTGATGCGTAACCTGGGACGTCCCGTTCCTGCAGGCACATACACATGTGATAAAAAGAAGTTACAAAAGACTAGGTTTAAACTCCACCCACTTTACCCACCCGCCCAGCGCAAACTGGCTAATTGGAGCGAACTGTCTATGATTGACAGCTAGTCTATCGAATCAAATTAATTTGTTGGTGTGCAACACTCACAACCAACCCATCCTTCCTCCCGGTTCCCGGTCTCTCTGCAGCTGGCTGCCGCGCACTTTCTGTCCCCGGCCTGCATTCATAAGCTGCCGGGAAGAACGCGCCAATAGGCGGGCCGCCGGATTTGTCCATATCAGTAGGACGAAAGTAACTTACCTGAATGGAAGCGGATGGTTTCATGTCCCGGCGAACGTCCGTGGAAGCAGCGGGCGTCGATAGCCGGGTCACTGGCGCTGCAGCCAGGGCAGAGATTCGATGGTTGGGCGGCAGACTGCTGGGAACATCGGGAGGATTTCATGTCTCATCCAGAATGGCGGGGGAACAGGACTTTGTCTCGGTGTCGCATCGGTCTAATCCGGAGACCTTGACTTCTGTCGAGACAGAAGTAGACTATGAAGGACTGCCTCAAGGAGTATCCACCAGCACACACATGTTGGCAGGTGCCGTTGCTGGAATCATGGAGCACTGCGTTATGTATCCCATCGACTGTGTCAAGGTATAAGAGCGATGGAATATAATAGGCTACGAGTTTTAAAGTTTGTCGGGCTCTGTTTTTGCAACATTGAGGGGTAGCAACTGGTTGTATAAAGCCGAGCCTGGCGCAGGCCTCTTTACAAGCCTGAGCTCGATTAACGCTAGCTTACAAGCTAACAGGCTAACAGGGGGTAACCTTGCTAACAGAGGTCAGTTAAATCAGCTACCTTACCTAAACCTAAAATTATAAAACCCAGGATTCTCAGGCGGACGCAGTGGGAAGCTTAATATTAGTGTGTATGTTTACCTTTACCCTAGCTTTGATTTGGAAAGATAAGTAATGAGTTAGGCTTGATAGTAGCTCACTGAGGTGCCGTTAAGGAGTGTCGTAACGGCACCTCAGTTTGTCCCAGATTGTTAAAGTTTGTCCCTAACATGCATCCTTTATCGCACAGGGTTTGAAATGCGCATTTTTGGTGTGTTTTCTTTTTCCAATTTCAAGTGGATTCGTAAATTTACACCTTGCTACACAGCACTACTTTTCAACGGGTCCGATACACTTAAAGAAAGTTATCACTTAACCCATTAACTCCATGGACATTTTGTGTTGCTTTGTCCAAAGCCTAAAATTGTGCTACGTTTTAAGTAAATGGTTAGTATCGTAAAAGTAATCCTGACGAAAATCCAACAGGCGAGATTTTAGAATTAACCTTGGAGTTCACATGTGGTCAAAGTCTGATATCAAAGACGTAACCATAGAGGACTAAACAAAAGCGATACTGGGGACAGTTGTTGCTTTCATTCATTTGCATTGTTGTAGCTACCTTTATGGTTGTAGACAACATCACTCTTTGCTTTACTTTGGGAAAACACTTTGTAGAAACTGTCAAAAAACCACGGTGAAGAGTCGGCTGTAGTAACTGAGTAACTCATTTGGGTCATTAGTCACTGGAGCAAAAGTCAATGACACACTAGTTAAATGAAGCACTCCTTGGCAGAAGAGGGTGTGGCACTGTGCACAGGCTTGCTTCTCAGAATAACTGGATAGTTTAGGATTTTCTAACCATGTCTTCCTATGATATAAATGTCTGTGCCAACTGTGAACAGCTGCTTGTCCCATGCTTTAGCTAGAAAGGTTCAGTTGAGTACATTTAAGGATTAGAAGAGGAACTGACTAGTCAAATCTAAGGAGTCAAAAAGCATTTCAGCAATCAAGACAGTGTCTTCCTTTGTTAGCTTAGTGCTCAGTATGCGGCCTATTATTTCCTTTTTGTATCAGGAGATAAAGAAGCAGTAATTCTGTGGTTTCTTATAGCGGTGGTAAATCAAACAAAAGGCTTATTCACTATAAATTCCAAGTCGAAGATTTGGTGAAAACAAGCTCAAGCTTTCCCTTGCAGGACTTTTCATCAGAATCACACCATGATCAGCAGATGTTTGTAGAAAATGTTCCGACTTGCAGATTTGTGGTTATTTCAAATTCTTATTAACAAGGATGTAAATGTGCAATCTGCTGCAGTGACAAGTCCTGTGTAGGTCATTTTAACTGAGCAACAATTGGTAAACAATGATGTTGATCACTTCCTCATTTTTAGAAAGCCTTTAACAAAAACATAGAGCAATTAACATTCAGACCTAATGTCATTCCTGGTAGGATGTCAGCTTATGAAACTTCTGCCCAGGAAGGGAGGGGGGGACTCCGCCGATCTAGTGTTTGCGAAGCAAAAAAAACATGTGCTTCAGGTGTTTTAATTTATAAAAAAGACTTTAAGTTGAGAATTTCGCAAGCCTTTCCTGGCCTTATGTGTCTCAAGACCGTGTCCCTCTTCCAGCAACAAAGCTGAAGTAGAAGGAAGTGGATTACAGAACTTTGTGGTTGACTATCTTTTGTCTGAAGGAAGTTTGGATTTTCTTTACAGTAAACTTTAAAAGACAACTTCCTTTTACTGCTAAGGTTTGTTTTTTCACAATCTGTTTCCTGCTGCCGTCATATGTAGCTGCCAGCATCTTTATGTAATACTGATCATTATGCTTCAGTCTATTCTTCTCACTAAATTCAGTGTCTGTTTGTTCATTGCTTGAAGGCAGGCAGAAAGCATCATCTTACTAATCTGTGTAACTGGAAGAACTTTCTTTCACCAAAATAATATCAGGAATTTTTTTGTAAGTGAGTTTTATTTACTCAGTTGACTCAAGATATCTAGTTTGAGCTTTTTTCATACATAAACGTCTATTTTAAGCTAGGGGAAAAAAATAAATGCAGACTTTTTCCTGGGTGAACCATTAAAAAAACCTTTTGAAAAAATGGTGAAATATGTTGCAAAATGTTACAAAACTCTGATCTATTTAATCAGACTTTGGGAGGAAGCACTGCTGTAGTTTCTTCAGTATCTACAATTGACCTTGCCCTTTGACTGTTTGCACAAAGCTACCCCGTCTATCTAGTTGGTAGATATTAATGTTTTTTAGGGTAATGTAGCAACCTAGCAACAGCTGCCAGGTTGCTACATTAGGCCTTCAGAGATGATTGCTTTGATAGCAGAGGTGGCATTTGCTCTCTCGCAGGGCAAAGATGACACTAGTGAGTTAGTGGTATACAGTGAAGTAAGGCTGAATACATAAACCGGTGAACTGTTGTCATTTTTTTTACTACCAGCTGCTGCTGTTGTTTGCTGCTCAGTGCTGAGGACGTGGATGTTCTACAACAGTCTTGAATGCACCGCTCACATTGTGGATGACTGAGCACATTCCGTGTGCGTTATCGTTTCCCAGAAGCACAAACCGGGAAAGTCCATGTGAACATTTTGCAAAGAGGAAGATGTGCTCTCTGCTCTTCTGTAAATCAGCTGGAAAAATTTGAGGATTGTGACATGTTAGGGGGCTGAAAATATTGCTCATTGCTTTGGTAATCTGTTACTAGGCATGGGCAGTGTTAAGGGTCCGAAATTGGTGGAGAGTACAAAACCAGGACAGTCCAGAAGATTTGGGTCAAAGCAATCTTTATTGAAGTTCACGCGCGGGAAGACAATCACTGCATACATCAGCGAGGGTCTTCGCCAAAATTATACTTCAGATTGCTTTTATATCATCAGAGTATTATGACGCCCCCTCTTGCGTTTACAATCACATAATTTGCATGTACAGAACATTTATGTATTTTAAGAATTAACTGCAGACACAGGAGTTCCCCTTTTGGCATCTTCTTCCAAAGAAGGCAATAAACTCAGGCCTCTGTGGTCTCCAGGGGCTGGTCTTCTCCACTCGTCACCTGTTGTCAAGACAGAACCTCCAGTGCAGTATGTTAACTGAGTGCCTTCAGGCCTCTTCTTAAATCTGTTTCTAAGTTATATGTAATGTATATGTGTTTTGTAAGCATGTGTGCAATCTTTCTTAAGCTCCCCACTTCCTTACCAATGTATCACCCAGACATCGCGCTGAATGAAGCTTGTGACCTTTATTTACCTGGGAAAGCTTCAACTCTTTAAGACCATGGAGCTGCAATGTGTGTAAAGATATAACAATATAAAATGGTTATGACTGCACCTGTGAGAGATTAATATGGTGTCAGTATGTTTAAATGTTTCAAGGCCAACTTAAAGCTATAAGCTGTGTGATTAATGCTATTGGCAAGGCTATGAAATATATTGTAATAATGAAGCAATTTCCTTTGATTCTCACAATCCTCCTTTTGACCTCTTGCCACAAGAGGTCACCACACCGTGTGCTGTGTCACTCCTCGGCCCCCTCAGTCGTTTCTACGTCCATTAATGGCATCATAGACACCGGGGTCACCGCCCCGGGGTCCACTGCCCTCGTAATTACCTTTTCCAACAATCCTCTGACACAAGGAATGAGACAGCATCCGCAGGTGACCAAAATCCCTAGAAAAGCAGATACAGATAACATGGCAGACATTACAAACCCTTTCCACTGGCCAAACACGGATGTCATCCAGCCCTCAAAGGGATTCTCAATTCCAGAATCTTCATGCATGGTTCTTGACAGCGTTTTAAGACCTTCCAGAGCTCGGGTAACTGAGCCATCTGGGGCAGTATTATTAGGAATGAAAGTACAACACAGGTCACCAAACATAGCACAGACCCCTCCCCTCTCGGCCAGAACCATGTCGAGAGCGAGTCTGTTTTGGACCCCCATTAATGAGGTCGGGCCCAACTGCTCCGCCACTCCCTCAAAGGCATCCCTGGTCAGGTTTGAGAGTCTCAGCAGGTTATAATGGACATAATTTATTCTATCCACATTCTTGTTTGGGGTCACTGGAAAAAGAGCAGAAATGATTGGTAAGTTTTCAAAACCAGCTGCTACTTGATCTGCCAGTTTATACTCGTTAGGAACTCCCCTGGGCACTCCTATGGAGTCGATCCAGGTGGGTGAATTCATCCTAGGATCATATGCATGTGTCCCCTTACCCAATACATGTCGCTTACGTCTGGCTGCCAGTGTGCGTGTGTTACTCTGGGGAATTGCTGTCACTCTGTTGCCGATTAATATCAGTTGAGCACCCAACCTTACCATTGCACAGGTCCCGACACTTCCTAGTGGAACACGGACCAAAAGAGTTCTCTCCCCACAATAATAGTACAACCCACTTCTTGCCCATGTACCTATTACTGTGTTTGAGTCATTCTTTGCATTGGTGGTTCTTCCTGTGAGCGTCGTAGCGCACCAGCTGGGATCGATATCTCCCAGCTTGTATTTTATTTTGTCTGTGGAAAACTTAAAGCAAGTATAGTTATCTTTTTTGGGTCTAAATGGTCCTACCTTTGTACCTTTATCAATTGGCGGGAAGAGGCTGGCCAATATTGAACAATTGCCAGTACTCACCGCTTCTCTTGTGATTTGTAGCATGCAGTCATATCCCCATTTGTCCTCTGGATACAGTGGAGCGGGTTCTGTAAACAAGCGCGGCCTAGCTGAAGCACAAGCAACACAGTTAGATACATCTTGTTCTTTTGCATTTTGAGCCACCCAGTCCAGCCACAGGTTACTGTCACTGAAACCGGTGGCGCGTTCAATTAAGTCCTGAGGCTTCAGCCTGGTGTAATCCACAATCAGGACTCGCCGCTTTTGCTCCTCACGGGCAACAGTTAACGACCCGTTTCCCCAATCCCCTGTACTATTTATGACCGGAGGGTTGGGCTTTGGGTTTACTAAATTCACTCTAATCACACCTGTCGGGTCTGTCCCTGAAACATCTACCCCAATCACCAGGTAGAACACGCCTCCCGGACTATTTGACCTGGGCAAAGAGCTCCATGGTCCCAGAGAGAGGGTGATAGGGTTCTGTGAGGCAGAAAAGTCCCTCTGGAAGGCTATCCCTTTCAATCCTTCAGGAACGTGTGGCTCCCACTTCACTCCAGTCCAGGCTACCACCTTGCTCCACCCAGGAATGCACCAGTGCCCTGCGGTATAAGACGCTAGCACTGGGCGGATTCCCCGGCTGGAGTGAGGGTTCCCTCCCCGGGTACAAATATCCGGGTGACTGCAGATCCACACGTCATATCCCCTCCAGCTGCTGTTTGCGCCTTTGCAGTTAATCACTTCGCACAAATCAAAAGAGTATGAACTCGTGGACCCTTTAACGTAGTCCAATTCCATGCCATTATAAGCGCTGAGACACCCATCCCTTTTACCTGATACCTCTCGTTTGGGTCTCTGTAACGGCCACATTTCAGTGTTCTGTTTTTCAGTCAGTGGAGGGCTGGGCTGACCTCCGTGCTCGGGTGGGCTGTTCCAGGCTATCTGCCAAAAATACACAAAAATACATATTAGCAAAAGTAATACTATCTTATATAACAACCATGTGGTTGTGAGGAGCATTTTTACCAATTTTCTCTCCTCACGCCTCCTGCTACGTGCCTGTATGTCAAATGCGTGCATGTTGTCGTGTGAGACTTATACTTCTTTTATCAAAATATATTTATTTAAATGCTTTCCCTTTTTTTTTTTTTTTTTTTTTCTTCAATGTGTTACCACTCCCTTGCGTTGGCGTGGGGATCTCCTCCTTTGCTGTTCTTCTTGCTTCGGCCTCCCAGGTAGACTACTGTTCGGCCCGTTGCACGGGGGAGAGGATTTATTCTGCCTCTGGCTGTCGTCAGCCCCCGTGTTCGGTGGAGCTAGGTCGCTGTCCACCAGGCTCTCGTCCGCTGCAGCACACTGCGTCCAGTGATACCAATTTTCACCTTTTCCTTTCAAACGGACCGCTGTGGCCGTCCGAGCCGTCACCTCATAGGGTCCGGTCCAGCGAGGCTCTTTCCACTTCCTCTTTATGACTTTCAGCCACACTGCTTTTGCCTCTGGAACCTCTCCTTCTGCCGTGGGCCTCCCGGCGGTCACCTGTTTTGTAAAACTGGACACAAGAGCTTTTACTTCATTAAAATATTCAGCATGAGACTTGTTACTTCTCTTAGACTGTTCTGTCGCTGGAACCACCGTCCAAGGCGCCGGAAACTGCCGTCCTGTCAGCAGCTCGTAGGGCGTGAAACCTGTGGATTGGTTAACAGAACATCTTATGGTCATCAAAGCAATTGGCAGGGCTGCAACCCAATTCAACCCTGTCTGTGCACAGATTTTAGCCAATTTGTTTTTCAAATTTAGGTTCATTCTTTCTACTTTTCCTTGGGACTGAGGATGGTACACTGTCCCGAATTTATGCTGGACTCCCAGCATTCTCTCCACCTCTGCTAGATCCTTATTTCTAAAATGGGTCCCGTTATCTGATCTAATTCTCTTGGGAAACCCATGCCTTGGGATGTAATGGTTAATCAGACATTTAATCACACTTTTTGCGTCCTCTCTTTTAGTCGCCCATGCCTCTGGCCAGCCGGTCAGAGCATCCACACATACCAACAAGTACCTCAATCCTCCTGGTCCCCCATCCACCATGTCAGTGTAGTCAATCACAATTTCTTCTCCTGGTCTCTCTGGCATGAGGAACTTACCTGGTTCTGGCTTCACCGCTGGTTTTGGATTGTGTGCCCCACAGATCAGACACGTTCTGGCTTTTTCTTTTATCATGTCTCTCAGGTGAGGGTGCCACCAGTGACACAAGTTTCTCTCCATCTGTGCCACACCCACGTGACCAAGTCCATGTGCCTCACTTACCTTCTTTTCAGCCAGCTTGGCTGTTAGAGCCGGTCGCCCGTGGGGCCCTCTCCACAGACCTCCTTCTTTTCTGGCTCCTCGGGCCTGCCACACCTCCTTTTCTTCCTGGGTGGCTTCTTCCTGCGCCCTTCTGGCTTCCTCCAACACATTAACGGTTGGCTCTTCTTCAGCAATAACCTCCACCATCTGTCTCCGTCCTTTGTAGCCTGCTGCTTCTTTGGCGGCTTCATCTGCTTTCTGGTTCCCTTTTGCTACCATTGTGTTTTCTTGAGAGTGTGCTTTACATTTTATGATACTTACCATGTCTGGGTCGTTCAGAGCGTCTTCCAGTTCCTCCATTTCCTTCTTATGGCATATTGGGGCATTGGTTGCTGTTCTGAAACCTGCTCTCTTCCATTGAGCGAGTTCCACGTGAGCTGCCCCGAATGCATAAGCTGAATCAGTGTAGATGTTCACCTTCATGTTCTTGGCCAGTCTCAGGGCTCGAGTCAGGGCTATTACTTCAGCTCTCTGTGCTGACTGCTGACCTTCTATTCTTCCAGCTTCTTTTACCTCATACTGTCGTCCTCTTCTGGAAACCACCGCGTAGCCTGCTTTCAGTCCTTCTTCATCCCGGTGACAACAGCCGTCTGTGAACCAGTCCTCCGCACCTATGATAGGTTCTGCTTTCAAATCTTCTCTGACCTTCTCTTCAGCTTCAGCTCTTTTGGCACAGTCGTGTGGTTCCCCTGACCCCATCAAGTCTGCCATGTTTATGCCCTCATGTGTAAACGTCAAGTTTGGAGCATCCAGGACTTTGCTCAGTCTCTGTTGTCTCAGTGGTGTCATTGTGAAGGCTTGTGAGTTTACATAGGCTACTACACTGTGTGTGGTGAGCACTTTAAGTGGATGTTCTCTTACTACATGTGCTGTTTTCTGAATGATTTTGGCTACCCCAGCTGCATGCTGTGTACATGGGGGATGTCTTGCCTCTGTTGGATTTAATCTCACACTGACATACATAAGCACATCCCTACCTCCTCCTTTTTTCTGAAACAAAACGCCATTCACAATCTCATTTGTTTCAGAAACATCAAGATAGAATGGTTCATCATAGTTGGGTGTGGCCAGATCTGTTGCTCTGGACAGGTCTTGTTTCAGTGAGATGAATGCTGTCTCTGTTGGTGGTGTCCATGGTAGCTCTGCCTTAAGGTTTCGAACGCCCACCTTTTTGATCAGGTCCCTTAAGGGGGCCGTCTTACCCGCATAATTCGGGATAAACTGTCTGCTGTAGCCTGTCAGGCCAAGAAAGGAAAGGAGTTCCTTCACAGTCCTTGGTTTTGGGTGTGTCAGAATCTGGTCTCTGTGTGTGTTCATTAAACCCACTGACCTGTGTGCGATGACTCGGCCCAGAAATGTTACTTCCGGTCGGACCAGCTGCAGTTTTTCTTTACTTACTTTAAACCCACATTCTGCCAAGCGGTTCAGAACCACCAGAGAGGCTGCTGTGCAGGCGGATGCGGACGGGGCTGCTATTAACAAGTCATCTACGTACTGAATGAGTGTACAACCTTCAGGCAGATGGCACGGTGACAGCGCGTCTTTCAGCACCTGGTTGAAAATGCCTGGAGACAAGGCAAAACCCTGTGGCAGGCGTGTGTATCTGTACTGCTGTCCTCTGTATGTGAATGAAAAAATGTCCCTGAGTGATTCATGCAGAGGGAGACAAAAGAAAGCATTAGCAAGATCAATACATGTAAACCACTTTTGTTCCCACGAGATGGCAGTTAAAGCCGTGTATGGGTTTGGTACAGGCACGGTGTCTGTACGTAGTATTGCATTAATCGCTCTCAAATCATGTGCCATCCTGTATTTGCCTGTCCCGTGCTTTTCTACTGGGAGAATAGGTGTGTTCCAGTATGATTGAGAAGGCTCGAGCACACCTACTTTCAGCAACCCCTCAATTGTTTCTGCAATGCCTTCCTCAGCTTCTGGTTTATGTCTATACTGAGGTCTCTCAATTGGCACTTCCGATTTCAGCTGAAACAGGACGGGTGAACAATTGGCCAGGCCAACATCCGTGGGCCCTGTTGACCACAAACAGTCAGGGAGCTGTGAAAGTGCTGCAACTGCGTCAGGGTGGTCTGTTTTTTCCCTGCCGTGTGTTCTTGAAATTTCTTTGTGTTCTACAACCACCGCGTCGTTAGACAGACAGGTGATTCGGTAGGTTTTGCACTGTGGTGCATACCAGACATTTGGGATTTGAGTACTTTGCCACCAGCTGTTATCCAGGGCTCGCTTGACCATCGGACCCAACTCTCTGGCCTGATGACCGACGTGGACCGCCAAAGTGACATGGGGAGCTGAATCGGAGCCCATCACGTACCAAAGCAGTTGTTCTTCCGTCAATTTTACAGCCGCTGCTACCCCTTCCGGGCCCACATAAATGTTATGGCAACGCACACTCCAAATTTGACCTTCGAGGTCATTTTCAAAATTTTCTCGGTACGTGTCATCGTCGTCCCTATCATAAAACAGAGTGACGTGGTAAGGGTCACGCGGCGGGGTGTAGACGGCCAGGCTCATTATCCAGGGTCTCCACAGCTCATATTGTCTCAGAATGCCGTCTTCCACCAGCCTCCCCCAGTAGATGTCAGCTGTAGCTTGTTCACAGTCTCGTATCAGATATTGAGTCTTTGTGAGTGTCCCCAGGCACGGGAACTGGTTTCCGCCTGGCAAAGTAACCGTCAGGCCATCTGCGGAACAGGTGATAGTAGCTCCTAGCTTCACGAGCAGATCCCTGCCCATGAGATTTACTGGTACCTGCGGCGACACCACATATCTGTGCTTCAAAGTCTGTTTTCCCAGCTCAGTCAGTGCTGGATCAGTTAGTGGCAGAGTCATTGGAACCCCGGAGAAACCAACCACGCTCACAGTGTGGTCAGAGATGGTTGCACTGTTTGGTGTGGATGTAAGCGTGGAGTAGGTCGCTCCAGTGTCCACCAGGAAGGTCAGTGGTGTTCCTTCCACAGTCATTGACAGCATGGGATCTGCCATTCCCACACCGTCCGGTTTCTCAGGGCCCCGTCAATATTGCTCTTCCCAGCCCCAGTCTGCGACTGGATACTGGGCGAGTGGCGCTGCACCTGGGTTAGGAGCTAGGTGTCCACCTCTATACACACCTCTTCCTCTGGGAGCTCCACGTGCCTGGGTTTGGTAGCCTCGCCCACGATAGTTCGGGAGCGCTTGTGGGCAGTCTCTCGCCCAATGTCCGTCAGCTCCACATCTGTAACAGACATTCCAAGACGTGTTGCCGGGGTTCCCCGTTTCACGAGCCCTTTGTCCTCTCCCAGCGTAACCACCACGCCCTCTGTATGTTCTCGCCACTCCCCAATTCCCCGCGGGTTGTCTCTGCCTTGGTGCGTTGACGGGCCAGCGGTCATCAGGATAAAGGTTGGGGTCCAGATCTGGCCACTCAGGCACGGGATCAGGCTGTGGCTTCGCCACCATCATTTTCTTTGTGGCGTCCTTGCTTTCCTTCTTTCTTTCGCTTGCTTTATCTTTTGCTTCCGCCAGCTGCAGCTTCACCAGCCACGCCTGCGCTTCCTCCAGCTCCCTTTTCTGTTTGTTCACATCGTCCTTCTCCAACATCAACCGATGCGTTACATGCCTCTCCCATTGGGTGGAGTCAGCCACAGCAAAGTCTGGATTTTTCTCCAAATCAGTTCTCACCTGCTGAGGCAGCCCTGCCAGCACCGCCGCTCTGAACCACGCTCTTGATTCTCCCTCTTGACCAGGATGTATCCCTGTTTCTGACATCCACTGCTCTTTTGCTTTTGCTAGAAACTCTAAAGGTGTGTATTGTGGATCCCAGACTATTTTAGGAATGGCTCCCGTGTTTGGGGTCGGGTACTTCTCACGCACTGCGTCCGCTAGAGCATTTCGCACATTGCGATATGGCATGTTGTTGGCGTATTCAGTTGTTCCTGCCATTTCTTCCACGTCAGCCAGCCCGCAGGCCACCATCGCTCTCCCAGCGAGGGCGCGGAAGTCTCCCAGCGCAATCTCCTCTCCTTCCGTCAACGCCCCCAGCTTCCTCAGCCATCTTGCTCCTCCTTCTGTCACGGGAGGTAATTGTCTAACCAATGCCTCCAGATCTCTTACCTTATATGCTCGGTATATTGGTTCATGTTTGGGTCCCATTATCAGCGGCAAGTTACGGCTTGGTCTTGGGGCTTCATCCTCAAATTCCACTTCTCTGCTTTTCCCATTCTTTCCTGAATTTCTTGACGTGTCAAATATGGATTGGCGCTCCCCTTTGACGGTGGGCCTAGGTTTTGCATCTGGGGCTCTGTACACTGTTCTACTGCGCAAATCCAGATTTCTGTCCTGCTCACAGGCGCCTTTTCCTTCAGTCTCCTCATGTTCTTCGTCCTCCTCCTCTTCCGATGAGGTCTTGCGATCTTTTACGTCCTCCTCCATCACTCTCCTCAGTACCTTTTTCCCTTTCCATCCAGGCTTGAGATCCTTCATTTCCTCCTCCGCAAGTTCCTTCAGGGCTTTTTGCTTTGCGGCGGTCAACGTTTCTACTACCGCCAGTAGGGCCTCTCTGTCCTCGTGCATACGCCCATGAACTTGCCCGTCCCAGAGGTCCTTCTTCTGTGTGAACTGCTTGCCTGGGTGGCTCACTCTCTGTCCCATGTGGAACGGCAACTCAGCAAATTCTGACCTTCTTTCTTCTTCATCTGGTGAAATCACCTCTTCAGTCGGTGCAGCGGGTAAGGCTTCGGTGTGAGACACCACCGTCGCTGCCGGTTCTCCTGCTGAGTCCTGCATCGTCCGGGCCAGGCGACAAGATTCCACACCTGGACCTGCGGTACAGGCCGTCTGTGTCCCTGCATTCTCCATGTGCTGCTGTCCCACCGCCGTCATTTCCTCAGCTTGTGTTGCCCCGGGCATGCTTGAGTACTGGACATTTACGAGTCCTCCGACCGCAATGCCAGTTTGTCCACCAGGGCCATGCACTTGTCCTCCTTCTATGGTCATTACCGGCATCACATAAGGGGGAGGAGCCTCGGCTCCACCAGGCTGTGGCGGGGCACTGGGAAGTTGAGTGATCCACGGATATATTGTTGGTGTGTGAGGGTTATTCACTCCTTCGCTTTTTAGCGTCAGTTTTATCATTTTGTCCTCCAACTTTCCATTATCTTCCTGTAATTTCTGCATTAATTTCATTATACTTGCCATTTCTTCTTCCTTTGCTCGATCATAGTCTTCCACTTTTTCCTTCATCCAGGACGACACTGCACTGCACATCATCATCCACTTGCAGCAGTTCCCATGCATTGCCTTCAGGGCCGTCATTTCCTTTTTTGTTTTCCGGTTGACTGAGCGGCCTCCTGATTGCTCCTGTAAGCTTTTCAGTATCTTCTCACATCTCTCTCCCTCTGTTTTAAGCACGGCGTCCAGTGGTGTCCTTTCATCTAAACCTTTGTGTTGTAATTCAAGAATTTTGCTTACCTCTTCTTCCATGGCGCGACACTCCTTCTCAGCTGCTTTAGATGAACCTGTACAGGCCATCCTTATGGCCTTTTTCAGCTCCTCCATCTGGTCTTTCAATGTTTTGTAGCGTCTCTGTGCGGTACCTGAGCTGTCAGCCATTTTGTGTCTTCCTGTAAGACAGCACTTACCTCTTCAAAATGGCTGCTGTCGGCTCCTCCCTTTCAGTCACCCACCGGCACTTCCCAGTTCAGCTCAGTGCTCGTCCGTCCGCTCTAACAGTCACTTCCTCTTTTTAATTCTGCTTGGTGACACACACACACAGTGAACTCATGATCCACCACATCATTCGTATCATCAGGCACCCATTCACCCCTTACCCAAAGGCAGTCAGCATAGGAAAATATAGAAAAAGTGAAATACCTACCACTCAATTAATCATGGTTGTGTTAGTGTGTTTGGTTGGGTTTTGTGTGTCACAATGTGAATAAAACTATTTCTGCACCCCTCAAGGGACCTCAGTGTGCCTGTCAGGAAACAGATGCACTGCCATTCACGCACCAGTGAGCAAAGGGGAACCACACCCTAACTGTCTAGGGACCAAGCATCTCTTCAATATATGTCATATAATAATACATCAGACGTTATCAGCTAAAGCAATTATGCACAAGCTTCAGATCAATATTTCAAACTAGCACATTATTACCGCAAATGCAAGGCTACTAAAACACCACATTAACATTATTACTGTCACTCTCCATGTCGCTCATCTTGTGATGTCTCTGGGGAAATCTGAACATCCTCGCACAAAGCTACTATAGTGCTAAATAATGAAAAGCTCGTGGTCAGCCACCAGACAATTTCAGCTTCTGTAATAGTTGTGGCCACTTCAATATCTACAGGGTCGTCAGGCGCTTCTGCCCGTTCTCCATGGAAAACCCGAGTCGCCCTGTAGAGACCCTCCCCCAGAGGAATAAGTTTTATGCTGCAGTAACCAAAAGTGAACATCTTCCTCTTTCAAATTGTTATGTGTGTTCTGAGAAATAGCAAACAAAATTAATTTACTTCCTACCATGTGCTAGGCTGCACAGCACATGTAATGAAGCTGAAACTGAAAACTATACATATAACAGGAAATTAAACATAGGCCTATAACACAACAGTGGCCTATAGCTCTACAGTTCTGCGGCCTCCTCGCTATTGTATTCTACAATCTCCCGCAGGGAGGTTACCAAACGCAGGCAATCATTTAATAGCAGGGGGAATTCTGTTTCAGTCAAATTAAGAGTGATACTAAAGTAATGATCTGTACGACCAACCTCACAGCAAACCCGCAGTTCAGTTTCTACCCACCACGTGTCACCATATGTCACTGGAGTCAACACCAGACTGAAAGTGAATCCAGTCATATTTCTACTAACCGACTCCAAATCAACATTTTGTGTGTCCTCCATTAAATGTACGTGTGTTCTTTAAGACTGACAGTCCAATGTCCTACACACACAAATACAATGCGAGCTATCCCGTCCACTGGAAGTTAATGTCAAAATCCTGAAAAGCGCGCTCACACAGGTCCGGAAAGTCACGTTCCGCCTCAACGGGATTAGTATAGGGATTACAGTATAATTCCAGTGCCCGAAAAATAATCAGACTGCGATTGGTAAAGTCTAATAGGAGTTGTTGCGAATTTCTTATTACTGCAGTTACTGAAAAACCATAACGAACGTCTGAAAGCAGAGCTTCACAACGACAGGTGACGTTTGCAATATCACCTGTCCATGTATATTCAACCACACAAGAGCCGCTATCAAACATGCGAGCCAAATGAGGCAGGGAGTTATCCCCGCCACTCAAACAGAATGTTAAAGTCCCTGAATGCCGTTGCACAAAATATAGCAAAGTCCCGTTCTGCGTCAGTGGGGCTTAAGTTTATATGTTCTCTACAGTACAATCGAATAGCAGTAAATATAACGACACAACTGCATGCAAAGTCTACTAATCTGTCTTCTGATCTGTCTATCAGTGAGGTAACTTTAAAACCGTAGGTAATGTCTGAAGAGACAAGGTGACATCGACAGGTTACAACATAAAACTCACCTATCGGCGTATGTTGAAGTAAGCAATAGCCAGAATCAGGCATGTGTGTATGTGTAAAGTTTATATTGTATACTTAAAATAATAAAAGTACAAAGAAACTACAAAACGCAAGTGCTATGAAGTACTTCAAGAGTGAAATAGTTCCGGTACGAGAAAAATAGAAGCTAGAACAATGCACAATAATTTTAACAACCGTAATATAAACAAAGTAAAATAAAAGTTATTTCCTTAAAACACCATATAGAACAGACGTACTAACAACCAAGTAAAAATTAAAGTAATTCTTTCCTTAAAACACCAGCAAGTCGTCTTTAACCCAGGCTGTGCAGGCAGTCATTAGGCACTCATTAGTAAACCGGAAATGTAACTTCAAGTAAGTCAGAGACACCTAATTTACATAGACACAGACACACACAGTGTAAAAATAACCAACTAGCTGCAGTGCCCTTGGCAGACAGAAAATGTAGACAAACAGAAATATTGTACCAACAAAATATAACCTAGAGACGTCTTATAAGATATACAAATATATACAAGGCCTTAAAGCGAACAACCTACCGAATTTAGAAAAATTTAACTTTAACGGTCCAACCGATGAACTCCCTGAGTTTTTTGTAATCAATTAAAACCAGTCTCGGCCCCGGGCCGTGGTCAGATAATTAAAAATCTAACATAATTTAAAAGCGGCAACCAACTATACTTCCCCGAAGTTATAATTGTAACGTTACACGCCCGAAACCCGGTTTCTATCGACCAAAAAAGTGCAAAATACCGTCCCGGACGGCAAAGTGGTCCAACCACTAGTTATTCAGGAGTGCCCCAGGCTCCACAGTGACCAACTGACTATCCCTCAAAAGAGGACAAGATCTAAGCGTCCTTGACCTTGGCAAGCGTTACCTCTGAGCAATGCACTTCTTAGAACTCCCAGAGTTCCGTTCTACAGAAATTTAAGTACTTTTGAAGACACCCCACAAAACCACAAAACCAACCAAATCGGTGTCCAAGCCCGGCTTTATAATCAATGTAGACATTAATGTCACAAAATTCACTAATTCCCTGTCCTACTACATTCATTTACCACTGTAATTCCTTAACCGTATTTCAATTCACTTTTCCATACACTTATTACTTCTTCATAATCCTTATAACATTACTTAATTGTCTTCTCTGTTTCACTGACTTCTATTCTACATAGAACCTTCTGAAATGCTCACAACACAAACATTTACCAGTAATGAAATGAGTAGACATCAATTTCAATCATCCAATTTGGCACACTTCGGAATATTTCAACAGGTAGTGCCTACCTTGTGAGATGGGCTGCCCTTTGTCCACTCAAATCGATCACTGCCTCCTGATTGTGCGACCCCCTCGGACGTCCACAAACACTCTCTCCTGAACCAACACCGGCCAATGCACCAATTGTTAAGGGTCCGAAATTGGTGGAGAGTACAAAACCAGGACAGTCCAGAAGATTTGGGTCAAAGCAATCTTTATTGAAGTTCACGCGCGGGAAGACAATCACTGCATACATCAGCGAGGGTCTTCGCCAAAATTATACTTCAGATTGCTTTTATATCATCAGAGTATTATGACGCCCCCTCTTGCGTTTACAATCACATAAT
The DNA here is from genome assembly GCF_036321145.2 of Pelmatolapia mariae. Classification (NCBI taxonomy): domain Eukaryota; kingdom Metazoa; phylum Chordata; class Actinopteri; order Cichliformes; family Cichlidae; genus Pelmatolapia; species Pelmatolapia mariae. Next base: position 7,801,167 of record NC_086232.1, on the reverse strand, counting down.
TTGCATGTACAGAACATTTATGTATTTTAAGAATTAACTGCAGACACAGGAGTTCCCCTTTTGGCATCTTCTTCCAAAGAAGGCAATAAACTCAGGCCTCTGTGGTCTCCAGGGGCTGGTCTTCTCCACTCGTCACCTGTTGTCAAGACAGAACCTCCAGTGCAGTATGTTAACTGAGTGCCTTCAGGCCTCTTCTTAAATCTGTTTCTAAGTTATATGTAATGTATATGTGTTTTGTAAGCATGTGTGCAATCTTTCTTAAGCTCCCCACTTCCTTACCAATGTATCACCCAGACATCGCGCTGAATGAAGCTTGTGACCTTTATTTACCTGGGAAAGCTTCAACTCTTTAAGACCATGGAGCTGCAATGTGTGTAAAGATATAACAATATAAAATGGTTATGACTGCACCTGTGAGAGATTAATATGGTGTCAGTATGTTTAAATGTTTCAAGGCCAACTTAAAGCTATAAGCTGTGTGATTAATGCTATTGGCAAGGCTATGAAATATATTGTAATAATGAAGCAATTTCCTTTGATTCTCACAGCAGCAAGTCTCAGGTCTACCCCGGGGCCTAGTCCCAGTAAGAAAGGCCCAGTCGGAACACCTTACCCAAGAGGTGCCCACCTCAGTTGCCTCCTTTTGGTGTGGCAGAGCAGCGGCTGCACTCTGAGCCCCTCCCAAATGACTGAACTCCTCACACTATCGCTAAGAGAAAGCCTAGTTCACCTTACAGAGAAGGCGCATTTCCAGTGCATATATCCACAGTCTTATTCTTTCGCCTTTTAATTAAACTTTCAATGATAGCATTAACAAAAAGATCAGGCCGAGATTAAGGGATTTACGGTGTTTCTCAACAACAACGCTCCATCTGTTGGCAGATGGCTGCATAACAGTAAGACACAACTATTACACAACTATTTACCAGCATTGGGCGTGAAGTAAAAACAACTAGTATATGTGATACCGACTAGTGACAATAGCGATGATTGCTTGACTGGTCGACTTGTCACACACATCCCTGTCTGTTACTTAGGTAGTCAGATTCATTTATTGTCGACCAGTGAACAGTTGTACTGATTCATGGGCAAAAACACTGGCAGTTACATTTTCTACAGTGATATGTACTTCCATAAACACTGGATGATTTCCAGTGAAAAGGCTGTCAAAATGACACATACTGCATGATATTTGGACACAGAAGTTAAACCGCGCCATCTTTGTCATCCAACATCATTTTGTCTCAATCCTTTACTATATTAGGAGTTGTGGGTTTTGTTGTTTATGACAGGCTTCCTATACGGTCGTCATTTTAAAAAGGTGCAGTTTTCAAAATGCAAGAGCCTCTTCTAAAGATTAAAGTAACTTTATTGTGTTGTATCAGGAACTGCAGCATCAAATACCCAACATAGTAAGAACCACAAACGGAATAGGCAAACCTAAAATTAATCATCTACATCAGCGCTTACCTACTGCGCCAACTGTCCACTGTCCTGTTAGCTGTTCAGTTTCCCTGACAGAGGGATAAGTGTTTATAATGGTTATGCTCACAGAAAGGGGCCATGTAACACTTTCTTTTTTCTTTTTTTTTTTTCCTTTGGGTTGTTTGTTCTCTTTGCTCTCCTGCATCTTTTCTGCAAGAATGCAAAAGTACACCTGTTAACTTTGAAAAGGAAATATCACAATATCCAATTTCAAGTGTTTATAAAATTGAGTGGGCTTAAATACACAAGTTTGTATTTATTTGAAAAATACTTATTATTCCCACCCGGAACGTTAAAAGGTGGGATACAGATTGTAACATTATTCATTGTTTATTTATTTATTTTTCCCCCCATTACCTTAGACTCGCATGCAGAGCTTGCACCCAGAGCCGGGCGCACGCTACAGGAACGTGATGGATGCCCTGCGGCAGATTGTACAGACCGAGGGCGTGTGGAGGCCGATCAGAGGCGTGAACGTACTGGCAGTGGGAGCGGGGCCTGCCCATGCTCTCTACTTCGCGTGCTATGAGAAGATAAAGTTCTCGCTCAGTGACGCTATTCATCCTGGCACCAACAGCCACTTTGCCAATGGTAAGATGTTTCCCAGTCAGCAAACTTTGACTTATAATCAATGGTGCAGAAGTTTGATTGTGTTTTCTTTTTTTTTCTTTATTTTAAAGAACAGAAGAATAAAGAAACAGGAAATGAATTCAGTAGAATTTGGTAGAAGGAAGTTACACTGACTGTGTGACTGTTTATTACTGTCAGTTTGATTATACAATTTTTTAAATTTATTTTTTTCAATTAAACTAGAGCCAGTTATGCTAACGTTTTTAACACACTCCTTGTAATGTGTTCAAAATATTTGGAGAGGCTGCGAGATCTTGTGGTTAAAACTTTTTTTTGTCTGTTGTGCAGGAGTGGCGGGCTGCATGGCCACAGTGCTGCACGATGCCATCATGAACCCAGCTGAAGGTAAACTCTCCTCCTCCATCTCTTTGCTTATGTCAGCTCAGCTGATGTGCACACAGTCACATGTGATACATTCTGCACAGTAAAGACTTAGTGTTGACCTATTTAAAGAACCTCAGCCTACTTCAGGTCATTATAGACCATGTGGTGTTTCTGTGATTAGGACACTTGGTGGAGCTACAGGCTCAAGCTGCAGACAATAAAAAAGCTTTTTACAACAGACCGGTCTGATGATGACAGTTACACGGGGTTATGCGTTTACTTGAGAAGGTTAACATTTTGTTGCAATTCTGTGTGAATATGATTGGATGGATTGATAAGAAATGGTCATTAGATCATAGAAAACACGTGCTTGATCAGGTGTTATTGAATGTGATTGAGGAAGCTGTGTCCTGTCTTTTTCTTTTAGTTGTGAAGCAGCGAATGCAGATGTTTAACTCACCTTATCGTGGCGTGGTGGACTGTGTGAGTTCTCTGCTGAGACACGAGGGCCCAGCTGCTTTCTACCGCAGCTACACCACCCAGCTGACGATGAACGTGCCCTTCCAGGCGCTCCACTTCATGACCTATGAGTACCTGCAGGAGCTTCTCAACCCCCACAGACAGTACAACCCTTCCTCCCACGTTGTTTCCGGTGCTCTTGCTGGAGCCCTGGCTGCTGCTGCCACTACCCCCCTCGATGTCTGCAAGACCCTTCTCAACACGCAGGAGGCTCGGGCTATTCACGTGATCCAGGCAGAGGCAGCGACAGGAGCCGGAGCGGTTGCGTCGGCCTCTGGCAGCCGCCAAATCTCTGGCCTGGGGGAGGCTTTTCGGACGGTGTATAGGATGGGAGGCGTTCCAGCCTTTTTTAAAGGCGTCCAAGCCCGGGTCATCTACCAGATGCCCTCTACTGCCATCAGCTGGTCTGTCTACGAGTTCTTCAAATACATCCTCACCAAACGGCAGCATGAGAGAAGGCTGCATGGAGATCGGGATGGAGACAAATAAGCGCCTGGAAACACGACTGGGTATTAGCATTTCAGAGGTTTATTGCACCGTAGCGATCACTGTTATGGGTGGTGATTTCTGAAAATCTGAAGGTTAAAAAATTCTTTCTGATTCTTTGAGCAGAAAGTCAGTTATCATCTTGTTTACTGATATCAATTATGATATCTGTTCTTATTCAAAGCGGGTGACTACATTTACAACCAACAAAAGTAGCCTCTCATTATAGAGGGTTGGCAGAATGTCCATCTGTAAGAAGATTGCCCTGAAATAACAGGTTCTGGTTCCAACTTTCTTTTGGTTTGTTTGTTTTTTTTTTTTTTTACTTTTACTAGTGTTTGACCCAACAAACTCTCAGCATGGGCATCCAGAAAGGAAATCATTTGTTGTGGCTGAGCAGTGTTTCCCACAGATGTTGTTTCTAGTTGTGGCAGAGAGTGTCTACTGCTAACGAGTTCCATGTACCCTTTGTTTAACAAATTATTAACACCTCTACAGATATTTTATTTACCCACTAACTCATGACACCATAAACTATGGTGCAATGAGCTGCATCGCCAATGAGACTCCGCCTCAATCCTGATGGGTCTCTGGAGCTGACAGCTGCAAAACTCCAGAAACCGTAAATTGGTGTTCATCCTTTAAGAAGTAGCTTAATGATCTTGATAACCAGCACAATGGCGTAGTTATCAGAAAATCAACTTTCTAAATAAGTGAGAGGGACCACTGGTAAATTGGTTAAGGTGGTGTTCTCTCAAATGATCAGAGAATAAATGAATAAATAAACCCTTGAACGAGTCACCAAATACGCCTGGCAGCCTGCCCAAATAATCAGTGTGTGGGAAGCACTGCTAACACACTGAAATTAAGTCTGGATTGGGCCCACCCATTAAGGACCCCCCCGACTCTTATGTATGTTTGGAAAAAAAAAATGACTCAGGTTGAAGTGATGGCTTTGAGCTTTAGTTTGAGGGTGTTTATACTCACTTCTAATGAACTCAGTTTTGATTGTAACATTGTATAAATACCCCAGAAAGGGTAAAAAGTCCCACACTGATGGGAAGATGCTAGAATGGCCTTAAATCTCAGCAGGTTAAGTTACTTAAGAGCTGCACTGTGGCTTAGTTAAGACACATCTCCCGACTGCACATGTTGGGGAGGGGGTTTGGTTAAAAGCGCTACTGCCATTGCACCCTCTGACCACAGGGGGGTGCAGTGTTTAATTGCTATCCTAAAAACTTGAGGACAATTGGAGATTAGATGAAACTTTCAAAACAAGAACTTTAGCTTCGTAGCTCACAGCCTTGAATAACTTTGAGGGACATCCGGCAGAGCAGTGTTTTGAGGCCAGGTCAGGCCGCCTCTTCATCAGATGCAGAGATTTGATTCCTCCGGATCAAAACTTTGTTCTGGTTCATGTCCACAGAGTTCCTTTGAAGGAGGTGTTGTGCAATGTTGTGATGTCCTCTTTTTGCACAGTGTTGGGTTTCTGAATCAGTACTGTCAAATGTACAGTAACGCTTGGCTCAAAATAAGTGACTTTAGTGTGGGATCACCTTTATTTTACCTAACCCTCTCTTTCACGTGTGTGACACACAGATTATAAGTTGTTGTTTCTGTTTTGGAAAACAGAATTGGGTTTGGATGGAAGATTTAGCACTTGAGTGGACGTGCGTGCGTGTAAACTCAATTTTTTTGAGGTCAGTTGTGACTGAGTTTATTTAATCTTAGCACAGCTGTTGTCCTTTAATTGGAAAACAGTTTGAGGAGGAAAAAAGTATGAATTTATTGGACTTTTTATTTCCTTTGCCAAGGTCATCTTGTCACTTCATGTCTTTGCTCTAGAAAAGTGCTTTTTCTGTTGCAGCCATGAGACCAGGCTTCTGGATTTTTAAACCTTTTTTTCCCCTCATTAGCACACGTGGATGTGCGGAAAACCATATTTTTAGTAGAAGCTGTGCAAATAAGGTAACAGTTTTTATATCACCGCAGTCATGATTTAGTTGAGTCTTTTTCTGTTTTTTCTAGCACTTGAAAAACTTAAAAGTTATTGTCGTATTTAGTGGAGAAAAGCAAATTTGGAAAATAAAGAGAAACCGAGGCAACTATTTAAATACACGCCTACAGTTAGCCGCTATACAGCCAACGCACAACTACTACAGAGATAACTGTATACCAGATATAGATTTAATGTGTTTGAAGCCATAAATCTAAAAAGAAATTGTAATAACATGCATAAATAGATTGTTAAAGCTCCAAATATGAGGCTGACTTCTATGCTGAATGATATAAATTTGAACTGTAAGTTTTGTCAACTGTGCTGTAAAAATGCAAGTTTTTGTAGTGCACAAAATCCTCACCTGGAAGGTAGAGGAAAAAACCAAACTGTATTATTTTAAGAGCAGCGACACCTTATGTATCTGTGGAACAAAATAAATAGGTAAAGAGTATTTAAGTATGATTGTGGGACTGATCCTCACGTTTCAAAGTTGGGAAACCAAAGACTGAGCAGTAGAGGGGATGAACTGATGGTTTGTCAAATAGCAACACTAATGTGAAACGCTTGTGCGCAGTTTGAAAGAGACGCCTGTATTTTGTGACTTGTAAATAAACTCGCTAAGGCAGCTCCTCGCAGAAGCAGGGTCTTCTCTTGGTGCTGGCTCGCCAAGCGCTGAGGCTATCAATGTGTCTGCTGGTCTTATTTTTCCTCACCCTCACATTACAACATCCACACACCGCTTCAGTATGTGCACAGTCTGGAGACTATTCATCGATAGAGATACCTCTTTTGATATTGATTGATACACGCACACAGTCTCTACTGGTCCAAAGTTTTAGAACACCCCAATTTTTCCAGTTTTTCTATTGAAAATTATACAGTTTGATGTCTCATTGCACTCTAAAATGAAAGCATAGCACAAATAAGCAATTGCAGTTGAAAAGAAATGGAATCAATTTCTAGACCAAAATTTATTCTAAACCTTTGACTCATCAAAGTAGCCACCTTTGGCAGCTATAACAGCTGAACACATCTGTGGCATTCTTTCTACAATAGAAATCAAATATTGTTCAGAGAGTTCTTACCATATCTGTTGCAGAAGTTCCCATAAACATGCAGCACTTGTAGGTTGCTTTGCTTTCACTCTTCTGTCCAGTTCATCCCAAACTATCTCGATGGGGTTTATCTCTGGAGACTGTGCTGGCCACTTCATGGTTTCAAGCCTACCATCTTGTTCTTTTTTCTTGATGTAGTTCTGGGATAGCTTGGGCTATAATCTTCCTGTAGGATGAACCCCTGAACAACTAGGCACATACTAGAGGGTACTGCATGGTGCTGCAGACTGCTCTGGTAGCCGTTTTGGTTCAGGGTGCCTCTCACTCTGTACAAGTCACCGATCCTAGATCCAGCAAAACAGCCACAGACCATCACACGTCCTCCTCCATTGTTGAGAGTTGATACCACCCACTCTGGAACCATCCTTTTGCCTACTCGACACACCGTTGAACCAAAGATTTCAAATCTTGGTTCATCAGTCCATATGACCTTTTTCCAGTCTTCAGTAGTCCAGTGTCGGTGTTTCATGGCCCAGGCAAGCCTCTTTGCCTTATTCTGACGTCTTAGCAATGGCTTTCTTGCTGCCAGACATGCAGCTTGAAGTCTTCTCTTCACAGCTGAAATTGAGACTTGTTTACTACGACCACTATTAAGCTGTGCTTGAAGCTGTCGTCCTGTGAGCCGCCTATCACGTAAGCTGTTAACTCTCAGAAACTTGTCCTCTGATTCAGTTGTGGTTTGTGTCTGCCAGACCTCTTCCTGTCAGTTTGCCCAGTTTCTGAGTGTCTTTTGATGGTAAAGGAAACAGACTTATTTCTCTGTAGGAAACACCTACCACCTATGTTTAAGTGTTGTGATGGTCTGTCTCTCTTCCCTTGTTAATTGCCTTTTTCTCACCAGTTTTGTAGCAACACACTACTTTCTGCAGTACAATACTGTTCAACTGATGCTCACGAGGGTATGGTACCACAGTGTGTTCCAACACTGCTTTTATGCAGACAGAGGGGGTTTTAAGTAATCACCAGATTTCAAGGCATGATCAATCTCCATTCCTGCAGAACAGCTTAAATTGTTAACCCATTCTGTGTTCCCTGAGAAAGGCCTTTTTGCATAATTCTCAAATGTCCTTTTTTTTTTGTACCTCTGGCAGTTCCCCACTTACCTTTGTACCATTTCAAGATATTTATTGGATTTGAGCAACTTGAATAGCAATAAATAACTGAAAAAAATAGGGTGTTCTAAAACGTTTGACCGGCAATGTATATATCTCTCTATATATCTATATATTTATATCTATTTCTGTATATCCATGTCTATAGATAGATAGATAGACCACTGAGCTGGCTGCATGTCTTACTACCAGCAGAAGTTCAGTGATTCAAGGTGTGATCCTACTGGCTCTTCCACCTCCACACACTGTTATCTCTCTCAGTAATCATAAGTCTGCGTTTTAACATGAGGTATGTTTTTTTTCTCCTTTTGCTTACAGTGTAAAAACATTCATGTTGATAATACAGAAAAACTCCCTGAAATGTGCTTTAACAATGTGAAATTCATTTGGCTGGTTTCTGACTTCTTTGAGAAAACCAGTTGCTGGAGATTTGAAAGCAAACTGTTTTCCAAGTCTTGCTCGATGCAGGATTTTTAGCTGCTTGACATTTTGGTGCGCCAAGTTAAGGCCCTGCAACCATGTGAAGAAAAACCATATATGGACAAGATCCAGAGGCTGCTTTGGCTCGTCAGAGCCCGTTTATGATGGACTGTGGTAAAGTGGAAATCTTTTCTGTGGTCTCACAAATCAAAATCAGAATTTTTATTTATTTTTCTTCTGGGAATCTTCATTGTCAAGTCTCCATGGGTTAAAGAGGAGAGGGACCATCTGGCTTGACATCAGGACACAAAGCTAAGCTAAATCCATGGAAAGTAAATCTTGCATTTCAGCTCCTTAGGTGTTTTATAGATGGAGGCACGAGGTGCACATATTTGGACTGGTTTAACAGAAATGTTATTTGTAGGAATTCTTGAACATACAAGCTTAAAATGTAAAAGTTGTTTTGAGTTGTGGGTTAATAAGCATGGCATAGGTAATATGTGATGGTGTCATCACCTCAAATACACAAGCTGGCAGCCAGAGGACATCTTCACCACAGAAGCTCTTGCTTATTACAGGAAAACAACGGCAAAGGCATTCTGCACATAATCCAACAGTGTGGCTCTGTAGTAAAGACCTGTGAACTGATAAAAGAATCCCCGTGTTTTTGATCAACTGATAGCATCAAGGAAAACACAGCACTTTCAAAGCAATGGTCTCCTCTGTGTTTATCATATGATCTGTTGTCTCTGTGCTATTTTTAGTTATACACAGGGTTTAAATGCCTGCCAAATCACTGCACTATATGCTTTTAACAGTGTCCCAGCTTCTTTGAAATCAAAGTTGTATCATTTATCATTTATTATTTATTTATATAGCACATTTAATTGCAACAGCAAAGTTGACCAAAGTGCTGTACAAAAATACAAAATAACTAGTAAAGTAACTTATAATATTAGTAACAAACATCAAATACCAAATAACTCTCATACTGTATTAAAACCCAGTGAAAAAAAATGTGTTTTAACATAAGATTTAAAAAGATTTACAGTAGGAGCCTGTCTGATGTGTAGGGTAGATTATTCCACAGTTTAGGCACTACGACCCCAAACGCTCAATCGCCTCTGTGAACCAGCCTTGACCTTGGTACGCCTAAAAGCAAAAGATCATTTAATCTAAGAGATCTAGAGGGCGCATAAGGCTGCAAGCGGTCAGATAAATACCCAGGAGCCTGTCCATTCAGGGCTTTGTAAGTCAACAATAAAATTTTTAAATCAATTTTGAAGTGAACAGGGAGCCAGTGAAGAGAGGCAAGCACGGGGGAAATATGTTCACGTCTTTTCAGAAGATGAGCTGCAGCATTTTCGACCAACTGCAGTCTTGCAAGGCAGGTCTGGTTAACTCCAACATATAAGGAGTTGTAATAGTCCAGCTGGGATGTAATAAAAGCATATAAGCATGGATTGCCCATTCAAAGTTTTAAAAAGATTTAAAAAAAAAAGTATGACAGCAAACCACTGGAGAGGTTTGATGAATGAAAAAAAAAACAAGTTCCAAGTTTGAGAAGTAATGCAATAGTGGAACGGATTGTGGGAACATCATCCATCCATTCATCCATCCATTTGTTTAGCGTGGTTTATCTGGGTTCAGGGCATGGGGGCAGGAGTCATTCAGCCCATGGAAAATGAAACCTTACGTAACAAACTACTATATGAAGTTGTTAAGGTGGGTTCATTAGGTCACATGGCATTGGTCATCTGTAATTGTATCATTAAATCTGAACAGAATTTACATATTTTGGAGCATAGAAGTCTGTGTGCCCAACTGGGCTGTTCACGTTTTACATCAGATGGCTCTGTGGTAGGAGTCTGGATGCTAATTTGGACCTGTTACCTTCTCAATTATAAGATTAAAAATGTTTAAGTAAGAGTGAGAGAACATTTGATGTTTTCAGAATCGCTTTTATTTGACTGAACATTATTTGAAATGGGATTGTGAGAGATATCAGAGCTGTGAGAATCTGGATATTAAACTACACTAAGTGATGTTTGGGAGAGGGGAGTGTGGGGAGTAGCATGATAGTGGAAGTGATTCATGAAAACAAAACTTCACATTTAGCAAATAAGGGATACATAAAGGGTTTCTCATCTCAGCTCATCATTTCTATAGCAAAACCTCTACAAAGGAGGTGTGGCAATATATTGTTAGTATGCTGGATGTTTACATTTGCAATAAAACAGAAAAAAGAAAACGTAATTTGTTATTGTGCACATAAATTAGAACAAAATTGATGGAAAACGTGGTCTGCATCTTTTATTTTACCTGTTTTCTGCTAATGTTTGTTTTGAATGCTTAAAAACAAGTAAAATGACCATTCTGAAACCATCTTCATGATCTTTGACTTGCAGGGAATTTTGTTAATAAGAAATAATGAAGGGCCAACAAAGAAATGGCATAAATCATCATTCTGGAATACATGAAACACATGTAGGACGTCCTCTTCACTTTGAGTAATGAACCTTTTTACTGCAGGAGGTGGTCCAGATTAAGCTGACTGACAGAAAGCAGCTCCTCCACCTTCCCTGCGCAGATCCCGTTTCACTCCAGCCCCCATGTTTGTTGTCATTCCCTGTGGCCTACGAGCTAAAATGTTGTCTCTTCATGTCTCACATCTCGCTTTACCCCTACCATCCCTTTCCTCCCTCCATTGTTCTTTTTCGGCATCAGTGCTCTGAGATGTAAGGGGATCTGTTAAGTTGGACAGGAAGGTCTTGGCAAGTGAGGTCACTCCGGGCACATGGCAGCAGGTCTGGTCAGAGCCAAGGTCAACATCAGGCGTGTGCGTAGATGAAAAGACAAACGAGGTGGCTTAAACCCAGCTCACATTCTGCAAATCTCTCAACCAGTCACCCATGTGTGAGTGTATTTGGATGAAAAAAGACAGACGGAGGAGAGATTTGGACCAACAACACACTCTTTCTCTCGCTTGATAAACGATGTGACAGTGATGTGTAAATGTGGGATGAGCTTCTAATCTCTCCATCGGTGACGCTCCACCTACAGGTCATACAAACAGAGACAATGGCACACTTCACACAACTGTAGCGATTGATAAAAACAGCATTAATCATAATTCTTTTGGCAGTGTGGGGGCTGCTCTGCACCTGTTTTACACCTGGAAGTGTGCAGAAGAACACTCCCTAAAACCCACTGAGGATGATAAATATAAGTTCACAGATATGTTTGACTTCATATGCAACATCCACTCTGAAAACTGGCAATTTAGCATATTTGGTCCATTTTTAAAAGATAAGAGAACATTTTTTTCTTTTCTTTCTCATTAGCCTTGGTTTCTAATATAGTGCTGTTCCTGTGAAGCACTTTGTAACACAGATTTTGAGAAAGCGCTGTATAAGTGCCCACTTCTTTTTCATCATTATTGCAATTTCCCCCTCCTGCCTGGATCATGCTACACGCAAATATTAAAACAAAGAAGATCTGTTACACAAGATTGATTTCACAGACTGGGTTGTGTGTTTGCATGACTTCTGTTAGTTCAAGAAAACACACAATCCAATCACCAACCACTTTATTAGGTACACCTTGCTAGCACTGAGTTGGACCCCCTTTTTGGTTTCAGAACTTAATACTTTGTGGCACAGATTCAACAAAGCTTCGGAAACATTCGTCAGGAATTTTGGTGCAGATTTATTAGTTGCACATCCATTATTGAGATCTGATGACTGTGCAGGCCTTATGAGTACAGTGAACTCATTGTTGTGTTCAATGAACCAGTTTGAGATGATGGCGCATTATCCTGCTGGAAGCAGCCATCAGAAGATGGGTACACACCAGATAGGGGCGACCTGATCTATACTTAGGTAGGCTGTGGTGTTTAAACAATGCTCAATTGGCTGAAAGTGTGCAAAGAAAATAAGAAATTGAATAAAGAAAAATAAAACCCCACATCATTACATTACCCACACCAGCCTGAACTGCTGGATCCAGAATGGATCCATGCTTTCATATTAATTATGCCATATGATTGTCGCAGCAGAAATCGAGGCTCATCAGACCAGGCCAATATTCTGCTGTCCGGTTTTAGTAAACCTGTGTGAACTCTAGGTTCACTTTCCTGCTGTTGGCTGACAGGTATGGCATGCAGTGTGGTCTTTTGCTGCTTTAAGTTGGATGCGTTGTGCATTCAAAGATGCTCTTCTGCATAGCTTGGTTGCAACAAGCTGTTATTTGAGTTACTGTTGCCGTCCTGTTGACTCAAAGCAGTCAGGCATCAACCAGGAGTCTGGTTGTGCAGGAAAATCCCATTAGATCAGCTGTTTCTGAATTACTCAGACCAGCTCCTTTGGTTACTTAAATCACCCTTTTCCCCACTCAGATGCACACTGAGCAGGGTGTCTTGACCATATCCACATGACCATATCCGCATTGGATTAGTGCACGTTACTGACATTTGATTAACGTGCAGTTGAACAGGTGTACTTAATGAAGTGGCTCGTGAGTTAATACAATTATGCTGTATTCCAGACTTACAATTATGATTGCGTGTTGTGTTGTCAACCTGTCGTCAAGCAAAATGAAAGTCAAGCCAAACTGAATGATTTTTCACAGCTTTAAAGAAACCCTGAAGTGTGACCTGTGTGTATGCGATAAAATACCTTCTCCATTTCCTTCTTTATTTCCTTCTTTTATTTACTGTCTTGTTTGGATCTCAGCAGCAAATATTACAACCTCAGTGATGATGATAGAAATTACAGCAATGAGGAGTGTAAGACTGGTAGACTATACTGATAGTTTACCAGTATAAACAATATGAATGAACAAAGTAACTGCAGCTTCCCAGACATAATAAAACTAAACTGATTCAACACAAACAACAGATGTTCAGAAGCCTTTGGTGTTTACAGTGTAGATTCAAATGAAAACAGAAACCTTTTAAGTAAATTGAAATAATATTTTTACATTTTGCAAACATGAACATGACAGTTTTGTTTAGTTTTAACAGCTGAGGCTTTTTTTTCTCCTCTGACCAGCTGTAATGGCACCCTCAGCTTATTGCTCTACCTCTTGGTTTACCAATCAAGGACTGGATTTGATTTTCCTTTTCTTTTTAATAAAACACACTTCAGCTGTGTGAACCTGCACCGTGTCTCCTTCCATGGAACAGCAAGAGGTGGAGGGACAACGTAAGAGACCCGCTTAGTATGAGATCTGCAGATTTTGATGGCTTAACCATGATGAGAATAGCATATGTCATCATTGAACAGTGTGATGATGTAGGCTCATTGTAATTATTTCCACTGGGATTTTAGGTTGAAAATGCAATTACGCAGAGTGGCTGTAACTCAAGAGGTAGAGCAGGTCACCTAGTCATCAGGAAGGTTTGTAGTTCAATCCCTGGCTGCTCCAATATGCATGCCAAATGTCCTTTGGCAAGATACTAACCCCAAGTGAACGTGTGTGAAAGTTAGATAGAAAGCACTTGATTATGGAAAGAAAGTGCTTATGTGAATGAGGCAAGCTGTATAATTATGTATGGAGTGCTATAGAAGAATCAGTCCATTTAGATGCCTTTATCTTCTTCTGTATGAAAAGAAAAGAAATAATCAGGATTCCATAATGTTGATCAGCTTGTGATGGTTGCTGAATATGTATTTCACATTTAAGCATAAAACATTAAGGTGATCCATTATGTCAGCAACCAAAGGATGTATTGGTGTATTTTCCAGTCCATTATAAAAAACAAACAATCTTGGATGCTGTGACAAAAAATATAAATGCAAAGAATGCATTTATTTGCAAAGACTTTAAACCTGCATTTAAATTCAAATTATTAAAAAACAAACAAACAAACAAACACACAAAACAACCAAAAACCAACAGCATGCTGAAATTTAAGGTTTTGTAGGTTAAAAGTGCCTTGACTGGGATTACTTAATTTTAACACTTAATCTCCCCACTGGCTTATCTTTTTTGATTTTGGACGCACTTTGTACAAATTTAAACTGCTGTGCAGCATTTAAGCATTATCATGTACTTGTAATTAACATTTTTAAAAACATCAGGTTAGAGTTGAGTTTTATCAGCAACACCTGGACATCAGCTGATGTCGACGTATTACTTCATTCTCTTTTCCCGTCCTGATTTTCCCAGCTGGTGCAGAACTCGAATTAATGATTCTAATGATTTTTAGTGACACACACACACACACACACACACACACACACACACACACACACACACACACACACACACACACACACACACACACACACCACAATTTATGTGTGTTATTGTAAACCCTGACAGTTTAGGATAAATCTCAGTGGGTTGCATTAGATAAACACTGTATACTCGTGTATCTTCCCAGAAACATAACGTTTTAGACCCAGAAAGCCGCACCAGTGAATGGATAAATGTGGATCACAGCATAAATATTTAGATATCTCGGGCTGATGGACGAGCCAAAGCCGTTCTCTTGGCTGGCCTTCATCCCGTCTCCCACCCCAGGACACGGGAAACCAGTTAAAAAGACATTTGCAAACATCCACATTGCAAAATCTATTACACTGACGTCAGTAAGCATTACATGAACTGACAGACTGAGAAGACACTGTGCAGTCTCCCAAGAGCACTTATTCACTAGAGCTTGTAGGTGTCATCTTTTCAATTGGTGGATAGCTCATTTTAAAGATGAACTCCCACAGGCTGCAAGATGAGCACACAGGAGTCTCTTGTGCTATTCAGCAGTTAAAAATATGTTTTAATAAAAGCATAGTTTTGCTGCAACATCATACATTTTCAGTACATTCTCTGCTGGGGGCCACTTAAATCTATGTAATTTTTTTCTTGCTTGTTTTTCTCTTGAACGTTGGCTAACTTTAGCCCTACAGTGTGGACCTTTAATGAAAAAGAACTCCAAAATGGAAAAAGCTCTTGTAGAATGTTATCTTTTGTAAGGGACTTCTGTCTCAGCACTTTCTGTAAACCGTTTTTCACATATAGAAAATAAAAGTAAATACTGCAAAAAAGCTAATAAGCTCTTTCCCCATTTTGAACTCTCCAGCTTTACCTCATAGGTCAGTGCTGTCAAGATAACTTACTGTTGTTCTACAGTTTAAATTCATGTGTTTAAGTTTGCCCAATTTGAACTTGACATGAAAGATTAGTGCAGAATTACTTCACCCCTACGGGTGAACTGATCATTTTCATCACACTAACATGAACTAATTTTGCTGTGAAATGTCACAGCCTAGTGTGAAAAAGTGCAGCCCTCTGAGCTTTAATAGAGCCAATCCAGTGATGCAGCCGTAGTGCCAAAAAATATAAGCCAAAAAAAGCAGAGCCAAAACTTGAACCAGGAAAGTTATCCTGCAAAACCAGGACTTTCCTTGTGTGACGGATTGGCAAAATTCCAGGAGATAGGTGCTGAGACAGGTTTCAGTCTCCTGCGACCCTGGATGGATGCTACTTACCTCACAACTCTTCCATCAAACAATAAATTATATGCAGTTTTATGATTAGACTTCAATGTAACATGTCAGAATCAGGCTGTATTCACAGTGCTTCACTGGTTCCATTTTGTCATGCTACAGGCTTATGCTGAAATGGATTCAATTCATTTTTCACCTCAAAGGGCTACACAGAATACTCCATAATGACAAAGGGAAAAACATTTGCTGGAAATTCTTGTAAATTTATTAAAAATAAAAAACAAAAATATCTCATGTACATAGGTTTTCACATCCTTTGCTCGTACTTTGCTGAAGCTCCTTTGATGTTACAAGCTTGGAACACCTATTTTGGGGCAGATTCTCTCATTCCTCTTTGCAGAACCTCTCAGGCTCCCTCAGATTGGATGAGGAGCATTTTCACATGCCTCCAGAGATATTCAATCAGCTTCAAGTCTGGGTTCTGGCTGGGCCTGGCACTCTGGGGCAAGTTATCACCAAGGATGTCTGTCCAGTCCTCTTTACCTGAGCCCTGAGTGGTTTCCCAGTTCCTGCTGCTGAAAAACATTCCCACAGCATGATGCTGCCACCACCATGCTTCACTGTAGGGATGGTATTGGCCAGTTGATAAGCAGTGGTTTTCTTTATTTCTTAATTTTTTTTCTCATAATCCTTCAGATGCCTTTTGGAAATTATATGCAGGGTGTAATGTGCCTTTTACTGAGGAGTGGCTTCTGTCTGGCCTGGATGGATCCCACTTTGCTCGTTGGGACTTTGAGTGAAATTGTTCTATACCCTTCCCCAGATCTGTGCCTTGATAGAATCCTGTCTTGGAGGTCTATAGACAATCAATCCAACTTCATGAACTTTATTACTTTATGTTCTTAAGTTTTGGACTGCCTGTCATCGGCACAGAGACAGATTAAACAGGCTGGCAGACTTTAATCCACACATCAGTAAAGATAAGTCATAGACTGGGAGTACAGGTTTGAGAAAGTTACTGAATGCTAGAGAGACAAGCAACTACTTCAGATGCAAGTTTATTTTTTATGAGTAGCCACTTTCATGGCAGAGGACTGGACTGGTGTAAAGTGGGTGCAGCAAAAGAATTATTTAGAAATAAGTCACATAATAATTTGATTTGTAAGATTGTGATCAGCTGACCTGTCCTGGTACTGCAATATTGACAGCTCTTTGTTGGTTGAGCCAACTGAATTAAACAAAATATGAGCCGATGTTTCACTTGCTGCAACTTCTTGACATTATAAAGCAAAGTATAAAGTATAAAAAAGTAAAATACTGAGTGAATCTAATGAGTGTCATCATCTTAAATGAAAATTGATATCATCTATTTACAAGCAAAGTTTGAATAAGAATATGTTTTTGTTTTTTTTTGTTTTTGTTTTTTTTGCAGGATATTTTACAAAAACATTATTCAGGAACACATCATGTATAGGTAAAAAAAAAAAGATTTAAAAACTTTAAAATGATTGATATGACAGTAGGATTTAAAATGCCACTTGCTAAGCCGTCCTTAACTTCAAAAATAATTACTCATCATCTTCTCCTGTCCTCTTTTTTCGCTCTTCATTCATACATCTATGTGGCACATTAATGTTTTTATTTTATTTACCTTTTTATTTATAGAACAACTGCACATTAACCCTGAACCATGAAATAATTGCCAAAAAATGCTATTTTTTTTTCAAACTGGAGATTTTCTTTAAAAAATTAAATTAAATCAATTTGCATATATGAGTTTTAATTGGTGTCATTTTTGCTACAGCCTTTTTGAAATAGAGATCTCAAAAGTCAAGCATCAAAAAACATGATGGACTTGGCATTACAGCTAACTGAGCCATTTAGTGACAAATTGTAAAGAAGCTGTGCATTTGAAATGATCTGTCACCAACAAAAAGGGAAATACAGAAGAAAATTATGTTTGTATTTGCTCTTCTGACGAACCGCAACTTTACATCTGCACCATGAAGAGTCCACAGGTGAAGGAACCACTACAACAGGAATGAGAAGGATGTTTCTAGGCTGTCAGCGTGTTGTGGTATGTCATTATATTCTTATTAGTGAGCAAGTATTTTCATGCTCTCACTGAAAGCAACGCCAGGATGATTCTCACAAAAAATAAACTCATCTGAAAGTAATTTGAAGATGCTGCACATTAAAAAGTAAATACATTAAAAAGATCTGTAAAAAAAAATTACAGTGTGCTTTTAAAAAATGATTTTCCATTTCAATTTTAAAGGATTTCACACATTAAATGTGACCATCTACAGAAACCTACTTAAGAAATGGATGATGTACTGGCTGAATTGTTTTGTTCCAATTTTGTACAAGTAAACTACACAATCAGAGATCATTAAGCTTCGTACATTTCGTAACTATTCAGTTGTCTTGTATGAGCTGGATCTGTAAGACTTGTAGAAATATGTGCAAGAACAAAATTGCGACTTTGCTTAGACATCACTGTGTATCACACCCTCCCTGTAGCTGCAGGTAAGTCTACTCATAGAACTATAATAAAAATATGTGATTTTCCTGAATACTATAAAAGCTAAATGACTGGTAGAAGGCGTTATGTGGATCAAACTATATGAAACATCCAATTTTGACTAAATGAAAACATGTCAGTAAACCATTTGATATGATTCTTATTTCTCAGCGTGGCCCTTTGGAAACTGAATTCGGCATCCCTGCACTCAGGAAAACTGACAACTTGTGCATCTCTTTTGCACCATTTTGATGTGTAAACATGGGCAATTTTAACAAAATAAAGTTTATTTAAACTTCATTTACCTTACCTTTACCTTTAAACTAACTTAGCGCATCGTGTAATCTGTTCTAGACAAGACTGACACAACTCTCTAACCCATACTTCTCAGATTTGAATAATAAAGCCATCAACTGGAATATGAAAGAATAGTTTCAAATGCAAGTGAGTCATTTTTCCTCAGTAGGCTCTGTTTAAAAAAAATCGCATACAGCTGTGATAAATTTCCTGACTCATGAAATCCGATTTTCTGATAAACTTTGAGGTTTACAGTCCTGTCTCTCAAGCTGGACTTCCTGCCCCCCCCCCCCCCAATCCTGCTTTGTAACACAAGACTCAATTTGGGCAGAGATCCCTTAATGAAGGATGGGTGCTTGAGTCACTTCTACTGTTGCAGACACAAAGTCTGAGTCATTATTTGAGGGAGCCAGAGAAATTGGGGAGGGGGGGGGGGGGGTCATCTTTGCCCCAGGACCCTATAGCAGCTGTTATACAAGCTTGAGCAGTAGCAGCAATAGCAGCAGTGGTAGTTTTAGTCACTGCATCACAAGTAGCTGTAGTAGGAGTAGCAGGCACAGTAGCTGTAATATTACTGTACATAGCGAGCTTATAGCTGCACTCCTGAGTACCTGAGTAGACCTATAAGCTTAAATGTCTCCACATGTTCATGTGGCCTGTCTGGGCCTGTCAGTGCTCGGCGCTGCAGCCTGAGCGGTCTGCTAATGGGAGGAGTGTTGCTCTTTGATGACCAATAGTAAGAGCTGTATGAGTGGAAGCAGCAGCCCAGCATGGACAGCAGCCTCTACAACAACATGTGGGTGTTGTGACAGAAACAGAGAGCACGCCAAGAAGAACTCCCCAAACTGATAATGGCACAGCCATGAATGATCTCATAGAAAATGTTTTCATATATTGTGTGTCGCCTTTAGCAACATGTATTTTTTCTAGAAGGGAGAGCATAAATTTCTCCTTCTCTCTCTCTCTAAACTTTATACAGCAATTAAACAAAAGGGTGAAAGCATTTCCACAATAGGGCACATCTACATCTACTGCACAGCAGTTTATCTACTGGGGTTATAAAAATGTTGGGGGTGGGGGCTCTAATTATCCCAAGCTCTTTCATAGATTTCTTTATAACAGCGTGACAGATGAACTGATGTTTTGTTTTATTCCCACGGAGACTAGCTTAGACACGTTTAAGACCAGCTCCCAAAATCTGAAACTTGTACAAAATGAGCAGCTTTAGAGGAAGCCGCGGCTTTGTGTCACACTGTCAGCTTACTTGTAGTGCAAAACCCTGTTAATGTGACACAAACATCATTTTGCACACTCCTGCGATGCACTGCATGCCCACAGGATGGAGAGATATGAAGTAAAGGGACAGGTGAAATAAATGCCTCATATTTGAGCTGCTTTTCTAGAACTCAGTAAAAGACAACAAAACAAAGAGGACAAATGGAAGTATAGTTTTCTTGAGGTTCTAGTGATATTTTAAAAACCCTTTTGTTCATGATGAAGCAGACTTGTTTGGTATCCAATTAGCGTTTCTCTTCAGAGTGCAGATTCCAAATGTTGATACTCATAAAGTTGCTGGTAATGATTCACCACTGTCTCGAGTGTGGATTTACTCCCACAGAGTGTCAGCATGTCTGAGTATATCTTTAGGGCACACAAAAGATGTTTAATCTTCAGTTCGTGTTTGGCCAGTGTCCTTAGTAGAGCTGTAAAACCAATTATACCTTATTGTAACTGCTGTGAGAGGTTAGATTAAAGCATTAAATCAAGTCATGCAGACGTATCGCTGTTATTTAGGTTTCAAAGTTCTCCAAACTCAGACTTTGGCAGAAAAAAAAATAACTCAGAGAGACTCTACAAATCAGAGTTGAAAAATCAAACATATTAACACATGCAGGGTGTGCTGCAAACACACTGATGACTGGTGTGTTTGCTCAGCCAGAGTCAGAGCAGCTGCAGCTAACTGTGTGCTGTAAACAAATCAGTAAGCAAATATATGGGCCAAATTAAAAAAAACTGTGACACAAGTGTGTGTGTGTGTGTGTGTGTGTTGAAATGGCTCATTTTACTGTCAATTACCACCACTGATGCACTGGAAGCTGAAAAAATCAGTTCACATTGGTACAACTAAAAATAGCTCCTGGATACTGCAGTGTATTATCATTATTAGCGGTAAAATTTGATTTCATTTACAAGCCACTAAAATGTTTTAGTGATAAGTATTTTTTTATCTGGGAGATTACAATTTTACAAACCATATTTTTTTATGTAAAGCATTTTATATTTTTATACATTAACCGGTCCAGCAGTATGTACAGCAGTTCAGCTTAGCTACAACAACACAGCTCCTAAAGTTAATTAGTAATCCAACACTGTGTGTAATAACGATGCTAAAACTATTACTGGGCTTTGTAATGAATACTTTTATATATTTTTTTAATTTGTAATACAGCCAAAAATTTTCTAAAGAAAAAAATAAATGGGGAAGTTTTATGTTACTTTATGTTACAGAAAGGTTTTATTTATGTATTTTTACCGTAATATTACGATATTAATTTGAGGTAAGGCGCCAATATTTAATGGGCACTATGTAGCCAGATTTTTTTTATTTTTTTATTTAGCAATTACAAATATGTCTACAGATATGTAGACACGGATATGTCTAAATCATTATTGAAAGCGTAACACTACTGAAAAAATGTGACAAATAGCTGCTATTGGCAGATATATAACTGTGTTCAATTAAATTCTGCTGAAGTGGAACAAAAACAACAAGAATAAAATAAACCGTTTCGGTACCAATACTTTCAATAATAAAAACATCGAGACATAAAATTTGATTTTGTAGTTTGTAACATTAGATTTTCGTTTTATTTTATTCTATTATTAGTTAAAGCTGAATAAATGAATGTTTTTAAGATTTTTATCATTTGAGTGCTTTTATTTATTCTGTTGTGTTTTTTTCCAAGTTCTTTTTAGCTCGTTTATTATTATTATTATTATTATTATTATTATTATTATTATTATTATTACTGTTGTTGTTGTTGTTTATTAACTTCCTCATGACCTTGCAGATAGTGGTGTTTACCTGCTAGACGCCTCTCTGTCTCCCTTTTATTTGCCTCCATCAGTCTCTGTCCTGCGGGCCGGCAGCACTTCAGGGCGCAGAGCTTATCAGCTTTCTGTGTTTACCTCTCAATTAATCCCCATTAGTAGGGGAGAAGGCATTAAGGCCGCTCTGGTGGCCTCTAATGTTGTTTTGTCCCAAACAGGAGATGGGCTGGTTAACAGCTCAGACGGACAGATCTCAATCTGAGCACAGAGCCGGACAGTCTAGCAGGGAAGAAGCGTGAGAGACGCACCGATCACCAACAACGATAATTATACTGATATTGGCTGTGTCTGTTCTTATTAACGCAGCCGTTAGTTTAGGACAGTTATACAGATTTTAATTAAATTCAGTGACGCAGTGTGTGTGTGTGTGTGTGTGTGTGTGTGTGTGTGTGTGTGTGTGTGTGTGTGTGTGGACATAAAGTAAGCTCAACTTATTTCGAAGTTTAGATATTACTGACTCACTAAACCCGTGCCCCACTTTCACACAGTAACGCACAAGTGAGGTTTCGGTGTGAGACGCTCTAGTAAACGTAGCTCCCGGTGTTTGCTTTCAATGTTGGCTGCGGTCTCCCATTAGGACACGAGTGTGTGGGTGTAATTACACAAGAATGGGTTTGGGAAACAATTGTTCTCAGGCCGGAGGAACAATTACTCGCAAGAGAAAAACAGCAATTGATGCTTTCCCTCCCTAATTTTCTCATAACTTCCCTCATCATTTATCTTCTTAAGAATTATTTTAGCAAATAGCTGGACAGATTTTTCGTCCCATAAACGACAAAACACAGGTTTGAGATGAGCTTGGTCCTCAAATTATGCCCAGTGCCTGTTTTTGGTCCTCACTTGTGCGTAACGCTCGATTAAGAGCCAGCGAAAAGGAATTCTTCTCACCAAATCACCAACCAGCCAAACTGTCAGTGTTGTTATTTTGGTACTTTCCACCTCTGAATATCAGCTTATAGTTTTTCTTATAAAATATCAGAAATTGGTGAACTGAAATTAATCTACGAAACTTTTCGCAATCTTAGGGGGCATCTTCGCTATTTGAGTATTTTCCGCTTTATTTGTATTGTGTTTTAGAATTTTTTACATTTACTACGTAGGAAAAAACTAGTGATTATTAAATATGAGAAATTTGGGTTGGAAAATATTCCCAAACTGCTGTCTATTCATTTTAAGTCATTAACCTTTTTTGACACTGGACTAAACTCTGACCAATCGAAAATAAATAAATAAAAAAATGTAATATATTTTTGTAGCTTTATTTCATAGTTGAATCAACAACTGACCATTCCAGGGAAATATTCTGATTTTGTACCCTTCGAACTAAGAACCTTGGATCCTTGGCCTGCGCGAAAAATATTAAAATATCCGTGTGTCAACTTTTCTTTCACTAGTGCGCAAAGGTCTTCTGAAATCTATTGAATGTGAATTTTTTTCTGTGATATTGTATAATTACTTGTGTTAATAGATCCATAAATATATGTATTCAGAAGATTTTTCTTTCCGAGTTTGGACTGTTACCTGTGAGAATGAGCTGAAATAACACCCTCATACTGAAATAATAGGCTACACTGCAGCCTCACCGGGCTCACCCCCTTAAAATTCTCCAGTCCATTTTCCTCCTCGGGATAAATGGTGAAACTTGTAGCAATAATACCCTCTTCTTTCACACAAACGCCTCCCCGCTGCCATCACCTCGAGCCCGGCTGCCCCCGAAGCCTCGCGGCTGGGGATCTCGGAGAGCCTTTCTCCGCGAACAAAAAAAGCCTCCTGAAGGGGAACAAAAGTGACCACATTTTTCCTCCATGTCCCCTTCTCCGCGCAGAATAACCCGCTGCCTGTCGCTCAAATGGGAATATTAGGACGTCAATCTCACGGCCCCTGTGCGCTTTTGTCTTTGCTGAGTGCCCAGCTCTGCCTACCACACACCTTTTGTCCGACAATCCAATAAGAGCCATTATTCTCGCTCCCTAGCCCGGCTGCAGCTCGCTCTTCGGGTATTTTAGGTGCCTAATCGCGTCCTTTTAAGGACCTCAAATGGAGAATAACTTCCTCCTTTCACGTCGCCTGGCACCGGGACAAAGAGTTCCTGTGTCCTAGCTTCTACCAGGACCTGTGTTTATGAGCAAAATCTGCCACCACGAATCAGATTCACTAATATTCACCATCTGATTCACTGTTACACCGTATGGAAGCAAATATATACAATCAATAATATTTATTTGGAGATTTAGGGGAAGATAGGATTTCATTTTCTTCTCTGAGATGTATTTTGGTATTATAATAATCGTTCTTTCTCAAATTTAGCACATAAAATAAGATTATTATGCTTCTGTGCGGATACAGAATCAAAACGCACTTTCTTTAATCCCTTGGGTTTATTTGAATAGATGTGAAATAGACTAAAACAATTCTCTGTTGAACAAAAAAAAAAGCATTTTAAAGCAGTTCAGTCTCTCCATAACCTAAAAATATAAACGACAAAAACAATCGTTAAAAAACAGTCTTTATCAGTTCAATTAAGGAGAAATGCGCAAACTTGTGCGTAATTTCCCCTCTGCGCTTCAGTGCCGAACTAGAGCACCAACAAATATTGGACCACAGAATAAAAATTCAACCAAGCCAGTGCTGTTCAGAAATTCGACAACCAGCAAATTACGGAAACTAATTTTCTCTATAATTCTCCAAATATCCGGAGAAGTGAATCCAAACGCGCATCCGTTATAAGCAATACTGTATTCTGGCTGTATTTTGACCAGGTTAATACACACTTCTAAAGGAAAGAATGTGGGTTGAAGAACTCCGTTTAAAAAAAGATACTGGTTCTGTTATGGTGAGGCTACCAGGCCCTGATCCCCTGCAGCGAGCCCTGACAAGATGTGACCGCTGTCCCTTGGTGTGTTTGAGCCTGTGGGGAGCTGCCGAGGCCGCTCACGTTTCCCAAGTTCATGTTCATGAAGGCGTTGGGGGTGCCGGAGGGAGGAAGGGCGGGGATACTGGTGTAGGTGCAGCTGTAGTTGGTGTTATACGCCGGGCTGTTGTACGTGTATGCCGGGTATCCGTTATAGCCGTACGGATTGGATCCGTACGGAGCAGTAGCCGCGGCGGCATAGCTCTGCGCTCCTCCCAGACACGGCTTCCCATCCCGAACCAGCACCGGCACGGCCACGCGCCTCGGCGGCGGAGGATGATGCTGCCCCGTCGCTTCCAGAGACTTGTCTTGCCGCTGCCGTTTGCACTTGTAGCGGCGGTTCTGAAACCAGATCTTCACCTGGTTAGAAGTGAGTTTGAGGGTGGTGGCCAGGTGCTCTCGCTCCGGGGCGGACAGGTAGCGCTGCTGCTTGAAGCGCCTCTCCAGCTCGAAGACCTGCGCCTGGGAGAAAAGCACTCTGGGTCTCCGCCGGCTCCTCTGCTTCTGCACCGGCCTCTCCGTGTCGCCCTGCCCGCCCTCGGCTGCCTCCTCCCGGGACACCAGCCCGCAGTTTTCTGGGCAGGTTGGGAAATTCACAGAAGAAGTATGAAGTTAATATCTCTTTAAGAAAACACGGGAATCATTTCTCCCAATTGTGGCATTTGTTTTAATCCTCACTCAATAAAGTTTTGAACTGAAGCCACAGGCCCTCACGCTCCCGTCAGTACCTGTCAGCTCCACGAGAACCTGTCACCGCAGAGACAACACTCCACTGCAGCTCAAGCTTTTAGCCAGGGCGCACAATTCAAAGATAAAATACGGAACGCCGGAATGGACCAATTATAGTTGGTTTATTTATTCATTTATTTTTAACACTTCTGAACTTAGAAGGATGCAAGTCACCTACCCGCTAATTCTGTCAACAGTTTATGTCTGATGAATAATTGTGTGAACTCTGTAGAGAGGAGCCGAAGTCGCCGTGTCCGCCTGTGTTTATTAGCGCTACTTGTCGGTGTCACTTCTTTTACAAGCCTCTTTAAACTAATTGTCGGTTTATGGTCCAGACAGCATAACAGACTCCAAATAACAGGCAAGCGACTGAACCACTAGAAAGTGTTTGACATCTCCAGACTTTACTGGATTCGTCTCAGGGCTTCTGACTTCCACCATTTGGAAGCTCTTTATTGGAATAATGCCCGGCGTGTGTGCAGATGGAAGAGCCGGGCAGAGACAAGAGGCCCCAGAAAGCCGCGAAACCCAATATATGTTCCACGTATTTTATTAAGTATTTTTTGCACGTATTATCTTTTAAATTTTTCCGCCGGGTGTCATCTTTAAGGTCACGCGTATATTATTTAGAAAATTTCACAAACTATGTTATGTTTTCTCACGTGGCTCACATTAAGTTTAAAGTCTCTTGGTATTAAATTTAATAATGAGCCATACAACTGTGACCAGATCAGTTACAAAGAAAGTGGTGTGTGAAAGTCGATGTTAACATTAGAGGATTTTTACTATTTGCTATTTGGCTGGGTTACAGGTCACTGAGTTTGTGGTAAACATGTAAAGCATTCTGCGGGCACTGAAAATATGACATATTAAAGGTTTAATCCGCTTTGCTCTTTCGTCCTTTATACTGTGAATCTTTCTGGTTTTCTTTAAAAGGCCTGTTGAAATCTTTTAAAATACTTTTACGCGCGTCTTTTGCCTTTTCGTGCAGTTTTTACAACAGCAGCTCGAGTTTGTACTCACTGCTTTCCTGCTCCTCCAGCTCGGCGGCCTCCAGCTTGGCTCCCTGCAAGCCGGGATGCACGTACATGTCCGGAGATAGGCTGGTGTCCCCCCGTTCTTCCTCGCGCACTGCAAGCGCGCTGAGGTAAGCCAGGTTGTCTTCTCCGTCCGAGAAGGAAGGGCTGTCCCGGGCTCCGGCGAGCATGCAGGACGGCGCGGTTTGGAAATGCTGTTGCTGCTGCTGCTGGGGAGGAGAGCGGGACAAGTGCTGCTGGGTGTGGATCCGGTGCGTGAGCTCCAGGGTTCCGGACTGCTGCTGTTGCTGTTGTTGCTGCTGCTGCTCCAGCTTCAGGATATCCTTGACAGAAAACGGCGTGGAGGTGAGCGGGCTCTGCAGCATCATGTCATCCAGCTCCTGCTCTGCAGCATCGAGGAAATGAAGCCCTCCGAGTAACATGCACTCCCCTTCGCCTTTTCCCACTTTTTTCTCTAGCAAATAATTGAGCGTAAAAGCCCCTTGTTTGGCAATCGGAGGTGCGTTAAGCCTCTAAAATCCCTCATCGCCATAAATCGCACGAAAACACGGGTATTAGTCCCGGGTTTGTCCATGCAGATGTCTTGCCTGACAGATATAATATCGGGCTTTGTGAGTGAAGTTTGGACCGGGGAGGGGAAGGAGCACCTCTGCCTCTTCTGGTATCAGGGGGAGGGGTGTGTGTGAAATGGAAAGTCCGTGAAGGCTGGAAGAGAAACGTTTGGGAATTAGAGAGAGAGGAGGAGGGAGGGGCATAGGTGACGCGTTTGCACGGACTGGTTATGTTTTTTTTGAACGTGGTGAACTAAGAATTGTACTGACAATACTCGTCCACTGCCCGGTTCCTTCATGTTTCTGTACATCTTGGGGACAGTCCCAATAGGACTTAAAATCTGGGACTCTCCACCAATTGCTCTTAGAGCTGAAGAAGCTTCTCGGATGAGAGGTGAAACGTAGTCAAGAAACTTAAAGAAGTCCAGACGCTTTGTTTTTCCAAGCTCCTTAGATTGTACTTAAATTAGTTTCCCCACTTTTTACGCACTCATTTAGCTCCAAGAAGCACAGAAACAGCCCTGCAAATAGCTGGCCCTGTACGTTTATTATTATATTTAAATCTAATGTACAGAGTTATTTTTAAATTATTATTGTTATTTTACACTGGTTATACCCCGGGGTCCTTGTAGTTTTGTGTGGCCCTTGGTTTCTGTGCCAATCCGTGTGCTCTTTTCAGAGGCTAACAGTTAGTGTCAGGGGTGATACGTCAAGGTCAGGGTAAGAGTTCCTGCCTTGTAGATGAAGTGTAATTGAGTTGACTAATAGTAGACGTTTCTCTGAAAATCATTATCCAAAATAATAAACGGCAATTTTTAGCGCCAGGAGACATTTTCACAGCCAAAATGTGGAACAAATATGGCTTTAAAATTGGCTTTCCCCCCCCTTTTTTTTTTGGCTTAAAGTGGTCAAAAACAGCAGACAGGAAATAAAATATATATGCGATGGAACACATAATGGTCAATATGTACAAACGTGTACCGTTTTTATTCTTTGAGACATTGACTGCGTTCAGTAAAGGCCGCTCGCTTCCGTCTCACAAAGCTCCAGATTTTCAAACCTTTACTCTGTTTTTTAGAGAAGCTGGACTGCACATCAGGGACGTGCGTAAAATACTCCAGAAAACTTCCCCGTTTCATGTAACAACGGAGCAATAAAAGTGTCTGATGGCGCTTTAAACCTGCCACTCACTGCAGCTCCACTGAGGCGCAGATCCCCGCTGTTTACTGCACAACACGGAGCTGCTATCATTTCTGTTCACTCTCAGAACTCTCAGCAGACTGTTGTGATGCCCGGTCTCTCTGCGCCTCTGCAGCCTCGTCTTCCAGCAGCTCTGCTCGGTGTCCCTCTGTCCTCTTTATCGCTGCTGTTGTATTAATAACCGCTCTGGGCCGATAAGCAGCCCCCCCGGGGCAATTAAAATTCCTCCAAGAAAACTGACTGACGTTTTTAGCCCGGCCTAATCTGCTCCTATCAGCTCCCCTTTCCGTTTTGCAGTGGGACCCCTCGCCTCTTTCACCCCTCTCCCTCTGGTCCTCCTGCGAGTTTTTCCTCTCTGGACACATGGCAGGTGGACGGCGCCTGGTAGCTGGACTCTTCACAAACAGCTGCGATATTAGAATTACTAACTCAGTGGCAGTGCTTCTTTATTGAACCTGCCAACGTGCTGCATCAAAAATAATAGTTTCAAAGGCGCGGATTCAAAACATCTACGTGACTCATTTTATTCAAGTAACTTTTTAAGACAGTTTTCAGCTGCATGTGTTGTTTCATACACACACATTCATAGTGAATGCCACAGAAAACTCTCGGGGGTTGTTTGTAGTTCATTCTAATGGGAGAGCTTCTTCTTCTTTAGAATCAGTAACGTGGAAGTTTGGAGTACGCCTGGGACAATTTGTCGGTCCAAAATTTAATCACACAGTTTAACACTGTGTCCTGGTGAAGTGGAGCTTTCACTGTTGGTTCTTACAGTCTGGGAAATAAAATTAATTTGGTGAAACAAAGAAAATAATATATGTCCTTTTACTGGACTATTAGGATACATCATAAGGACAAAGCCTAAACTCAGACATCACAAGTTGATGACTAAACACAAAAATTAAAAAATTAAAAAAATTATTTCGGGCTCACATGTCTGTGTGTTTGTGTTGTGTGGACACTTCTGAACATCCATGTAGACAAAAAGTGGGCAATTCATTTTCCCAAAGGGCCACATGAGAAACTGGGACTGCTGCAGAGGGTTGAACTCACTTTTATTTTTGACTTTACCTTTAGTGTGGCCCTCTTGGGAAAATGAATGGTTCACTCCTGTAGACATACAGTAATTTTTGTTTATGTATTAATTTGCTTTATATGTGAAATGGGATTTAAATTTGGTAAACTATATGAAAAGAAGTTGCACATGCCAACACAACCACTCCGATATTTCCGATAGGTGTTGTGCAATCAAGAGCAAATTTACTAGAAAAGCTTTTTTCTAAACTCTAACATTTATCTCTCAGTTTTTTATTATCCCGTGTGGGAAAAACACACTGAGAGAAAGGGACATAAACAAATGTCCCAGAAGCAAAGTTTCCCTTCAGTTTCTGTTATCTTCCTTCAAATCTGCAAAGATACTGAATAACACAATCCTGTTTTTCATATGTACTTTACAACAATTCAGAATGCATTTGTAGACTTTTATTAAGCTTTCTATGAGTCTTTACAGAACAAAGTGTAACATACCAAAAACTGCACAATCAAGATCTGACATGATTCCATCAATGAGTCCCCGCGGGGCCCCCAAACATACTTTAAATGTGACCGCATATGTTTTCACTATTTCTCTCTTACAGCAATGTAAGTATTTATTTATTTAAGTATTAGGATCAAAATTTGCAAATTTGTCTGAGATGTAAAAAAAAGAAAAAAGTTGCTGTATTGCAGTTTATTTTATTATGTGAAATATACCTGCCGCTGTGCACATTGTCATAATTTCATAAGGTGAATAAGGTAAATGTAACACCAAACTAAACTAAACTAAACTAACAATGATCTTGTTTATGGCCACACACAGACCTGTGCTGGTTGCCTGTGTGTAACCCAGCAGATAGTAAATATCCTGCGGTGCAGCTCTATCTATGGAGCTAGAAACAGACAGATGTATGTGTGGATGTTCGTGTAGACACCTCGGCGACTTTCTCTATTTCACTCTATGTCATCATCGAGCGCGTCCTCATAAAAAAGGGCCAAACAAAGCAGGATGGTGTTTAGACTGGCACACGGCCGCCTCCATTTACTTTAAATAAGCATTAAATCCAAAGACGCCAGGCTGAGCACTCGGTTTCTGTGTGTCAGTGTAGCCAGAGCTCTAAAGTAGCTATTGGAAAGAAAATAAAACTTGTTCAAGTTAAGCGACTCGGGACATTTGGTTTTGGTTGGGAGGGCAAGCATTTTGAGAATGTGGTGCTCTTGGTGTTCTTAAAGGGTCTTCAGAGCGAGGAATTCTTTAACCGTGAACTATGCATGATCTCATTTTAGATTTAAAACTTGAAGCTGACTCTGTGGAGCCACACTAAAGAAAGAAGAATCTAATGAAGCAAACAGGCTACATATTCAATCGCTCATAGTAATCCAAATATCCATCACATTCAGTGTATAGTGCCACAGTTTCATGGCTGTTACCAGTTCCCACCCAACATTAAATGAATATCCTTTACTTTTTAAAAACAATTTCATGCCCCTGAGCATAAAAAAAGTCTGATTGAAATGTTGCTCTTATTCAAATGAATCTACATCTGCACCATGGAGATCACAGAGAGGCATGAGCTTTTTCGACTCTTTGAGCTTGTTGTTTTGTCAAGTAGCTGTTTTAGGATACTAGCTGCTGCACACCATCTGCCCACTTAAAAGCATTAAACGTTCTTGTCAGAAGCTGTGCAAGTGTTGGGAATTCTTCACTGTGCGTGTGGGTGTGTGTGAACTTTAGGGATCCTACATGTCCTCTGAGGTTTTGCAGTAAAGCTGGAGGAACGCTGCGAGTTCAGCTCTACAAACCGCAGCGACTCATTTTACTGTATAATGTCCATCTGGAGGGAGGAGGCTGTTGTGTTTGTGGTGCTGACAGACGTGGAAGGGAGACTGCGACCTTTCCGGGAGCTTCTGATTGGACTTTTATCTTTCACACAAACAGAGATAAGTCAGTTAGAATGTGGGTGAGTGAAGCTTATCAGAAGTTTGATGGGTTAAATTACTTGAATGTATCACTTTGCCTCTGTTTACTGAAAAAAAAAAACAAAATCATGTTTTCTTTGAAGATACTGAAGGACTACTTGGTCATTTTGTTACTAGATCCTTCTCGATCTCTGCTCCAAGAGCTCATGCACTTGGTCACAGTCTTTTATGCTACTTGTACAAATTATACTTATAAGGCAATTTGTGTCTCCTTTCTTTTAAAATACCCTGTCAGCTACCACCACTTACAAAGCTACTAACTACATATTTTGCTTTGCATTTCCTTGAAAATTGTTACTTGTTACGTCCCTGTTCTCCTGCAATTATGTTCTAAGTATGATTAGATACTAGAAACTAAATACTTAAATTTGAACATTTTCAGGGTAACATTTTGGAAAACAAACAGCAGAATATCCACAAAATCTGATGAACATCAGCCATGATTTTTTTTTAATTGTTTTTTTACCATTCTAGCACCAAGGTCAAAGTTTAACTTATTATATTTTTTCCAGTTATAAGCCTATTTTATTTAATATTGTTACAGAACTCATAGTCACTTCCGGGAATTTGGGTTTGTGTGTGTTTTTTTTTTCTTTTTTGTTTGAAACCATAATTTTACAACTGGGACGTTAGTGAATTTAGTGAAATTTCTCTCTCTCTCTCTCTCTCTCTCTCTCTCTCTCTCTCTCTGTATTATGAATGTAGTTGGTAACAACAGGAAATGCTACACCTCTTGTCTTCTGTCTGTTTGCGGCCCTGCAGAGGCGCCAGGCGGCTCTGGATGGTTGGATGGAGAGAGAGAGAAGTGAGGGAGATAATCACCGCTTCAGAGCCATGCATTTGTGTGGTGTGTGTGTGTGTGTGTGCGTGGTAGAGAGCGAGCGCGTGTGTGCTTGCAATGTGTGTGTTTGGATATAAAGGACAGCTCAGATAGTTGTCAGAAGGTTAAATGTGATGATGAAGGAGGGTCAGCCAGCTCCAGAAACAAACTTTATTAGGCAGTTAAATGGCAATAACTGACACACACACACACACACACACACACACACACACACACACACACACACACACACACACACAGCTGTATACTATAAACACGACTCCTGAAGTCGTATCATTTCTTCGATTCAGTGTTATGCGGACAGTAAAAATTCAACAGAAAGGGAAAAAAAATTCAAGTCAGTTTGTTTTGGAGGTAAGGTGGGCCTCAGACTGAGAGTGTGTAGAAATTTACAGAGATGAAATAGAACTGAATAGAACAGAGTACAAATTTCTACAATTTTCAAGTGCAAAGAGATTTAAAACGAAAATCACAATTGCACAATCAGTTCAAATGAACAATAACTTGACAAACGAACCGAGTAATAATAAACATGTTCTTAAAAATTGTATTGTTATTTTTTTGTTTACAAGATATTTACCAGCGAGTCTTTTGGCTTTGCTGTGTTTTATTCGTTTCCAGTTTCGGAAATGCGTCTTGATTTATAACCGTTTTTTCTTTGTTTTCTTTCTTTTCGTGAAATGACGCAGTAAGTATACATTCAGTTAAAAAATGCATTTCTCGTCCGCATCGCATGTTTTGTTCAGTTTGGCAGCGTGAAGAAAAGTCGTCCTTTATTTGGGTGGTTCAACAAAATCAGCGAACATGACGAAACTTGATGAAATATGTGTAAAAACAGAAAAAACATAATTGTGATACTTTTTAATGCTTTATGGTCTTACAGAAATTTGAATATTAGATCTTAATAAATCTCGATTGTCCTCACCTGTTAAAATGTCACCTTTACATTGTTTCTTACATTATAAGATCACTCTGTAAACGTCATTAAACTTTTGGGGATGTCCTATCCAGACAGTTCGATTAGGGGCTAAAACAACAGGAACAGGATCTTCATTTTGTGATAAGCTCGTACAAAAGTAATCAAAAGTAAACAGACAGAAACAAGTGTAAATCTTTGCAGACTGGACGTCGTGCGTAAAAGTTCGCGCGTCTTGGAGCCTGTAGCTTAAAAGCTGAGAGTGCATGCGTGTGCTCGCGTGTGCGTGCGTGTGTTTAGATAGCAGAGGCCTGCAGCCAGTAATAGCTCCATTAAGCAGAGTTGGAAGACGCTATCTCAGTGATCCGTAACGTCTACCTCCGCCCTGCAGGACAGGACCAGCGGCCACACACACACACACACACACACACACACACACACACACACACACACACACACACACACACACACACACACACACACACACAATTTGATCTCCAAAACAACGCGATTTAGCGGAAAGACGTAGACACATGGCGGCTTAAAAATTCGGGCTTTTCAGGACTTTTCTCCCGAGGCCTGTCCGACGTTTGTGGGTACTCCCCCCCCCCCAAAAAAAACCCCCAAAACAAATTATAATAAAAAACAGAAGTAATGAGAAAGAAAAGCGCACACTTTTTGCGCAAAAAAGAAAAAGAAAATCCTCACATGATTGTATCTTCAGATGCCAGGCCTTCTCTCTGCTGATGTGTTTGGCCCTGATTCGGAGTCGTTAAAAGTGCGGGACAGACCTCTATATCTCTCATACACAACCGCAAACACACAGCATGACGCAACCGGCTGTGTTTATGAACCCGCCCGGCCTGCTGTATAAATTGCGGCGTTGAATGGTTTACCTAATGGGACTTCTGTTTCTCGTTTTCTGTCACCCGGCACGCCAGACCCGGCTGACAAACGACCGACTTTTACCGGCAGAGGAATTCCTGATTTATGTGGGAAATGAAACAACAGCGAAGCGTTTTTTCTCTCGTCTTTAACCATGCAAATAAAGTAAATTATCTCCACCCTGCAAACATTAATAGCGGGAGATTTGTATATAAACGCGACAGCAGAGAGGAGGCGATGTCTTCCATAGTGATAGATGTATGTTTTGTTATTTTGTTTCTCATATTGTGGCGCGATGGAGGAGGAATAAACTTGAGCTGGATGCAGGGAGGGAGACCCGCCGCCCAGTATATCGACTCCTAAGCCTCCACTTCCATTGTTATTACTGCAGAGGAAACAAGTCGTTACAGCCACGGTGCTCTGATTTATTGCCGTGTTGTTTCGTTGCTTAAGTAGAAATTTCCAGCGGGGCTTGTTGGTCTAATTTAATGAGAAAACCACGCAGAGGTACGCCTCCCGAAGAACGAACGAGCGTTTAGAGCCTCTTTAGTGTTATCACACAGCGGGGATTCATTTTGCCTGAGCTTTCGAGGAGAGAAGCATTTTTATGATGAATAATTTGTCCAGATAAACGCAGGCAATGTGATGAGTCCTCCCGTCTCCCGTGAGAAGTCTGTGTGTCTGTGTATAAACTGGAGGGCATTAGTGCCTCCAGGAGAGAGACAGACCACTCCATCACGGCGCAGACAGTCCGGATTCCCCCATTAGAGCCCTTCACCCTTTTTCTCTCGCTGAGCGTCTTCTTTATCTGCTCTCTATCTCCTAAACAGCATCCAACCTGGCTGCTTTACAACCTGCCGAGGGTCTCGGCCATCAATCACCGCCCGGCTGAGCTCTGTCAGGCCGATCCGAGCCTGTATCCAAGTGTCAGAGTGATGCTTCTATGGACACCAGAAACCGAAACATTGAGACTTATATGGCTTTTTTTCTGGATGTAAAAATCAGTATTTGCATTCTTTTTAGCGAAATAAAACAGAAGTAAATTTCAAATAGGCAAAACATAAAGAAGGAGGCAAAGGATACTTTTAAAATGTCACTTTTTAAGCACAAACAAATTAAGTGTTTCAAGTATTTCCCGATTCACCAAATTGGCCGCATTCAGTGAATTGAAGCTCTTTTGAAACATGATTTTTTTTCTTGTTTTAACCGAGACTCACTATGTTTTCTGAAAATGTTTGAATCAGCATAATTTTATCTGGGAGCGTTTTTATGAAATATGAGCTCGTCTCAAGAGGAGAAATTTTGTTTTTAAAAGTCCAACGGGGATGTTAGACACTAAAAGGTTCTTTCTTTGTTTCTCCTGTAAAAAAAAAAATCTAAACACATGCTGCTGAAGCTTAACTCGCTGACGCACTGGAACGAAACCCTTTAAACTTATCAAAGTGGCATCAGCTGTTCTGCTTTCCCCTTTTCCAGCTTCAAAGACATAGACGGGAGTCGTCTCCCTGCTCTTCTCCCTGCTCAAGCTTTTAATATTATGTCGACGATTTGCCATCTAAAAGAAGTAGAAGGAGTGTTTTCTGTGGCATTGAGAGGGGGCCTGCACCGGTTTCAGGGCCCCTCCAAAACTGCTCGGCTGCCCTGCAGGGGCTCACTTCTTCCGACCACGCAGAGAAAGTTCCCACTCACACGACCTCTGTCAGCCCTGATGAATTAACTCTGAACGAAGACAGAAAGATTCCCTGCAACTTCTCAACTACTAGGCTGAAGTGAAGCGTCTATGGAGGACGTTTGATTTGTACGTTTAAGATAAACATGAGACCCGGTTCTCAAATGTTGTCTTTGTGTCATGAAGTCTAAAGTTAAAATGTCAAAAAATCATTGTTCTTTGACCCTTTTTGATAAATATCTAGAATACAAATAACATCTTTCATGAGTCTGATTAAAAAAAAATCTTTTGTTTTTACGCACGGGTTTGGATTACGCGCGCTCAGGGCAGAGCAGAGCGTGCACATGTCTCGCGCGTCCTCGTTGACCTGCCAGTTACCCCACCTCCGCTGGAAGACGGGGAGCCTCGTTCCCCACAGCGTCCCGTTGATGGTCCCCAAGCGTCCCTCCCTGTTTAGGCGGAGGAAGGGCCTGTTTCCTGGACCAGGCTAAACACGGGCCTCCGGAGCGTTGCACTCCGACAGGACTACCCACTTCTGGCCGGACGGACACCGGCAATAGATCACTTCGATCACCGTGGGCCCCGGGGCCAGGCGAACAGCTGGGAAGGGTCCGAACCAAATGGGGGGGGGGGGGGGGGGGGGTCAAGGGCCTCCTGTACCGCTACTGCTCGGGAGTTTGTCATCCTTACTCCCCCAGCATGACAGCAGGGTGGAGGGGAGGAGGATGTTTACCGCTGTTTCCCAGCAAAGCTTCCTGCCTGACTTTCACTTTCACTTCCACAGGACTGCAGAAACATCAGCAGGGTCTTTATTTACATTCATCTACACACATATACAGCAACTCTTCTAGCAAACAAGACTCCTGTAAGTCACAGAAAATAGAAAATAAAGGACCGCTAAAAATGATAAAACATACCGTCTTAAGAAGGAATTGATTGATCAAGAGTGATGTTTCATATATAAAGCTGAATTTTTAAAATATATTTGAAAATGTGCTGTTGATTAAGCTCAGCGCAAGGTTTAAGGACACTTGTTTAACCTTAGTATTAAACAACTAATTAAGAACAAAGAATTATTAAAAATAATTCACCAGAAAGTGAGTTAATATTTTGAAGGAGTGCAATATTTGATACCGATATTCTCACCCTTCTTTCACTGATTGGGTTTCTCTGCTGTGGTCAATTTTCCCAGTTTCACTTCCGTTTTTTTTTGTTTGGTCTGTGGCTTCCTTTATCCTCAGGTTTGCTGCTGCACCTTTCCCCATATTGTCTAAAACAGAAACAGCTGCCGTTCAGCGCAGTTATACTGAGATTATGAGTGCATGTCAGAACCTTTGGAAAATATCGAACATGCCTAAATAATCAAACAAGAACGAAAAGGAGATGTTTTCCCCTTAAAACACCTGTAACCATGGTGATAGGAAGTGAATGAACAGGTTCAGCCAGAACTCTTCACTCTGCATCTTTCCTGCATCTCTCACGATGAAAGTTATGCGTGTGTGTGTGTGTGTGTGTGTGTGTGTGTGTGTGTGTGTGTGTGTGTGTGTGTGTGTGTGTGTGTGTGTGTGTGTGTGTGTACGGGTTCGTACTATCCTGGTGGGGACCAAAATCTGACTTTTACTATCCTGGTGGGGACTTTCTGCACCGTGGGGACCAAAATCCAGGTCCCCTCGGGGTTGAAAGCAATTTTCACACTCAAAATGCGGTTTTACTGTCAGGGTTACAATTAGGTTATGGTTAGGTTTAGGGTAAGGGTTAGGGTTAGGCATTCATTTTTAATGGTTAGGGTTAGGGTAAGGGGCTAGGGAAAGCATTATGTCAATGGGATGTCCCCACGAGGATAGCAAACCAGACATGTGTGTGTGTGTGTGTGTGTGTATTATATCTGCATTCAAACTGCATGTGTGTCACTTGTGTGTGTATCAGATGTTGTGGGTTTGTGTTTCGCCTGAAGTGAACTTGATGCTGTAACCCAGTCCAGTGAATCAGCTAATGAGTTTGCTGGACATGTCATTAGCTGTATAGACGTGTAATGATGCCATTCATGTGACACTTCATCAGTGTGTGTGGGTGTGTGTGTGTTTCAGGTTGACTGTGAGCGATTAACACTATAGTTTTTTTTTAAACAACTGGCTCCAATTATCGGTTATGTGTCACCTAAATATTCTTAAGCGAGTTAAAGTTTACAGTTCAGCCTCCACTTAAAGACTTTTCATGTAGCTCATTCATGCAATAACTCTTAACAATAACATAATATAAGATAATGGAATAGCATTAACTCCACACAAGTATTAAATACAATCATTAGATTTAAAATTATGATAATTTTCCCAACTACTTTTGAGCCTCTGAAAATGAGATACTGAGGATACAAATGACTGTAGTTCCTAAATGGTTATTGTAATACTTGTTAAACCCCCTGAATCAAAGCTGAAAACTTCAGTCACACCATGATCACATTTAAAATCCACTGTCTTGGTGTAAAAATTTAAAATGGCAATAAAAATGTAATTGTCCACATAGTCATGGACGTATCTGTATATCATTTACAAAGGAAGTCAGAATAAAGTAATGAATGATAACATTAATAACAATGACATCTTGACCTATCATGGAATTGCTTGTTAATGATAAAATAACTACGAATTTACAGTTTATTAATGTTAATTATTATAAGGGGTTACTCACATATCTTCTCCTATTTATGTGTTAAAGACAGAGGACTCCATTGCACTGCATACAAATACACACATACAGATCACCAAATTGGCACACATGACATTCTGTGCACATAAAGAGCTGTAATAAATATTTTGCGTTGTTTTGTTCATAGTTTGATTTCAAGTGACAAACAGGGAAAACAGTCATTTGATCCAAAAATGCAACAAGTAATGAGACTTTTTAGTTTTATTTTAGTTTTAATTTATTTTAGTTTTAATTTATTTTTGTTTTAATTCATTCAGCAATAATTGAATGAATTAAAACATTCATTGGTTCAGTATGTAATATAGAAGCTTCGTTACACACTGATTCGTAGCATGGTACTGATAGTGGTATTATTTTTAATACAACAACACTTAGCACAATATAGATCAAGTTTAAATTTGTATATTTATTGACTGTTATTGTTAAATGATTATACTACACCTGAAAGTACAGTTTGCATTTAGATTTAGAGATAATTTTATTAAATAAAATTTCAAATAGTGATGTTTAGCTGTTCAAATATAACTATAATATCTGATAGTCCCACATGAATTCCAGTTATGCTACAAACAACTCAAATGTATTTCATGTTTATTTACATTCACAGCCACCAGATCTGAACCAAGCTGAGCTCTTACAGGTAATTTTAGACCAACAGCAGTCCTCCATCACCACGATCAGACCACCAAATGAGGAAAAAGTGGTGTTTAATCCTCCGTTAGTGCTCGGAGAGTTGTTGCCAAGGAGCACCGGAGCGTCCTGGTTGCACATGGCTTCCCCAGCATCTTAATACAACACCTCATCATGTTTTTTACTTTGTCTCACATCTCTATGCCGTGCTTCGTGTGTGCAAGTATTTACACACTGTGTTGTATATGTGTGCACACGCCTTCATCTAGCACCGGGTTGTGTCTGACCTTGTTGACCTGCGCTGGATTAAGCGGCTAATATATCTGTGGAATGATTGTGCAGGTCTAATCATAGCAGAGATAAAGTGTCTGCTACTGTACACACACTTCCTGTGTTTCTGCCTTTGTGAGGCCCTTCAGGTTGTGTTGTGTTGACGTTGTGTTTTTATCACTTCTGAGGTTATCACACTGATTTACATTAATTTCCTGAAATTAGCTTCTGTTGTGAGACCTTGAGATAACCTCAAGTCAGGTCTTTGTCATATATCTGTACTGAGTGATTTACATGAGGAAAACCTGCTTTTTGCCGCCCAAAAGGAAGGCGGTCCCCATAATGTCACTGTGTAAACACCGACATCGCACAATGTGTGAAATACAAGAACCCATTTTCCAATTCAAGTTCTTTGTCCACACCCTGAAATAGTCCTTGGCCAGACAGAGAAAGAATGACACACTCACACACACCTCAGCAATGCAGCGGTGCTTGCATCATGTACAGACCTGTCCTCTCTGCTCGTGTGTGTTGGACAACAGACGCTAGAAACATGACAGGGATTTTTCTCGCTGCATCTGAGCTGCGACAGGAATGTCAGGAAGTGTCGGCCATGTTCAGATGCTCTGATCTGACGGTATGTAGTGCCCCGAGTCACATTTCTTTCTCTCTGCCACTTCACCATGCACAACAGCAGCAGTCCTGGTCTGTGTCATAGACCTGCAGTGTGAAAGCAGTCAAATATGTAACAGACTGATATCCCTGCTTGAGATCGGCTGAAGCACTTTCTGATGTCTTTTTAAACTACACTGCTGGCACAGAGAGGATTCCCTGCTGACCTTGCAGCAATGACAACAAAACTAGTTTAATTACTTAAAATTTCACAAATGTCAAACATTTGTTTATGTGCAGAAAAGCCTTCGGTCAGCATAGCAACTGAATTAGTGAGTACTGAGCCTGTGCACCAAGTCTACTCAAGTAACATTTTGACTGCTCCAAAGAATCAGTCACTTACCCATTAATTATATTTTATTGGCATTTCCAAAAGTAATTATGGACTTGCATGGTTGCCATGACATCAACCATTTGTCATGATTTACTGTTTTTTAAGCCTTGTGTTATTTGTATGGGTGTATTACACAGACACATACACCTGGCTATACTGTAGTTTCCTGAATGGACCGTATTGCATAGACACACAATGTCAGTGCAGCTTCCTTTTCTTTTGTAATTTGGGAAATTAAACAATCAAGGTTTGATCATCCTTATCACCTTTAAAAAAGAACCCAACACCGATCATTAGGGGGTAAGAGCATTTGTGTGCCTATCCATCCACCCCGACCTCCTCCACAGGATTTACTGCCTTTTACCTTGTTCTGTTGCCTCAGCTGGTCCAAACTGTTTGCAGGTAAACAGCAAAATAAACGTTTCTGTGAAGACATATAAAACATCAATGTTTTTATAAGGTATATTGTAAGAAATTTTAGAAAAAACACCTTTAATTCAAATAATTTTAAAACAAGCCAAGAAATATTTAGTCATTCCTGCAGAAACTTTTAAGAAACACTGGACCCATTTTATCTGGATATTATCTTGCTTCCAGTGAATGAGAATGTTTTTGGTTTTGTGCATCTTTTCAGTGAGGCTGTGTATATTTCCCCCCATGCATTGTTTGCCTGCTTAGACTGCCGGCAATCATGCATGCACAGCAGATGCAGTACAAAGCACAGCAATTACAGCAAAATTGCTGAAACAACTTTTTTGTGTGTATTTAATTAATTAATTAAAGGAAAACCATCCACCTATAAGCCAGAATCTCCAGCTTCCTGTCTGACACTGTGCAGCCGGAGACTGTCCTTCAGCTGCTTGAGGCAGTAGGCCTCCACCCTGCTGTAGTGTCCTTGACCAAAATACCGAACCCCTCACAGTTCCTACACCCTGCTGCTGCCGACTCTCTGAGCGAGTAAATACCAAACAACATTATATATGAACTCACCTCTATCAGGGAATCCTACAGCGCAAAATGAAATGAGTCAGACACTCTTGGGGATTCCTTCTGATCATTTCTTTACTGCGTCTGCAGAAAAAAAAAGAAATCACTGAGAAAAACACAGCGACACTTAAGTGCTCTCCTGGACAGAGCTTAAGTACCTGAGAGCTCAGCTGTCGCAGGATGTGGGAAACCGCAAGTCTCCCACAGGACCAACCAGACACCCACAGCCAGCAGGTGTTTTGAAGCAGGAAGGCTGTAGTGTTGATGGTAGTCGCTATGTTTGCTCTGCTGCTCTTGAGATCAAGAAAGGAATTTTATTTCTTCCTCCACGTGGAGTTTCACACACTTTATGAGGTGCAAGGTCACGACCATCAAAACTGCAAGTAGCGCATGTTTTCTTCATTTTTTTCAATTAGCTTTTGTTCAATTTTCATTGAGAAAATTTTACAAAGGTATCAAAGTATTAATAGCTTTAATAAATGTTTTATTTTTATTCAACGTTCATGCTGCAGTGTGAGTTTTGTTATTATTAAGATGTGTATAAATAATATGATCATTCATAATTCTGATATGTTTAAGCTGCATTTGGAATTTTTGCCAGTTTGTTGTATCTTAATGTGGCCTTGCACCAGTTTACTGTACCTTTGTTGTGGTGTATTGGGTAACAGTGATGGAAATAGATAACTTTTCTTTTTTCCTCCAGAAATTTTAATTAAAAAAGGTTATTGTCTTTGTACAGAATTATACATCAAGCATATTGCATTTTGGTTTAAAAAAAAAAAAATCGGTCTGTCACGTTAAGCTCTTTTAACTCCTTTGACAAGACTGTAGCCTTGGAGCCAGCATTTAAAAGAATCATGTCTGCTATGTTTTGGGGTTTTGACTACCATTTAGTATATGAATGGTAATAATTAATATTATAAAGAACAGGGGCTTACCTCTTAGAATAATTTTACAAAAGTGCTCATTTTCCACTTCCTCTAATCCTTTTCCAAAACTTCTGAAAAATTAAGACCTGTCATTGGTTCTCTTCCTCACGATTACACTCACTGTGAATTAAATCTGACTAACAATGATTTAATTAAACAACAATAATGCCTTCTAATATGAGGCATCACAGCTAAAGAGTACACTAGGCAAATATGCAATAAATGCGAGGTACTTCCATCTACATGAATTACTCAGACTTCACGTTGGCTCTCCGACAAATACAACCTAATTAAGGGATTGATGTTATTTGAATACTCCCCATGAGCATCATTATTTGTTGAGTAAACATGCGGCTAATTAACCTGTTTGAATAGGCTCAAAATATAACAGCATATATGATTATAGCCTTTTGCTACGAGATGCACAAATGGTTTAATTTCATAGTGATAGTGGCAAATTAGGGTTAATTACAGTATGCGTCATAAAAAGGTGACTCAGAGTGTATTTTGTGCACATTATGAATTTGAAATGATGAATTTGTTTATGCACACACAAGTCATGTGAGCCGTACTGAAGCAGGGGAAGAAGAGGAGAACCCTGGATGAAGGAGATTCACTGATATAATTAAAGTGCAGACAGGGTGATTTCCACTTGTGGTTTCAGATTAGGCTGTTTGTGGTGAATCCAGCTTCCCTTCCCAAGTTGTACCGGGCTTTGGATATACTAATTATTCCACACAGGCATTTATCTGTGTTACTTTAGTCTTTAATCCCGGATTCACCCTCTTCTGTCTGAGGAGATTTGAATGGAGAATCCACATTAGATATACAGAAACAAACCGAGCTCCACATTCTACTTACCGACTTATTCTCATAAGCAGCAAAGCAGCTACAAAATCTGGGCCTTCTCTCGGCTGTTTTGGGACATGAAACCATAAACACCAGTGATTTGTGGCATGCTCCAGAATGTCTGTTATTATTTGGTGTCCTGGAGCCATTTAGCTTGACACTCATGTATGATTTCATAATTGAGCTATGTGCGTGCTTCCTTTTCTCATCGTGATGAATGTAAGCCTACAGTGTGCTGACACTATGAAAGTATTTAGACATTCATTTGATTATGAGGTAACACTATCTAAAGCTAACACAGCCTAACACAGCATTCATGCAACGATCCCAGCCATCACAAAGGTCAAACTGTCTGATTTTTTGAGGATGTACTTTGCGGTAACTTGGACTTTATTGCATCCACCCATTAATATGAATTGGGTGCATGAAATAATATGCCTCTGAGTATATATGGAGCGTGTCTATTTAACACAAGAAATGGCTTTGAGCTAACTTTGGTACAACTTATCAGTGGCAACAACCTTTTAATACTTTTAACAATAAAAACACACAAATTGGAAAGCAAGGATTGGCTTAGGGTGGCACCAAATGATTTGCATATTAATCTTTTTTAAGCTGTGCTGCCAGTGTTACTGGTGTGGAGCCAGTTCTGCTTTAGTATCTTCATTAGAGAGACTAGAGTTTTCAGGCCCCTCTTCTGTGGAACCAGCTTCCAGTTTGGATTTGGGAGACAGACATTATCTCTACTTTTAAGATTAGTCTTAAAACTTTCCTTTTTGCTAATGCATATAGTTAGGGCTGGACCAGGTGACCCTGAATCCTCCCTTAGTTATGCTGCAATAGGCATAGGCTGCTGGGGGATTCCCAGGAAAGGGAAAAGACTCCCAGTTTTTCCTTTTCAGTCACCTTTCTCACTCACTGTGTGTTAATAGACCTCTCTGCATTGAATCATACCTGTTATTAATCTCTGTCTCTCTTCCACAGCATGTCTTTATCCTGTCTTCCTTCTCTCACCCCAACTGGTCACAGCAGATGGCCCCGCCCCTCCCTGAGCCTGGTTCTTTCTGTTAAAAGGGAGTTTTTCCTTCCCACTGTCACCAAGTGCTTGCTCATAGGGGGTCATCTGCTTGTTGGGCTTTTCTCTGTATGTATTGTTGTAGGGTCTACCTTACAATATAGAGCGCCTTGAGGCGACTGTTGTTGTGATTTGGCGCTGTATAAATAAAATTGAATTGAATCACATCGCTGCAAACGAGGCATGAGCGGACCATTTTAGAACAAAAGAATT
Source organism: Pelmatolapia mariae (assembly GCF_036321145.2). Classification (NCBI taxonomy): domain Eukaryota; kingdom Metazoa; phylum Chordata; class Actinopteri; order Cichliformes; family Cichlidae; genus Pelmatolapia; species Pelmatolapia mariae. Next base: position 7,757,275 of record NC_086232.1, on the reverse strand, counting down.
CTTCTGGTGTTGATTTACAGAGCCGTAAGCTCCTCCTGCGATCAGTATCTTCAGAGTATAAAACCCGTTATTGCTGTTATTAATAATGTAAGTGGGAGTCATATTTTGACAAGGGAATGTATTAAACACGTTTCCCTCCCTTGTCTGACTCTGTCTACGTGGAAACTTTTTTGCGCACATTGAAAAAACAAAAAAAAGAAAAGAATTATATAATGTCAGTATAAGGCCGTACTTGTATATCCATTGCACCAGCATCTTTCCAGTGTTAACATGTTTCTCTGGATTGGTTAGACATAAATCACTCTCTCTCCTCAGCTTCTCAAACAGGTGGCGCCCCGCAACATCAGCCCTGGACAAACACCGTCTGGTCCGGTTTTAAACCTTCTTAGAGCTGTCTATTTACTGCCTCAATGGTATGAATGAAACCAGAAGTTTGTGGTGCACTCCCCCCCCCCCCCCCCCCAACCAGAACTGAAAGGTCAGGGAGGGGTCACTGTTGTCACCAGTGCAGAGATGGGAAACTATTATTGGAGCTATTGTGGAGTGACTATAATTCATGCGAGAGGAAGTTGTCTTGTTGTGTATAAGTGTACATCTGCATGTTCTAATGACTGCACGTTTACACAAATCTATCTTTAGACCCCACGAGGTTTATGATTCATCATCCTGCAGTGGCACTTTAAAAAGTTCCATGTATCCTCACTGCTGAACGCTGAAATACACAGAATAATGAGCTGAGACACCCAGTGATGATAGATATCTGACATTTCCTTTTCAGGCTATTTTACGAACCTGCTTAATAACATTAGGAGCTTTGACTCTTTATTATTTAAAGAGATAAATGAGTGTTTGACTCAAACACTGTGATGAATATTCATATAGAAAATGTAAAGATTTCCCATGACTGTGTTCATAAGTGTGCACATAAACGCATGTCCTAGCGCTCTGATGTGGCCTTGTGACCTTCCAGGAAGTAAACAGTATTTCAGAGGGATGAATTCAGGCTGTTGCGTTCTGTCCGTGTGGTGTCGCCATCAAAATGACAATCTGTTATTGGGATAGACGGCGTGGCTCCTCCATCACACGCCAACGCTGTAAATAAAAAGTTTCCAGAGTCAAGCTTTTGGGCCTGAGCGCTGGGGTTTTTGGTAAAGAAATGCTTTTCCCAATATTGTTTAGGAACACTGAGCTACGCATTAAAAAAATGCGTAAAGGAATTCTGGGTCATAAACACAAAAACACAAACATAGCGGACATATCAGCGAGCGCTGCACGAAAGCACCAGCAGGGCATTTTTTTAAGAAAATACTAGATATCAGATAAAGTCTTCCTCTTTCATCCTCACAACTTGTTTTTCAAGTTTGAAGATTTCAATTGATCTCACCAAGTCTAACAGCATCACAGATCATACACGGTTCTTCAGCTTCTTACAGCAAATCATTCACATTCACATTCACGGTGTTCATACACGTTTATATTCTCAAATATTCAATCAAATTTGATCCTTTTAAAATGAAAAAAGGCAGGATAAGCAAAAAGAACTGGACAAGTTATGTTAAAGTAGACTAAAAATACAACCAATCCAAAAACTTGCCACTAAATTTTAAAACCAGAAAAACACAGAAACAAAAAAGCTTGTACTGTGACAAATTCACATTCAAAATGACCAAAATGTGATATGTCATCCAAAGAATCAGCTCATGCAAAAAAGGAGACTGAAGATCTTGAAACAAGCCCTGAAAGAAAAGAGACAAAAATCAATCTGACACCTTTGCATTTTGTTTTTTAATCTTGGTGCTTTTTATAATTTATTTAGTGGCTAAATTTCATCAAATTTTATTTTTGTTGTTTCTTTCTTTTCCCATTAGAAAGTATAATAATATATTTTTATTTCTAAAGACTTGTTGAATTGTATTTTTGAAGTGTTGGAGTGGAGGAGAAGAGGACCTATAACACTAACATGAGAACTAAGATGGTTTTCCTAAGCTGTGCTAATAAAAATAACAACTAGTGGAAATAATGTAATAGTTCATGTCTATAAACATCCTCATTTTCGTACTTTTTTGCTGCAGAATCCTGCTGCAATACAAAGAGGTGGAGATGACTGGTGCTTTTACTGAAGTTTAAATAGCAAGCACACACACACACACACACACACACACACACACACACACACACACACACACACACACACACACACACACACACACATATGCACACTTTATCCAGTTCCCCTCAGCTGCTATGCAAGGCCTTGCCTCTAAGAAAGTGGCCCTGAAGACCCCAAAATAGGAGCTGACTGTTCCCAGACTTCAGCCATCTTGCAGCTCAGTAGCCTTGACAGCAGCCGGCCGGCAAAGCAACAATGAGGCCGTCAGTCAGCCGAGGCCCGACACCGACCGCCGGACAGTTCAGGGATACGCGCCTGCATCTGCATACCAGGACTTTATGTTCAGCGAACAACTGGCATTTTGTTTGGTCACACACACACAGATAAGATGACTGAACCGTCAGCACTTTGCTGTTGATGTAAAGCTAAAACAACTGAAACCTGCTGCCAGAAAAAAAAATTCTCAACCATGAAGCCAAATGAGGAACTGATGTGGTGAAGCTGTTAAACTCCCAATGTCTTTTTCCTCATTTGTTCCATTCGGTGATGTTTGAGTCTGTAAACATGATAGCTGGAATTTTTTTTTTCTGATAAAACTTTGTAGGGGTGTAGAGTGGAGTCATTGGACTAATTATCCATTAAAATCTGGCTTATATCCAAGGTCAATTTCATGATTTATTGGTCAGAAACGGACAAAAAGTTTTATAACTTAAAAACTGTGGTACTTACAAGTGTGGTGTGTATATTATCAACATATAAAAGTACTGTATAAAAATGCAGAATATAAATGATAAATTATGTCAGAGGTCACACCTCTGACCTCTCCTTCAACATCAACAGACTGATCTAAAGGTCAAAGTGATAATAATGGTATACAGAGATATTGAAACTATGTTTCTTATTGCTATTCTTTGTACTGACATTATATAGGGATAAAGGCAATGACTTATCTAAATATCACATAATTGTAGTATGACTTTGTTACATGCATTACAGAAACAGGTTCTAACTGTTTAAATACATAACATTTTGAACGTGTACACAAATGGTCCAAAAACCTTCATATTTCTTACAAAACATTTAAACAGATTTTTTTTAATGAATACTACACACGTGGCCTTTGCACTTAGTTTAACTGCGTGCGTTTAAAAATAAGAAAACAAAATGACTACAGAGGAAAAAATACAATGCTATTGCGTTAAAATTAATAAAGTGGGAGTGCACTGCCTTGACAGAGGTTTGGAGTACTTCTTGTTAAATCACTGTGTTTTTCCGTTTGTTTGTAACTTTAAAGTTGCAATGCTAGAAAAATGGAGATGTAGAGAGAGACTCCAGGGAAAAAGCAGCAGGTCATCATTTTAGGAAATGAGAATCGGAGGAGAAGGTTCCTCTCTGATAAAAACTAAAAAGAAAGGAAAAACCTACAAAGAAGACATTTCTCTGACCAAAGTGTCCTTGCCTGACTGAAGTTTCAAGCTGTCAGCCAATCACTGAACAAGACCCCCCACCCCCTTTAAAAAAAAAAAACTTAAGCAGGATCACCCCCTCCTCCATCCACCCAAAAACCCATCTCTGCGTTGTCTCCTCTTTCTGTCTTGTCTCCTCTTCACTATCAGCCTGAAGCCTGATGACAGGACCGGCCTCTAGTCAAACAAACAGCAGACATGCTCCAAGTAAAGGCCGTCAGTCAACAGTCTCCTCCCACTTTGACCCCTGACTTTGTCCACCACCTCCAACACCACCTTCTCCTCCTTCTTCTCCTTGCAGACCCAGGTCCTGTTTGTTGATGTGTACACAGACACGGATCACTTCCTGTCAGAGATCAGCCAGACTCAACACAGACACGAAAGCAGGGAGTGAGTACTGGCCTTGGTGTTCTTGTACTCAGACATACAGTACACACACACACACACACACACACAGTGTAAATTACTGTGTTGACAAGTTGTTGTGCGCACAAGTTTGACAGAGGAGGAAATGAGACCTATAGTTCACCGACAAACCACACTCCATTAACAGTCAATGGCAAACCACAGACACACAGAAACAGTCAAGGAGGTGACGACCAAAGACGCTTCCAGCAACACACGAGGTCCCTGGAGAGGCTGACAGGGTATCCTCAGAAACAGGAGCAGCAATGTTTCCTACACATGTGTCAGAAAGGTGCTGTTTGTTGTGCACCTTCAGCAGGACTTGTTGTAGAATTTTCGACATGTTGCTGATGCTTCTGGTTTGTGCTCTTACTGCAGTGAAGAAATGAAAGAGCTTGCATGAAATTAAGAGTGAGAGAAAAGGGATGTGTAATAAAGAGTCTCAGCTGGACAAAGTGAAACTTGTGATTGTAACCTGAGTTAAACTGAGGTAAAAGTGAGCTCACATGGGTTTATTTCTGTTTACTAAACTGAACTAAAGTAAACTTACCTGCAAATATGAAATCGAGTGAATCATTACCTTTTAATTAATGCAGTGCACTCGATTGCAAACATTTGTTTTTGTCTCATAAAGAAATATTATAACAACATTAAATTAGCTTTATATATATTATTTTTATATATTTTACATATTATTAGGTTTATTATGGCAACTTTTTTGAAACTCGGTTAACATAAGTCTGGTTTTCACCCTCTTGATGCTCAAATGAAATTTGTCTACGTCACAGAAAAGTGCTGCGCAGTACTCATGAGCTTAAACTTACTTTGATTGCTGTTTTTTCTGCAAAGCAGGCAAAGTGGACCGTGGGTTCTTATAGCTCTTGCACTAAAAAAATAAACAAAACAAAAAAATGCCAGTTGCAGATTCACTTGTTAAATATCAGTAGGCTCATCTTCATAGTGATTTCTTTAACAATGCATGGAAAGTCCTGGAAACTCCAGGCAGGGGCTGTAGCAAATGGTGGATTTTGTCTTTAAAACCAGGCCAGCTATTTGCTTTGCTTCTGATGGCCTTCAAGTACCCGTGGCACAATCTGGCAAACGACATGAGGGAAAGACGATAGAGTGCTAGCAAACACAGTGTGCTCTAAATCCTTTGTGTACAACCTTCTCTATGGATTTTTCTACTCACGTAAAGTTCATTAGTTAATGTATACCCACATGTGTAAATGCTTTCCTGTGCATTTTTTTTTGTGTGTGTGTGTGTGTGTGTGTGTGTGTGTGTGTGTGTGTGTGTGCGATGCGTGTGTGTGCGTCTTTGTGTCAGAGTTGGGTTGAGTGTGTGTTTCCGAACATGAGCAGGCAGAACTTAACACTAAGCAGCTGTCAGAGAAGCGCTGGCTATCGTCTTCCCCGGGGGGTCGACCTATCAGCTTCTCCCACTGATGGCTCTCCTCTCTCAGCCTCGCCTGGGCTGGCCCGGGGGTGGTGAAGGTGTGTGTGTGTGCAAGTCCTGCTTCTGCTGGGGCCTCAGCAAATCTGATAATTACTGACCTGACAATGATCCCCCCTCTACCCACCTCCCACCCACTGACTCCCTTCTCCCAGACCTCCCTGATGAACAACTCTAAAAAAGTTGTACAGTGGTTGAACACATGAAAGGTTACATTAGAACTCTCTTTAACATTATCACACACACACACACACACACACACACACACACACACACACACACACACACACACACACACACACACACACACACACACACACACACACACAGAAAGAGAGCGGAGGGATTTTCCCCATTCCCCAGATATTTCCCACATGAAACACACAGGAATGAGAACATCTGAGGCTGATGGTGTGTGTTGGAGAGCTACAGTCTGACAGTCACTGTACAGGTGCTTTGCCCAGGCTGTTAAATACACACACAGCACAGTCCAGCGCTGTTATGTGGGCCTTGATACGATTTAACAGGTGTGAGAAAATCCAAATGTAGCAGCTTTTCCAGCTGGGAAAATCACATAATCTAACAGGCTGAATTTTATTATTACCTTTTCCTGGTTAGTATGGATCTAGGTTTTAAGCTGTTTGCAGTTTTAGAATGTAGTTTTAAAACATGATTTATCATTCACATATCCACTGTAACAAATATCCGAGCTCCCACCAAAGTAGCTATAAAAACTGCCATTCACACATACACAGTATTTCCAAAAGTATTCAGTCAGCATCCCAAATCATTCAGGTGTTCCAATCACTTCCATGGCGACAGGTGTATAAAATAAAGCGCCAAGGTATACAGTCTGCTTCTACAAGCATTTATGAAAGAATGAGTTGATCTCAGGAGATCAGAGAATTCCAGCTTCTTACTGTGATGCCAGCTGTGCAACCATTCCAAACATGAAATTTCCTCGCTACTAAATATTCCACAGTCAGCTGTTAGTGGTATTATAATAAAGTGGAAGCAATTGGGAATGACAGAAACTCAGCTGTGAAGTGGTAAGCCACATAAAATCACAGTGTAGGGTCAGCGGATGCAGAGCCAGAGTGCAGAGCCAATAGCTACAGAGCTCCAAACTTCATGTGGCCTTCAGATTATCTTACATGTGTACAATGAGAATTCACAGGATAAGTTTCGATGGCCGAGCAGTTTCCACGCCTTATATCACCAAGCACAATACATAGTGTCGGATGCAGTGATGTAAAACATGCTGTAACTGGACTCCAGAACACACTGGACACAGGAAACCTGTTCTCTGGAATGACAAATATCTGGCAATCTGATGGATGAGTCTGGGTTTGGTGGTTGCCAGGAGAATGGTACTGGTCTGACTGCACTGTGCCAAGTGTAAAGTTTGGTGCAGCAGGAATTATGGTGTGAGGTTGTTTTTCAGGAGTTGGGCTCAGCCCCCTAGTTCCACTGGAAGGAACGTTTAATGCTTTAACATACCAAAACCATTTTGGATGATTTCATGCTCTCAGCTTTGTGGGAACAGTTTGTCTGTTTGTCTTTGGCCCCTTTATGTTCCAACATGGCGGGGAACCGGTGCACCAAGCAAGGTCCATAAAGACATGGATGAACGAGTTTGGTGTGGAAGAACTTGATTAGCCTACACAGAGTCCTGACCTCAACCCGACAGAATTCAGACTGTGAGCCAGGTCTTCCTGTCCATCAGTGTCTGACCTCACATATGTGATCCAAAATTCCCATAAACGCACACACACTAACCCTAAACCTTGTGCAAAGCTTTCCCAGAAAAGCTGAAGCTGTGGGCTAACATCATATTAAACTCTGTGTGTGTGTGTGTGTGTGTGTGTGTGTGTGTGTGTGTGTGTGTGTGTGTGTGTGTGTGTGTGTGTGTGTGTGTGTGTGTGTGTGTGTGTGTCCAAGCTACCTTGATAAGTGAGTTCTTGTGAGTTTTTCTTTTGTCTTTCCCAGGATGTCCTTGTAAATATAATGATAATGTTCGGTGCAGCTGCCATGTTGTTCTCCTAATGCATGTTTATGGATGCGAGTGCTCTGCCCACAATTAAAATCAGTTCAATGTTAAATTTTAAAATGATTTAAAAGTGATTTTTCTTGTCATTTCTGAGACACCAGGCCTCCACCCTCTAACTGTTTTTTTCCTCTCATGTAAAAGTAGTACTTGATAGTTAGGGAAATTGGTATTAATTGTTTATTTGATAAGGATCGCGCAATTTGACTTAGCTCCAGTGAAGACCATCAAGCTGATCTTTTTTTTTTGCCATTTCAACCCTTATTCAGAGTTGATTGTTTATTTACATGACATATCTGAAATATATAGTTTTCATTTTCATGACCACAATTCACTAAGAATAAAAAAAACTACTCTAGTATTGCTTGGCATTCCCCTTCCCATCAGGTACTTGACGCTCAACTTTCCACACAGAGTCCTCATCAGGTGAAAATGACTAATAAATAAAAATTGCTAGCAAACAACAAAGACCAAATGCTGAGTTGAGAGGATGTTAGCATGCTGCTAATGTTTCTGTAGCCTGTTGATTTCAGTGAAATTTAAAATGCTAAACTTTTGCACTTTTTCTTTTACTGAAATAGCATTTTTTTTAATTTTGCTGACCAGTTGTTTAAGATTGAAAGGGAAAGATACATCAAATTTGTAAATCATAAATAGCTAAGGGTTGTTGATCAATGTGGAAAATGGTTTTAGATTGACTCTAACAACCAAGTGCGTGTGTACATTTAGCTATTGTGAACCTGCTTCACATTCTGACTTGTCAAATTAAGGTTTCATCCAGTGGGTTGTCCCCTCTGCCTCTCAGTAAAACATCTTACTCTTTTTTTTTTCCTTCCTTTTTTAACCTACCTAAAAAGCCTCTGTGGGCCCTGTAGCCCTGCAGCCAAGCAGGAAAGCAGGAGCTGAGGCCACAAAACGTCCATCATGTCGACAAATTGACTCAGTCAGCTTCATCCAGGAGCATTAGTCCTTCGGCCCTTTGAAATTTTACCCCGTTGATGGTTCACTGGAGTGCTTTATGGAGAAGCAGAGAGAAAAAGAAAAAAATGGAGGAGAGGAGGAGGCCTCATCATGTCTGGTAATGACAGTACGAGAGAGGAGCAGCAGTGTGTGTGTGTGTGTGCGCGTGTGTGTGTGCAAACGTGATGTGACCCTATGTCCATCTAAAAGAAAAAAAAGAAAAAGAAAAATCGATTTTAAGTTTTTGACCTGAAAAAGAGAGTTTGTTTCTTAGTTTAGATTTTGCTAAAACTTTAAATTAGAGTTCAATTATTATTTATTTGTGTGTGTGTGTGTGTGTGTGTGTGTGTGTGTGTGTGTGTGTGTGTGTGTGTGTGTGTGTGTGTGTGTGTGTGTGTGTGTGTGTGTGTGTAAATTCATCAGCAAGTCACACACTTGACTGACACAAAAACATGCTACTTTAGCTGCAGGAGGCCTGCAAGTGGAGGCTATACAGGAGTGAAACCGAGGCTATTCATCAAACACTTCAGACCTAACAGGAGAGACTGAGAGAAGAAACGCGAGAGAGTGAAGGGAAGAGGTAGGAAGAAGAGAAAAGAAAAACACACCTGGATGTTTACAAAAAGTTTATGAGGAGAGGCCGTGTCTCTGTGTGTAATGATCTATGCTTTAAGTGTGTTGTGATGGACACTTACTACGCAAGTCGGAAGTAAAAATTTTGAAGTGAGACTTGAACGTTTTCATTGCATGATTTTCTTTAACCTAATACTTTTTGTTATAATTTACAAGCAGATGTTACACTTTTTAATGACAGCTAAAGTAACTTGAGACTTCTTATACTTGAAGACACATCAGTGCATGATATATGAAACAGTGATATAGATTAAACTACACAACAGTATATAAAGGTGGTAAAAGTTGCTCCAACTAGACCATCTCTATCACTCTATAAGAGACTAACAATTATGCTATCAATTAATTAAAAAGGATATGAATTAATCATTCTAATTATTTATCTAAACAGAAGAGTTTAAAGAGTGAAAAATAAATTCAAACACTTATCAATTAAGTTATTCTAGATTGATAATATTGTAACAAAAACTTAAAAATATTCTGTATATTTTTGCAGGACTACTTGTACTGCTAAATAGTCCAGTACAAATTCCATAAAAGTGAGATGGACAAATTATTTATTTACTTTAAGAAAACTGCCAAAAAGATACTTAATGCTCTATGATGTAAGACAACTAAAGTGGGAAAATAAATGCAATAAAGGATTTTATTTGCTACCATTAATTAAAATCCTAACTGTTGTAATTTGACAGATTTTACATTTTAATTTGTACTTATTTACTCTTGACAAATGACTGAAGGTTCCCTTAATAATCCAAAAAAGCTACAGACTCAAAAAAAGGGGTAAAAAACCAGAAGGAAACATGCTTTGGCCAAACCATTCCAGTGTTGTGTGTTGGTACAGTTTTTACTGCTGTGAAATCACAGGTCCAAACTGACGTTTTAGCCCAAGTTTAACTTAAACTACAACAACGAGACGCCACTAACTCTGCATATTTCTCTGCAGAGCAACACTGACCCCTTGTGGTAGATTGCAGATCCTACATCAACGCACTATCAGACTTCAATCAATTTCGAAGATGGTTTGATAAGAAAGTCTGATTATCTGAAGCACTTACTCTTATCACGAATTGTTTATGAAAAAAATACATAAGTTTACACAGCTACATTCTCAGCTGAAAATATGTTAAAAGTTTTTTTGCGACCCAGAAAGAGAAATAAGAGTAATATTAAAACTAAGTAGCTGCCGCCATTGTTGGAAACTGGAATTGGCTGGGCTGCGCTATGAATTCTGCGATATGGTTTTTCAATTTTGTTGCCCGGGTGGAAAATCGGGAGAAATTCGGGAGAATGGTGGCTCCGGGAGATTTTCGGGAGGGGCACTGAAATTCGGGATTCTCCCGGAAAAATCAGGAGGGTTGGCATGTATGGTTGTGGCAACATCACTAACCTTGTCAAACACCTCAGAGTAAATCATATCACAGAATATGACGAGCGTATGTTGAGACGAACTGAAGAGGAGGACAGGGACAGGTGCTGCTAGGGCGAGACAGTCGTCTCTCACGGAGTCCTTTAGTGATGCAGGCAGGCAAGGTGTTCAAATAGCGCACAACTTCAGTTTTTTTATTTCTATATGATGAACTCTGCATTATTAAGTGATAAGAACAAGTAATCTGATGTCCTGTAATCATTATGACGCTATAATTTGAGATACAATAAATAAAATAAGTTTTTGTACAAAGTATCGGTATCGGATCAGTATCGTTTATACCACCCTGAATATTCGGAAAGGAAATCAGTGGTATCGCACATCACTAGCGTCCAGTTGTCGGCAACTATGAGTATGAATTATGTCACATCATTTATTTATTTATAGATTACTTTTAAAATGGGACAAATCCCTATGGCACGAATTTGTCCAGTGAGATGGGCTTATTTAGACTACAAAGACTATAGACTTATTATCACTCGTCACGGGTTTATTATCTTCTTTCTTATGGTATAATTGTAGTTTTTTTCTACAAGATATTTCTCCGCTCTCATTGGCTACTTGACAGGCTGCGTCAGTTTTCTGCCCCTTCCTATTGGTAGCTGAACTGATGCCTATTTCTTGCGTCCTGGTCCAGTTTGAGTGAAGGTGAACCTGTAAACCCGGTCTGTCTCTAGAAACACCCATTCCTCATTTGCTCCTCTTGCACAACACCGGGATCATCGTCTGCTTCATCCCGAGCCATGTCCCTGTTTAGCGACGTGCCCCAGGCTCCCCCGGTAGCCGTGTTCAAACTGACCGCTGACTTCAGAGAGGACACCCATCCACAGAAGGTGAATCTGGGCGTCGGAGGTAAGAGATGCTAGATGTCAGCTAATGCTAAAGCTAGGTTGGCTTGCTCTCTCTTGTAGTGGCACTGTAAAGCATAAACACATCGCATCAGCTGTGTTTCCTATCTTTTTGTAGCTTCCATTGTTTGGTACATTCGGGCGATGGCGGTGGTATCATGTTCGCACACGTAAGCAGCTTTTGATATATGACCTTCGCTGCAAGCTGCTAGCGGCAAAGCTAGCATTAGCTTCTTCTCATGTTGGCAAGTAAATTGCTCGAATTTTTTCATTGTTAGTGCAAATGTTACACCTCTCACTGAAAGAATTGACAGTTCCAGGAAGTAGGGCTTCATGTCGTACCACAAAACACTTCTCATTTAAAGACTTTAAAATCATGATGTTAAAACGCATAGCGGCTGTGACTTGTTTTACTTGTCCATCTGTCCTTGAACTCATCATTCTCCACTTACACACTAACATCCTGTCAAAGCAGGAACTTACAGGCTGAAGTTTTCTTACGTAGTACCATCAAAGTAGTTTAGTATTTTTTAATATGTAATCTTACGAGTCGTGTTTGTTGCGACGTTGTCAATCATTGTGTGATACATAATAGGTAAGTCCTTGAAACTGTCATTAGTTTGCTTGGTTGGGTAGGAAAGTTTTGTAAGAAAGTGTGTTCAGTTTTTAGAATGAATGCTAAAGTCGTGTCTCATTTGGAAGGTTTTGTGCTAGTTTGTGTCCCTTACTTAACGTGCACTGTAAAATATCTCTTTAGTGTTATTTTATCCTCATTCTGCTGTAATAAACCAGCAGACAATTTTTAGCCATCTTTAATAGGGTTAACAGGTTGACACTTGTATCCCAACAGTTTCAACATTAACCCCAATGTGCCAGATGTGTCATCTCGTATGAGCCTAGTCTATCCTGCTCCTAGCCCGATGCTTCTGGCTAAAGTGAACTAATACTTAGTTACTTCAGGTCAGCCAGAATAAGGCAAAACTCTGATGTAGCTGCTGTAGAATCTATTAACATATTCTGCCTTTAGGATGTAATGTAGAGCTAGCAGTTTGTCACCTTTTCATGTGCACAGCCTGCATGTACACTTTATGGCAAGAGTCAAAATGCAAAATATGAGCAAAAGCTAATGGGCAGAATATGATTTAACGATCAAAGTGCTCCCTACAGGATTATTAAAATTCAGTAGTTTCACTTTTTCTGGTCATTGCCAAAACAAAACTGAGCACTAAACCAGTTTGCCCTGGAGAAACCATTCCAGTAGTTTTATATTAACTCTATAATTTAGTGCCTCTCTCTGTGTGGAAATGGATCAGTTAATATGTTAAATTATGTTAAAAGCGAGTCCACAAAAGCAACAGGAAGAGTTTTCTGGGTTCCAGATTTCTCCAGGCCTGTTTGCCACTTGAACTGCGTTTTCAGGTAAAGTGATGTCAGATTGGGCTCTATTCAGATTTTGTACTGGCCACACACAGAATTATTTTGCATACCCCAAAGCCACCATAAGCATGTTTGACCTTTTAAGTGTGCTTGCCTTTGGACCCTGAGTGACTGTGTACCGCCGCTGCCAAACCCTGATATGTGATACTGCTCTGCCCACGCTCCAGACCAGTATGAGGGAGCACAAGTTCCTAAGGAGTCAGATATGTGCTACACACATGTTTGCCTGTGACCTTCAAAGTTTATATGGCATCATATGAAGTTAAATGGCAGTTTATTCTTTCATGTGCGCATTTTCTTCTATTCACTTTACTATTTGCAGATTGCAGTGCTGTGTTATTACCATTTTTATCTTTGAAGTATTATCTATAATTTTGTAATACTCGGTGATATGGCGCTATACACAGTGACGCAAGCAGCAGAAACAAAGTGTTTGTATTTAGTTATCTAGTATATCAGTTGTAAATATTTATCAATGTAATACTAAGCATAAAAAAGCTTTTTTGTGAAGTGCAGGCATGAGTAATAGTCTACACAACCTGTCCCTAAGAAGCAATACCTGTGGCTTCTGGATTAACATTTGCTTTGCTTTGTGTCCCCTCCAGCTTACCGTACTGATGACTGCCAGCCCTGGGTGCTGCCAGTGGTGAAAAAGGTGGAGCGGCTCATCGTGGAGGACGAAAGCCTGAACCACGAGTACCTGCCCATCCTCGGTCTGCCAGAGTTCCGCTCCGCTGCCTCAAAGGTCGCCCTGGGAGACGATAGCCCTGCCATCAAGGAGAACAGGGTGGGACATGCACACTGACACATGGAGGTTTTTGAACAGTTGGAGCAAATGTAATAAATGTTGTTTATTTTTGCAGTGAAATAAAAAGGAAATAAAAGCACATTTTACATTGATTAAAAGTTCTTTAAATTTTAATCTATACCTCAGCTTTCCATTGATTAATGGACATAACTGGATGGGTATCAGCTGATCAGGTTTGCATGCATCTTTAATCTCTTTTAAACGTCCTTAGAAACCCTAATTTAAAGCTCCATGTTTTTATTTCTCAGACTCCAATAGTAGTGGTGTATTAGTTCTGAATACACTGAACCCCTCAGTTTATCGTCTGTCACACCCAAGCACCTTTATTTCCTCTCCTTTTAAGGCAGATTTCTTCTGATTGGCTGCCCCTTGCAAAGTTTGAACAGTAGGTGGGAGGAGCTGTTGTGCTCACGGCCATAGCTGTGTGAAGGCGATGGCCTCTTAGGATCTACATGAGGTCAAGGAAGAGTAGAAAAAGCAATCTGAAGCCTGCGATTTTGACTCACAGGGAATTCTTGTGCGCAGACTTCCCTGCAACCTCATTATTTAAAACTTAATTTATATTAAATATGAGCATTTACCACTGCAACAGTTTAGGTAAAATAGGGAAAAAAGTGAAAAACAAGAGAATAAGGGCAGGAAAAACTGTGAAGGCAAGGTCTGGAAGACCAACAAGTCTTGGTGAATTAAATTCGTGCATATTAACAGCAGTGTTCAGAAGCAGGCATGACCTGCAACCTTATCACAAAATTCACCGGCCGAACTGTGAAAAGCAACATGTATTTAATATCATACGTATATTTCTCTGATTGCGTTTCCCACTGCCCGTTTTCTCTCACAGGTTGGAGGAGTCCAGGCTCTGGGTGGGACAGGTGCACTGAGGATTGGGGCAGAGTTCCTGCGGCGGTGGTACAACGGCGTCAACAACACAGCCACGCCTGTCTACGTCTCAGCACCCACCTGGGGTTAGTGGACAGTTTTAGGATGCAGGAAATTGTAGTTGAGAAAGTTTGACTGTTTTTCGATAATGGAGTGAACGTCTCAGTGGGTATCAGAGCTGATTTGAGTGGTAAACACCTGCTGAACGTTTCCTCTTCCAGAGAACCACAATGGTGTATTTGCTGATGCTGGCTTCAAAGATATCCGCCCCTACCACTACTGGGATGCTGCCAAGAGGGGCCTGGACCTCGCTGGGTTCCTGGATGATTTGGAGGTGAGGATGGAACGATGACTCCTGTTTAGTTACAAGAACCCAACAGACAGTGACATGAAAACAAGAAGACTCTTTGGGAGCATTTTTTTTTCATTTATTTTAAATATTTTTACTCATTATTTGTCTTCTCTGAGCAGAAAGCTCCAGAGTACTCCATCTTTGTCCTCCATGCCTGCGCACACAACCCCACTGGCACCGACCCGACCCAGGAGGAATGGAAGCAGATTGCAGAAGTGATGAAGGTAGAAAGACATTATTTTACCATCATCTGATGGCCTTGGTGGTGTCTAACTCACCATAAATATCTTCTTTTTTAAAATTGCTTTAATGTGTAATTAAAAAAGAAATGAACTAAATTTTAATGTATGTATTTCGCCTCTTCCTTCTCCAGAGGAGGAAGCTGTATGTGTTCTTTGACTCCGCCTACCAGGGCTTCGCCTCAGGCTCTCTGGAAAAAGACGCCTGGGCCATCCGCTTCTTTGTCTCCGAGGGCTTTGAGCTTTTTATAGCTCAGTCCTTCTCCAAAAACTTTGGCCTGTACAGTGAGTACTCATGGTCCACGTACATTCATGCATACAGTCTTGTGTGTTTTAGCCAAAAATAAGTTTATACTGTTTATACCTCTACTTACCCTCGAATTAGTTTTATATGGAGCCATATTTTATCTGTCTCTACTTACAGATGAGAGAGTGGGGAACCTGACAGTGGTTTCCAAGGACAACGAGAACCTAACCCGCGTTCTGTCCCAGATGGAGAAGATTGTCAGGACGACCTGGTCCAACCCACCTTCTCAGGGGGCACGCATTGTCAGCAAGACCCTCAACAGCCCTGAGCTGTTTGAAGAATGGTACGCTCCATCAGTCAGCGCTTTAATATTAGCATACTAGCTCCTGCTAACCCTTCATCTTTTACCTGATTATTCAAATAATATTAATAACTTACCTTCCTCGTCGGTGCATGCACATGCATGCTTGTTGCCAAATGTGCATGCTAGCATGGTTTTGAAACTTTGGAAACACTTGGCCTTTCTCTCATGTGCTATTACTTTTAGAGGTTTATAGTCTTTGTCAGCTGACTTTTACTCTCATATCCTGTCTTATGTCCTTTTTTAAATATCCCCACTTGTCTCCATCCCGCCTCCCCGCTTTAGGAAGGGTAATGTGAAGACCATGGCAGACCGAGTTCTGTTGATGAGGGATCAGCTGAAGGCCAAGCTGCAAGCTCTGGGCACCCCGGGGACCTGGGACCACATCACTCAGCAGATTGGCATGTTCAGCTTCACCGGCCTAACTCGTGAGTGAAAACATACATACACGCACTAATGTAGAAGCACATCCTGCTTTTAACATACTGGGATTATCAGAGTTAAGCGTCACAATGGTGGAGGGACCTGCAAGATACCCAAAACATCCTTAAAGGAGACCTATTAAACTTGATGTTTCTGTTCTTGGACTCTGCTCTTCACAGTTAAAGTATCTTTATATATCTTATACTTGACTTTTGTGCAGCCCCTCAGTTCATATTCTGTTTGAAACAAGCGGTCTTGGCTCACTTTATCTTCACATCATTTATGAAGTTCACTCACTCTGTTGCAATTTGTGCTACAGCCAAACAGGTGGAGTACATGATCAAAGAGAAGCACGTGTACCTGATGGCCAGCGGTCGCATCAACATGTGCGGCCTGACCAGCAAGAACATCGACTACGTCGCTCAGTCCATCCACGAGGCCGTCACCAAAGTCCAATAAAGGCCATTTGTGCCCGCCCACTTCCTGCCTCCTGTACGCCACAGGACGTTTCATCGTGTCTGTGTCCCTCTCTTTGCTTATCCTCTCCTCCTATTGGTCAAATTGCATCCTCACAATTTGCAGTTGAACCAACGGGAGGAAGGATGTGTTTTTGTTCTCACATGACGGCGTCATTTTATGGGAGGTACAGTGGTTTTTGGAAGAGACTTGATTGCACACAGCCAGGTATGATCGAATACGCAGACGTGACAACCCCATCATTTGTTTGAATTGTTGCCGCAAGCTTCTGTGCAGTCCAAATCATTCCACTCAAACTGGGCACCAGAATGTGGACTGGGAAGATTTGCGATGAAATTATTATGCTTCCTACACAACAGTAGTACTGAACAAACTGCAGCACAGGAAAAGTCGTGTAAATAGATGTAATTACTGTTAGAGTCCTGCCATTTCATTCATAAGCACTGAGACCACAACAAATCACTTTCCTGTTTTTAGCCATTAGAATATAAAAGCTGGTACTGTAATCTGTGGCAGTCTGCATACACAGCACCAAATTGTTTTGTTACTATGCTGAATATGTTTGACTTTATTTTGTTGTGTTAAAGTTCAACGGTCATCATCCCCATCATCATCATCTCTCAAAGGTAAAGCACATGCCTGATGCTGTGTTGCCTTGTTAGACATACGGCAGAAGATAATTTGTTTAGCCACTAAGTCAACAAAATCGCCTTCTGTGCCATCATTGAACAAAAATCACCTTTTTCCTCTCTCTGTTACTTTGTTTCCACCCTGCAGTGCCCTTATGTTGTTACACAAAGCTTCTGTAAGGTCATTTGCTGTAAGAAGCCACTGATCAGACCTCAGAACCTGTTCTATGCCGCAGTCACATGTTAAGTGGTGTTTGTAATGGCGTTCGCACCAAATTAAATTATGAACTCTGTGTATGTGTTTTGTTTTTTCCCATATCTACCTTCTTATGAGACAGTGCATTTAAAATATCTTCATATTTAAAGGCAAAAACAAACAATCTGGAACAGACACCCAGATATAATATAATCAGCAGTTTAACACCGTACATTGTGTAGAATGTATGGAGATGTTGACGGCACTGAGTGTGAAGTGAAGTCATCAGCTGTCACAAGTAATCATAGCTGTGCTGAGGAGCTTGTGGCTGCTTTCCAGAACAGAGCAGGTGACTAAAGTGACTTTAAACAGACTATTTCACAAACTGCTGATTTACACAGATATCTCTATGGTTCATAAAAGAGAACTGTCCAGTCAGTGACTGCTTTAAGTTAATCTAAACTGGAGGCATAGAGATAGAGGAACTCCAAACTCGCTGTATGTCAAAACTTGAAGCAGCAGACGATCCTACCAGGTTTCATTTCTGTCCTCAAACAACAGGAACTGAGGCTAAAATTGGACAACAGAAGACTAGAAAAAATGTCCCCTGATTTGATGAGTCTTGATTTGACATCTCCATCATTCACATTACAGGGTCAGACGTTAGCGCAAACAGCATGAAAGCATGAATCCATCCTGTCTTGTAACAACGGTTTATTGAATTTAGGCTGGCGGTGTTGGTGGTGGTGTAGTGGGGTGAGGGATATTTTCATGGCATACTTTGCGCCCCTTAATGCTAACGACACTTGTCAATAGGATCGTGTTGGTTGGTTTGGTCTTGTGGGAAATGTTTAAAGCAAGAAAAATAAACCATAATATATCATCACCAGATTTGTCTTTAATATAAAATAAAGACAGCAGACTGTTAAAATTCAGTATTTTGTGGAACTCTGTATTTTTATATATTCTGATACAAAAAACATCACATAGTTGCTTTTCTATTTTACAAGTATTAAACTCTCATATTTCCAAGGAAATGCTGTCTGTACATGTCTGCAACTCGGCTCCTTCTGTTAGAAAATACAGTGAAAACAGCTGAAAACAAATTTGCACTGATCAGCTGACATTACCTTGTCTCATAGCAGAAATAGTGAATATACAGAACTGATCTCAGACATGTTATGAGCGCATCCTGATCTCCAAAGCTCAAATAGATGTACAGCAGGAAGCATGAACCGACCTAAGAAATCAACAACGTCCTGCAGCAGAATCTGTTATTGTCTGGATTTGACCTCAAAGGATGCTGCTGATTGGCTGAGGCTGGTGCCCCAATGCAGCAAAATGACTCAGCAGGTTTCATGTATTGTACTCAGGAGGGATGTTTCTCTCTCCCTGGCCTCCTGTTACATTAACCAATGAGCAGAGTTGAAAAGCACCCCTCCCACTAGTTCCTAAATATGTGTTTGTACTGCTGGGCGAGGCTGTTTGATGCTAATGCATCTCACTAATTTGTTGACTGTCTTTCAAAATTCAATTTAAACAAATCAAGATCTTTAATCCTCCCCTCCCCCAATTATGCAAGTAGAGTTTTTAAGTGCAGATGATGCAGCACGATAACATTTTACAAAGTAATGCAGCAAAGTGGTGTCAGTCAGGAAACAAAACTGTATTGGTGAGTCAAACTTTAGGCCTTTTAGTGCATTTTCCTTTTTTTCACATTCCTTCCTCCTCCTCCTCCTGCTCCTCCTCCTGCTCCAGGTCTGTGCTGCAGTGGCACAAATCTGATCCTGAACCTCAGTGACAGTGCCACACCCATCCATCCCATCCCTGCTGCACCATGCAGGCCAACAGAAAGCGCAGGTTCAGAGGCAGCTCTTCACAGATCACCAAAAACCTGAATGATTTGGGCCTTCAGACAGTCAGCAGTAAACCTCCAGAGCCTCCATGCTATTATTACTGAATCATTTTCCTACACAGTAAGAGTGGCAGGATATTATACTTCACAAAAGTGATCAAAAAAGCGACGTCTCAACTATCAAAACCGAGAAGGATTTCAAGTGATGATGTCATCCACAAACTGGCACTGGGAGTTTTCAGCACTGCTGTCATATAAACTGTAGTTGGATACATGCAGGAGAAAGAAAAACAAACAAAGCCTTTTAAAGACACTCTTCCACCTCCGCTAACAACGTTTAAGGAGAGTTATATAATCATTACATCCTCTCAGAGCCCAAACACTGCCTGGTGTGGTCTTTGGCTCTGTGGCTCAGCAGCCACTGTTTCTCATACACTCAGCACTGCCTGCAGCACATGTAGCAAACATCAGAGCAGAACAATATTTCAATGCTGGATTATTTCCAAAAAACCACTTTCCTGATGTTCTCAGCCATGAGTTTAAAACATGACATCCATGAAACCCACATAACCCCCAACAATGAGACTTCTCTAACAAATGGATGACATTTTTTGGCCATAGTGTCTACCAACTTTTTGAGTCTAAATGCTCACTAGCCCTTTGCTAACACCTCTGCGTGGGATGTTTTATTGTTACCACAACAAAACACTGATTTTAGCCGCTTAAAGCAAATTGCGCCAGACTCCAGGATTTAGGCCAAGCTAAACTAATCGCTCTCAGCAAGACAGGGAATGACTTTGTGTTCGACATTCAACAGTTAGTAGATTTGTCTCCAGCCCACGTTTTACAGACACTTAAATACTTCTCAGACTCAGCGATGAATAAAATGAACAGGAGGTTTAGAGCTCCAATCGTAATACCCACATGCAGTTGAAAAATATATTATCATAACCATATATTTGTCTTCATCTACTGAATCGATTCACCGCATGGGTAGAAACACGTGGGCACATTGAAAGGTTTACATTATATGTGAACATGATATTCATCCAAAACTATGGATATGAATTCACTGCTGTAATAGCCTACACCACACAAGCATCAGCAATGCTGGGCACTGATGTTTTCATTTTGTTCGTTCTTTCTTTCTTTCTTTCTTTCTTTCTTTCTTTCTTTCTTTCTTTCTTTCTTTCTTTCTTTCTTTCTTTCTTTCTTTCTGTTGGCACTTCTGGGCCTCCATACCATCAGGAATCGCTGTATGCTATTTCACTATTTCTCAGTGTGACCACATTTTGTGAGCGACTGGTGGAAAATGTGTGCATATTTCATATGCAGTATATGAAATGCAAGTGTTAACAAATAGAATGCAAATAGACAGTATTTCTGCACTGTAGGCTGAAACTCTAATTATTATGTAAAGGGTGCTAATCAGGCAGCCTTTAAAAGAACCTTATAATTTCACTTGTGCATTTTGGAGCAGTACGTACAAAACAGCAACGTCTTTGGTGTCTTCCCTCTGTTTCCCGTGCAACATCAGTGTCTTTAGCTCCATTGAAGAAGTAGTCTTACATGAGTAAAAAGAAACCCAATTTTTCTATAAATGTTTTACATTCACAGTCTTTTCTTTATACATGTGCATCCACACGAGAACCTGGAGATGAGAAGCCATGGCATAGTGCTGAAGCTTGTGTTCTTTGATACCGTGAATCAAAGAGTGGAGGGAGCAGGAAAGCCAGAGGGTTTGGTGCATGTTGCTAAAGCTGCACCCCCGCTTTTTGTTAGAATGGTGTCTTCCACCCACAGGTTCTGTGCATTCCTGGAAACGGGCCCACTTTACGGTCTCCAACAGTGCGTGCTTTTGGAGTGTGTTTTCAGATAAAACTCTGAGAGCTGTAATTCAGCAGCCACATTTGTCTTTACAAACAGCTTAAAGAACCATCACATGATGGAGTGTATTCAGGTCTGTTTCACACACACTCTGCTAGGTTTTCACCAGCGGCTGCTCTGAAATGTCCTCTGGTGTTTTTTCCCCTTCACGAGATTTTTTCCTCTTCTTGTGGCCTGAGGAAACAAAACACATTAACAGTTAAATGCAGAAGGACTGGTGTACCTATCATACACCTAAAAACTACCATACTGTTGTTAAATTTAAATTTATAGAAAGTATTTATTTTGGCTTCTAGCTAAGGTCACATCATATTATTGCCAGTTACTAGCATTGTAAGGCTTTGGATCTTAATTTAAGGTGTAATTTTTACTAGAAATACACTGAAATGTTTCTGTTTATCAATCGCCTGTCTATGTCCAGACTTTCTGATAAATCAACATGGCTGAGGCTTTTTTTTTGTTTAAAATAAAATTCTTTTCTTTTCTTTTGGGTTTTTAAAATTGTTTTTAGTTTCTCATAAAAAGATAAAAAACACATCATTGCGCTTGAGGATGAAGTATCATAAAGTAACAGGTCTCTATGAACCAAAAAGTAATTTTCTCAACAAAAAGAAGGAAACACTTTGATCTAAACAGTGGAAACCAAAAACATCAATTCTTTGCAAACTGGAATAAAAATCTGTCAAATTTGTTTTATACACCAGATGGAGGTTGTAATTTTCACTCATATTAAGCATACATATGTGGAGCATTACAGTTAGTTCTATTTTACTCAATCTATCAATCTTTCAGTATCACTTTAAAAGTCCTTTACAGGCTTCTGTAAGCTTGTGTTAAGCTGTATCCACATAGGCAGCAATCTCATGGTGTATTGCTTTGAATGGTGAGTTCCAGGCTCCAGTTGCTTAGGTAACAATCTAATGTATTTACTGCCCTGCATCATGTCAATTAGCCGTATCCTGTGATCTCATTGGAAATCGCCTCAATCGGTTGCCTTGAAGTTGAAAAAGGTTTATCTCAGGACTGATTCACTTCTCATTAACAGTGATTTTTCACCTGTATTCACTTTAAATATTCACCTGAAGTTGTCGATTGTCTTTGACTATCTATTGGAGATTATGTATCGGAATTTCAGGAGCAGGACCACGCCTCCAAACACGCTCCTTCCGGCTGTCATCTATGTAGGTTCCCCTAGTTCTGCAAGCTGATCATTCTCGTTTACGTGCCCCACCCTCCCTCCCTCCTTCTTCTTCATTCTTCAACTTCTTCACTTCTATTTAGTACACGGGGATCTGCCAGGCCCGGGAGCCATCGCCAGTCTCCTTCGAGGCCTTCCCCAAACCGCAGCTCAATTCATGTCAAAGCATTCACTTTTACCTACTAAAACGCTGTCAAACTTAAATGAGGACGTGGGCCCAGCTAGTGAATTGTCTCTAATTTCTGCAACACTTTTAATGCTGAGTGCACAAAGCTTCATTTCTGTGAGGTTTTCATTTCAGATTGAAATGAAGAGAAGTAAATGAAATACCCAAATCAACAAAACTCAAATGTCCCTGTAAACTATTTATAGCTGTTTGTGTATAGTTTTACTTTCATGAAGATTTGGTTTTCAAATTCAGCAGCAGCAGCAGCAGCCTCCTACACATCAATCTGACACAAAGAGCTGGAATCATCCTCCAGAAACAGCACGAGAATACAGAGTAGGCAAGTCCAAAACACTAATGTATGTTTAAGTGTGTGTGTGTGTGTTTGAGTTTGCATGTGAATCAAATCCAAGTAGGAAGTGAGTGAAATGAATAGAAAGGGTTGGTGAATAGGTGGCTTGTGTGTGTGACTGACTTAGTTTGAGCAGCAGTTTCTTGCCCAGTGTGTCCTCTGAACCACTCAGCGACAGGCTGCTGATGAAAGGGGATGTGTCCGTTTCTATGGGAACAGAGGCCATGTCTGAGAGGGAGAGACAGAGAGAGAAAGAGAGAGAGAGATTATGACCTGTCAGTGATAAATAGCTTTGGTCTCTGCTAGAGGACAGACTAAAGTCCTGTGTGACTCTGTGCTGAGTTTGAGAGCCATGTGCTAAAAATATCTGTTATATTATGTTTGTGTTTGGAGTTTTCAAGCTTTTTTCAAGGATTCAAGCTGGTGGTAAACCTGCCTTACATGCATTAATGCAGAAAAAGATTTTTCGTGATGATGTGTGACGAGTGTGTTCTTTTGGAATATTTTAGCGTTGTATACGTTTCATGTCCGCTGTCACCGTTAAAGACATGGACGTGACTTCCTCTCTGTACCCGTGTCTATATTTTGTAATCAGTCAGATTTCTTGTGTGGAAGCGTTTATTTTTTAACATAAACAGTTAGACTAACCAGGCTCACATCTGTCCTCTCTGATGTAGGGGATCTCATCCATCCTCAGAAACACCGAATCACTCGGACTCTTCTGGCCATCAGACTTGCTACCTGCAGCAGACACATCCACAGAAACATGTACATCAAAAAAATCACATTATGTAGTTTCTTTTACTGGATTTAAGATGTGAAATCTTTTACTGATTAGTGAATAAAACTGTTTGATTATTGTTTAGTTTTGTTTTGTTTTGTTTTGCAGAAATAGCATGTTTTTCTTGGTTTTGGGTTTTGAAATGTTTGAATCCCATGTTGGACTCTGAGGAAATCACCTTTAAAAAAAACTGGATAACTTTACAGAGTAGATAATTTAATATACCAAATGTTGAACAATAAAATATACAACATAATTGTTTTGTATAATAATTATGAATGAAAATAAAATAGCAACCACTCACTGAAACTCTAGATTAGATAGTAGGTGACAATGGCTCTAACCTTTCAGTTTCCTGGTACAAAGTCTCTCCAATTTCCCGTTTGCACTTATATGCTAGTAGAGTTGATAACGGTCACCAGTTAGCAAGTGAGTGAATCCTACAGACTTTAGGAATCCCTAATCCTAAAGCTTATTGAAGTATTTGAAGTAGTTTCCAGGGAAATACTTCAACCAAACTAATTATTTCCAGTAATGACAGCAGGTCTGCAGTGGGTTAACTGTGGCTTTGTCCTGCATGTGGAACAATGTCCTGATCCTCCAAACATTGACTAGAGTCCACTGGCGGCTCTATCACTAGAGGTAGGTACCATCTACTCCTTGGGCAAGATGCTAACACCATGTCTCTGATGCATCCATCGGACTATGAATGTATGTGAAAGCACTTATGTAGAAAAAGCAGAGAAAAAGCACGTGTATGAATGGGTGAACGAGCCAAGATGTATAAAGTGCTTTGAATGCTCAGGTAAAGTAGAAAAGCACTATATAAGAACCAGTCCATTTACCAATTCTAAAAAAAGCTTATGTTAACTATCCTAATATTGGTTTTAACATGACTTCTTAATGGCTCAGTCACACTAGAGGAAAAAAATCAGTGGCTGATGTTTGCATTGAATGTTTTCACATTTGGAGCAAATTTAAAGTAGATGCAGTCACAACTTCAAAGCCCAGAAGTTCAGGGTGCAACGCCCCAAACTGCTGTGGTCTGAGCTGCACTGACATCAATCGCCCTCAGGCAGTTTGGCAAAGGTAGGCTAATTTATAAATGCAGACAGATTTCCAACAGGCTGCAATCTGTCTGAGTCAGCATCCACCAAGGCATCTGTTTGCAGTAGGACACTCAACTCAGCTGGTTGTAAGGTTATATTCCTGTATAACCGCTGCAAAGCACCTGTGT
The DNA here is from genome assembly GCF_036321145.2 of Pelmatolapia mariae. Classification (NCBI taxonomy): domain Eukaryota; kingdom Metazoa; phylum Chordata; class Actinopteri; order Cichliformes; family Cichlidae; genus Pelmatolapia; species Pelmatolapia mariae. The sequence continues at coordinate 7,732,400 of NC_086232.1, read as the reverse complement.
CATTTTGCAGTTAAATTGTTATCCTGCAGCAACAGAATTTCTGTTGCAGACCTGTCAGGTGGGTAGCCTCTGAACGTAAGTAGTTAGTTTAATGTTCAAGTAGTTTAATATGAATTTCTGTGATTGAAGAATGCAGCACATCTGTACTTTTCACCAATTTATCGCAGTTATATTATCACAGCTTGCATGTAACTGTCAACTTGAACCCATTCAATCTCAAACTGATAGCAGACTGATGACGTCCTATTGTTGTTTTATTGCTGTCTCGATGCACTAAAATCACTTTGAAGATGGCAACTGACTGTGAGTGACTGCAGATCTGGTCCCTGCCTTCAAACTGACCATTTCAAAGGCAAAGAAAGTTCATTTTGGTCGTGCTGCAGTCTCCAACCAAGACTGTACAGGGTGGGCCATTTATATGGATACACCGTAATAACATGGAAATGGTTGGTGATATTAAAGTCCTGTTTGTGGCACATTAGTATATGTGAGGGGGCAAACTCCTCAAGATGGGTGGTGACCATGGTGGCCATTTAGAAGTCGGCCATCTTGGATACAACTTTTGTTTTTTCAATAAGAAGAGGGCCATGTGACACATCAAACTTATTGGTAATGTCACAAGAAAAACAATGGTGTGCTTGGTTTCAACGTAACTTTATTCTTTCATGAGTTATTTACAAGTTTCTGACCACTTATAAAATGTGTTCAATGTGCTGCCCATTGTGTTGTATTGTCAATGCAACCCTCTTCTCATTTGCAGGAGTGGCATGGCTTTCTACCTCTGATGGCTCAAATAATCTCTCACTGACATCACTGTGACATGAAACCTGCTTCAAGTCATCCCTGTTGGCATTGCATGACTCCATGTCACTGGAGTCGAGGTTACTTACGGACAATGCGGTTCTTCTCATTCAGCAGGGAGGTGCTGTGCGGTACACTGGACTGCTGTCCCCGGGTTCGGGCTGAACTGGGCCGACTTGGCTCCCTGGGTGGGGGCATAAGGGTGGCAGTAGTGTGCTCTGGGGGCATCAGTGTGGTGGTGGTGGGCTCTGGTGCTGGTGGCCCAGGGGTCGGGGAGTTGCTTTCTGTCAGACGGGTGTCAGCATCAGGGGTCTGAGGGGAGCTGTCCATCCGCGTAGCTGTTACTGCATTCTGGTAGTGACTCCGGGTGATCTGATACATAGAAGCAGAGGATTATGGGTATTATTAAGAGTTGAACGTGAACCTATTCTTTTCTAAAAGTTTTTTTGTAATTAGATTTTATTACACCCTGTTATATCTAATAATTAATAGTGTAAAACTCTCTTATTTTTGTCCATTTTTGACTAAATGTTTTTTCCTTATTCAGTGTGATGTAAGAGCCCATCATATCAGACTTGTCTTTACTTGTCATGGTCAACTTTCTTTTTGTCTTTTGCTACAAGTGAGATGAAATCAAGGACAATGTTAATGAGGATGGTAACGTCTGCTGCTTAGTTCAAGAGATCTCATTAAATATTCATTGTCTCAAGATCATTTGTGTCATCGTTAATGATCCTCGGGCCTTTTGTGTTGCACCATTGTCACAGTATAGCTTCCTTTCAACACTGCGACCTCGAGAAGTCATCTGCAAAACTGAATTTCATCACTAGTACCCCGTCCACTCAGACACCGATGTCCTCTAACCATGGCCAGGAAAGGCAATCATTAAGTTACTGTTTAAAAAAAAACCTGAAGCTTTAAGGACAAGCTCACTTTAGCACTCAGTGGTGATGTTAAATTTAGGAGTAAGTGATTTGGTTATACAATAATGTCAGTGAATGTTCTCCATCTGATATTTGATATCCAAACAAATATGGCTATGAGTGTGTGTGTACACTGTAATAGCACTGTACTCCTGCCAAGGTTGAAGGCGACTGGATGATTGTGATGATTGAGATATGTAAAGAACAAAAAGATGGAAATGAAGAGAATTCTCCCGTCATTAGTAAGGTTACACTGTGACTTTGCATGGTCCTCTGAAGGACTGATCCTAATATTTTTCCTGAAACTTAGTTTCTTCATATTGATCAGAACTCAGTTTGTAGTTTACCATAGCAGGGATTTTAATATATCTGAGTCTATCCCAGTAACATTTGTTGTATACTGTGGGGATGGATTTAATTTTGTTTTTTGCGGGCAATTTTGTGTTACACTTTCCCCCATCTGTCTTTTATCTGATTTCATTTTGTTCTGATAGCTGACGCCTAAGTGACCAGAGTTATTTCAGTCCGAATTTTAGTCAGGGAAACATTTCTTCCAAGGAACTATGAGCAAAAGATTTTGGGAATGTCAGACTTTTCAGTCCTTCAAACGTGCTCTTCATTAATACAGTTCTTCAGCAAACTCAGAGCAGTCACAAAAGCCTAAGAACAAACCAGAAAACTAAATATTTGTTCCTTGACCAATGTGATGTAAGAGCCCATCATACCAGAATGTATTAATCTAATGTTATATTATGAATGAGATGGATCACAGATGCTGGCAGCACAGTTTTTATTTACTTATGTATTATGGTAGATCTACAATAAGCTTTCAGACATTTCAGTAATTCTGTAATTTTATAAAATAATCCCGTTATGAAATTCAGTCTCTGGTTTGGCGCCGATAATGGACCTTCAACAAAATCCCCAAATTAAATGAAGTAAGAAAAATCCAGCATGTAGCCTCATATTTAGTCTCAGCAAAAAGTTGCTAAATGTAATGAACTTTTTTCAGTCATGGTTATACCGTCTCCCTCTCCATTCAAGTCAGAGTACATGTGCATTTTAAAGCATGTCGTCTTTCCAAATGAAAAGAACGCTTTCAGACACCATGTGAGTTTCAGGTTTTACCTTGATGAGCTGAAGGTGCGTGAGCTGCCTTACAGAGTAGTCTGGCAGGTAGACATTCCCCCCTCCATTCAGCTGGCTCATACTTCCCCCATAGAGCATCAACTCAGAGCGGTCCAAACCGCTGCTACGAGAGGGCGATCTGTGGACTGCAAAGGACGATATGATATCAAATATGTATCTTTTAACAAGGACAGAAAAATGGTAGAGGAGTGTCAGTCAAATCACGAAAGATCTCAGGGATGTCACTGCAGCTGAAAGAGTTCACATTACACCTGTTATATCTAATATTTAATACTGTTAGACCTCCTTACCACACGAATCTTACAATAATATTTAAATATTTAAATGCTGCCACTCAGAGCATTTAAATGCTACAACTGAAGATTTTTGAAGAGTTTCAGAGCATTTTCACAAATACACTATGTGTTTGCACAATTTCACTCAGGCAGTATATTATGCATGTTTAGGGAACTAATAATCATTCACTACACAATGTTTGTGTTTGCTCCATAGTGGAGTCACTAGAGGACACATGCAAATGGCAGATCTCACATTTTACATTTAACCTGATATTTAAACACACCGCATTCCAAATTATTATGCAAATGATATTTTTCTCTGATTTTCCTAAATAGTCAGTTCAAATGACAGTCAGCATAATTTTCAAATGTCAAATGTTACTCAACAAAACTCCCAATGAAAACAGTATGTTTTTCAAAAATAAAAAACTTAAAATGCACTGTTCCAAATTATTACGCACACAGAGTTTCAAAACATTTTATAGGTTGTAGAGAATTGAAAATGGTCATTTGTTGAATTTGCAGCATTAGTAGATAAATTTTACTGAAATCAAAAGCTATTTCAATCAAATACTTCTTAACAGGTCAAGTTACATATTAACATAGGACCCCTTATTTGATAGCAGTTTCACAATTCTTGCATCCATGGAACTTGGGAGTTTTTGGAAAGTTTCTACTTGAATGTCTTTGCAGGATGTCAGAATAGCCTCGCAGAGCTGCTGTTTGAATGTGACCTGCCTCCCACCCTACATATTTTTTTGCTTGAGGATGCTCCAAAGGTTCCCAATAGGATTGAGGTCAGGGGAGGATGGGGGTCACACCATGAGTTTCTCTCCTTTTATGCCGATAGCAGCCAATGATGCAGAGGTGTTCCTTCCTCACCTCTGTCAGTGCACACCAGGGCGGCTGTGGCTACAATGTAGCTTGCCATCACCAGTGTGTGAATGTGTGTGTGAATGGGTGGATGACTGAATGTGTAAAGCGCTTTAGGGTCCTTAGGGACTAAGTAAAGCGCTATACAAATACAGGCCATTTACCATTTTACCATTTGTAGCATAAAGATGCACTTTATAAATGGTGAAGCTGTTTCATAGAGTATGTGGAGTTCTGGCTTCATGCTCGTTGGTTTATAAACTCATTTTTAGTTTTTCTGTGAATTTGTGTTGGTTTTTGCTTCTATTATTTTGACAGCAGATACTAAAGGTTAATAATCAGGCCCCACACAGTGCTTAACAAGTTTATTAAATCACCTGTGATACAAAAAACAAACCAAACAAGACAAATGTTTTAGAAACTTAAAAATGAAAAATGACTAAATTGATTTGACTGAATTCATATTTTATACCCATAATTTTATGTTGTTATGAAGGTAAGTAAGTCCAATTTGACATGGTAATAAAAAAGTGCTTTACTATTTTATTTCTGCTTTTTCTAAAATAGTAAGTTTAATAGACAATAACTATGTTTTAGCATTAAAGAGCATTGGCATACTAGTGTATTAACCATTATAGAAACATAAAAAATGATGTTGCAAATTAACAATAATGTTAATCTAAGACTGCTGTGGTATAAACCTTACATTCGGTGGCGGTCTAATATATTTGTAAGTTCAATGATGTTTGGGAAGGTTTTTTGTACCTGCTGGCATGATGGCCGGGACCCCGAAATAAGAGAACGCTCCATTCTCGAACTTCAGTGCCTCCTTACCAAACTCTACTTCAACTCGACCCTGCAAAATAATATTGGAGAAATATAACGTGATCTGACTGACTTGCACACAGGATATCATAGCCATAGCTAATTACTGCCATGGCGGAAGGTCAAATTCTTACAGGTACCTGTAGCACTAGGATGAAATAGTCCACTGGTTTGTTGCGCTGGAACAGGAAGTGCTGAGAGGCTCGCTTGTTCTTCTCATCAAACTTGAGTTCTTGAACCACACTGGGGTGTTTGATGAGCCTCAATAAGATCTTCTCTGAGATGTGTGTTGGTTTGAAGGGCTCCACCTCTGAAAAAAAGCAAAAAGATACAGGTGCATAAACACCTGCACTTTGACTGGATTGGGTGAAGACAAACACTGCAAATATTCTTGTTACAAGTGCTAACACACTGATGTTCTTGTTGCATATGATGCAGAAATGTAAGCGCTCAGAGAGACAGAGAGGCTATTTGATTGGCTGCTACCTGTGGAGAGGAAACGATGTGTTGCCAGGAGAAGCTGGGGGGAAATCTTCACTTTCATCTCATTTTCTGACAGTTTGAAGATGGAGAAGTCCTGCTGCTTTCGCTCATGATGAGAAACACGACGCTTTGTGCGATTATCAGCTTAGACACATAAAAACAGCGTGATTAACTCTTACATTTCCATGTATTTTGACCACGTATGTACATTTGAGCTTATGCACGTGTGTTTGCATACATACTGTAGAGATCTGTCTCATCCAAGATCTCTGACTTGATGATTTCCTCAATGACATCCTCCAGGGTCACGATGCCCATCACCTCGTAGAAAGGGTCACCCTCACCCTCGTTGTTAACACGCTGCACGATGGCGAGGTGGGACTTCCCTGCATGCACAGTGAGTCTCGCATCAGTGTCACTTTTCACTCAAAGCCATTGGCAGTATGTAGATAGGAGGGATAAATACAAGTAAATCTATTCAGATTACCCAGCTGTAAATATAACCATTTTTAATATTTAAAACAATATGCAATATGGTCCTGTTTAACTTTTACACAGCTTCACAAATGTCACTGGATCAATGGAAAAGAAATTTCTACAGCAGCGTGCAAAGTCATTAACTTTGACTGAACTATTATTTAACAACCTTGTATGAAAATGAGTATCAGAGTGATAGTAGCTTCTATCCCCAATTTTTCATTTTTTATATGGATGTTCTCCAGTAAGATCCCTGACTGGTTGTCACAGTAAACTGTGTGGAGTGTGGTGATTGTTAGTGGACCCAAATGCAGAACACAGGCGGAATTTAACATATGATGAGCATTTAATGCTGGAGCAGTCAAAAAAAGCGCAGTCTAAAAACAAAAAATAAAATCCAAGAGCTATGAGGAATTACTACACTGGGGTACACACAGCAATGTGGGACAACTCAACAAAGGCAAGGGGAGACTGGGACAATAAATACCAAAGGTATTGAGGCTAGAAAAAGCAGGTGGGAAACACAGCAGAAAGAAATCATGGACAACAAGACAAGGGAAGCAGAACTCAATGTAAAGCACCGGCGACAAAAGACTACCAAAATAAAAGAGGAAATACACAATCAGTAGACAACAGACTCAAACATTTAAACTTTACACAGCAGGGCACAAGGGGGAGATGAAGAAAATAACAATAGAATATAACAAAATAAACCTAAGGCAGAAAGCGCATGAAAATAACTAGAAAAAAAGGGAAACACAGAACTAGAAGTCAGTGAAGTCAAATGTGGCAAACAAGAATACACAATAATGAACAAACAGAGAACCAACAGAACATTAAAGAGCACTTCCCCCTCAAGGACAAGGGGTATGTTACAACTTTGCTTTGTTTTATTACATGTTGTTTTTATTACAACATGCTGATGTCAGCCATTTTTAAAAATTGCGATACGATGATGTCAGCCTGTTATGGCTCCATATGTCGTGGAGTGTCGGATTAAAAAAAATAAAAAGCGTGTTATATATGATATAATCCTTGATATGGTTTCTTGAAATTTGTTTTCAAGTTTAATTTTGACCTTGATGCCAGTAATGAAGGTAAAGGTCATAAATGCTTAGCCAACCTAGGTATTCATGCCCCAAAGGCTTTATGAACTGTTGGACAATTGTTCAGACAAATCAGCTGAAAATTTGTTGGTAATAGTTTTCAATGTCTTTGGTGTGACCTTGACCTGATTTTTGCCAAAATTAAATCAGATGAAGCTGTCAATGTTATCTTCCACCACACAAAATTTGAAAATGATATCTTGAAAACTGTGGACACTAGACAAACAAACAAACACAACTTCCTAATATGGTCATCTCATCCACACTGCTCTGCCTCTAAGCACAGAAGCCCCGCCCACCTGCCGATTAAATCTTTAATGTTTATGAGGAACAGCCAAACAGAGCAAAGTAAAGGCAAAAGGAGAGGGGAAGCTCCTAAAAACCCATAGTGAAGGGAATTATGGGCTGCACAAAGACTCAGTATAAGATAAATAAGGATTATTTTGAAGTATAAGTCATGCGAAGCTACCCTAGTACAGACCCTTAAAATTGAGGGATTCGATTGCTGGAAACAATTTTATAAAATGATGATTGAATTTGTTTAACTTGACTTACTAACAGTACACCTTTTGATTCTTGAGATGTGAAACTTGGAATACAGTTATCCTGTAAAGTGTTGGTGTGTCAAATAAGATGATTAGATTTCATATTTAGCCTCTGGATTAGATTTAAGTAATGCTCCTTCCCTTTCCACTGCACAGTATGAGTCATAATGACTGAGTGGAGCTGTGCTGTCTGATGTTCAGTAAGTGGAGCGCCAGCGGGAGCTGAATGGAGTGGGTGTAACAGCAGATGGGATTTAATACAAAGGGCGCTCTGGATGCAAAAACACAATCCGTCATATGAAAGTCTGCCGTGCTCCTGCTGTGTTTACTTCCAGGGTGATGAGTGTGCGCTTCTGGAGGTAACATCTTGTGGCGTTCCCAAGGATAAATGGCATAATTAATAATCCATGCACTGCTGGATGAAAATCTTGTTTGGGAGCATATTTTACAAAGGAGAAAAACAAAACAAAATGATGAAGTGCTTAGTCAGGCTGACAGGATTGTCTTTTGATCTTATTTCATTTGAGATGTGTAGGAAACATAATGGAAGAACGAGTTCACCGAGTGAAGAGTGAGCACTTGTTTGTAGCCCCTCCTATTCTCAGCAGCCTGGCTTCAAATCAACTTCCTCGCTCTCTGCTCTTACACTCTTTGCCTGCCAAATACTACCTCGCACACACTGATGCACAAACACAGACTAACACAAATGCACACGATTCTGGATTCTGGCAGTGTTTCTTGTAGCTAAATAGGTCAGGCGTACATCCAAAGTGGACTGAGAGAGGCTCATGTGCAGTGCGTTCTCTCACAGTATTCTGTTTTTTAAAGATTCTTTTAAGATTTAACAACGGCAACTGTGTCTCAGTGTCTTTCCTTGCACAATTACATCTTTCATTTCATTCTTTCTAAAGTATTTTGGAATTTAACATTTTTATTCTTGACTTTTAACAGCTATATTGTAAAGGCACCGATCATATCATTAAAAACGAGCAAAGTGTTATTTCAGGCCAGCCTCAAAACCAAGCTCAACTGCCATCCTGGTAAATAAAAAAAGAACGAAAGAAAATGGCTCCCTTCATTTCACTTGGGGAGATGGCACGCGTTGGGTTAGCTTCCTCCTTAAGGTCTCGGGGCAAATTAAAGTAGCTTTAACTGGTCTACATAAGTCAAAATATAGACATATAAAGCATCATAAAAGATAAAACAATAATTTATTGACAATAGAACAGAAACACAGTTGACCTGGGTAATCCTGTGATTATTGTGTTCTTCTTTTGTCTTTCTTTTCTTCCTCCTATTATTATTATTATTAGTTGTTGGGTTTTAGTTGTAATAGTAGTAGTGGTAGTAGTAGTAGAAGTGTATGTGATAATTAAGTACATTTTAAATAAATAAATTTTTAAACATACTTTACTAATTAATTTACTATTTATTAATTTATTCATTTTTTGTCTATAGCCTAGCAACTTTTTTTTAACAAACTAATCTTATCAAAAGTTTAGGATTCCTTTAAACTTTTATCTCCTGGAAACAATGTCTCCTAGCACCAGCTGTTTTAAACTATGTCTTCTTATGGCAGCTGACATGTCTGAACTGAGCTCATCCTACAGTTAATCTCCGAGTTCACATTAGGATTTCATTCCTGTAAAAAGAGACCGGACTACACCAAAACCAAGACACAGGAAACTATGCTTTCATAGCATTCATAAGGTTCAATTCTTCAGATCTGAAGAAGCCTCATGGATGACGGGTGAAATGTCCTCATGTAACTTAAAGTCCAGTCACTTTTCTTTCCAAGCCACTTATGGGGAAGTTCAACATAAGATCAAAATTACAAGTTTTACATCTGGCTCCTAGCGTTATTTATGTTAGATTTCCCCCGTTTGGGGATATTGGCTGTAGAGATGTCTGCCTAACTAAAAGGCACTCCCCTTGAGAGGATCGAATTGCCAAAAACATGTATTTATAAAACATCAAAGGCTCTTTCCTGAAACCGTTACTCTGTTATTTTTTTTTAAATCCACAAATGTGGCTGAACAGATTTATGTAGGCACTATTTTCTTTCTGTTTAACTACATTTTCAATCCAAAAAAACCCCTGTGCTTCTAGCTAATGTTACAGTTCAGCCCTATCAATAACATGAGCCTCTCCTCACAGAAAGATGTACTCGTCTCTCTGCACAGTTTATGGTTGGAGGATTACAGCACTGTGAAAAAATATTTATCCCCTTCCTGATTTTGTATCTGTTTTTGCATCTTTGTCACCATCAAATCTTTCAAATCACCAAAGAAATGTCCAGTTTTATTATGCTGTTTTTAAATATAGCTTACTTTTAAAAAAAAAAACATAGCAAAAAGCAGAGAAAGGAAAGAATTATATAGTTAATTTCCTCCTATTAAAGTTAATTTATAAACGTGAGCCTCACTCAGAGGTGGACCTTGCTATTGTGTTTCACATGATCGTCCTGCCACATAACTCAAGCACTCTTGAGCTTCAACTCATTGACTGATGTCCGGACATTTTCCATTAGGATTTTCTGGTAGACAGCAGAATTCATGATTCCATCAATTACAGCAAGTCATCCAGCAACAAAGTCCCAGACTACCTACCACCGCCATGCTTGACTTTTGGTATGAAGTTCTTTTTATGAAGCACTGAACTAGTTTTATACTCGATGTAACAGGATGTAAGCCTTTCAGAAAGTTCTGCTTTTGTCTCATCAGTCCATGAAATATTCTCCCAAAAGTCTTGGAGGGCGTCAAGATGTTTTTTGGCAAATCTAAGATGAGCCTTTGTTTTCTTTTGGTCAACAGTGGTTTTCTCCTTGGAACTCTCCCATGGATGCCATTTTTGTTCACTCACTTTCTTACTGTTGAATCGTAAGCACTGACCTTAACTGAGGCGAGTGTTCTTTTGTGACTCCCTGCTGAGTTCTCGATGTGCTCTTAGAGTAGTGTTGGTAGGCCAGCCACTGTTCCAAATTTTCTCCATTTATGTATAGTTCACTGTAGTCCCACAGCTTTAGAAACATCTCTGTAACCCTTTCCAGATACAGTTGGCAATTACTTTTCACATAGGGCCAGGTAGGTTTGAATACATTTTTCCCTTGATATACGAAATGATAATTTAAAAACGACATTTTGTATTTACTCTAATATTAAAATTTGTTTGATGATCTGAAAACAGGCAAGTATGACAAATATGCAAAAACTAAGAAATCATACACAGTTTTGTATAAGGAAAATAGTTCCTATTTGAAAATGCGTCATTCTAAAATGTCTCTCAAACAGATTATGGACTGAAATGTAAAAAGCGGACATGAGAAAGAACAGATGGCGGAGAGACAAACTAGAAATACAGCACACTGAATATTTTATACTCTCCCTCCTTGGAGACTGCATACTGAGAGGAACTGAGAGAAGGGAGAAGATTCAGAAAAAGAAAAAATAGTGTAAAGGGATGCAGAATTTACACTAGAAGGACAGCATAACTCGGTGCCTGTCATTAGATAAAGTTGACCTAAACTAGCATTCACTTCTTCTTTTTTCACTGTATTTCCATCAGTGAAAGCTCATATGTATGTATTTTTGGTGGTAGTAATGAAATCTGACTTTCATTGACAAACTCCTTTCCTACTTTCAGTTCTCTGGCCAGATTAAACACACTTTGATCAGGCTTTCTGTGCAGTGCTCTTATTCAGCTTCCCACCTGTTTAAAGAACCCTATGCCTGGCAAACTAAAGGTCCCCTGTACTGGTGCTGCCGTTGTACACAACAGGAAATGTGTTACTTGGCTGCTTTCATTTGTGCCAGACACACTGCTTAGCATTCAGGCCAAAGAATCCCTGTGCAGTCTCACAAGACCAGCAGACTCTCTGCTGCAGCTCTGACCTGCAGTCACATCAGTGTTTTACTTACTTTCAATAAATTATCACCTCTTCTAACCAGCCCTCCTGTTACTCTGTTCTGCACTGCAGCTAATGTGCTGTCTCTCATTAAGCACTGGTTAACTATTTTCCCTGTTATAGTCAGAATTTAGGTCTGAAGTGTCATTTTAGCAATAATTACAATGTTTTAAATGCACTCGAAAGAAAAGGTTGGATGTAAACTGACCTTTCAGCCAGAGCTGAGGTTTAATGTCAAAATCTTTTTCGACCAGGCTCTAGCTCCGCTCATATTCATCTTTGGTAACTTCAGTATTTCTACTATTCCTCACAACTGAAAACATAAAAGTAACCGTGAGTGTGTATCTGGAGCTTTACGAGGGATAGCATCTCCAGCTAAAACATTAGAATTACCCAATGATATAATGTATATACCTCTGAAAATGGTCACTGCAAGCATATTAGATACTTTAAGTATATTTGGTACTAAAACTACTAAAACTGTGCCTTTTACTTTTTTTTTTTTAAAGAATAAATAATACTCAAAAAAAAGCCAACATAAATCTGGCTCTTGTGGAATCCTGCTCTACATATGATACCAGCTGCATGACGACAAGGCGGCACATGAGCAAGAAAATTGTACAAAAGGTTTTCTACACCAGATTTCAACACTGTACTTATTGCTGAACAAATATGCCTGTGGCCTGCAGACTTTGCTCTGTTTAATCATCTAAATGCTATGCAAATAAATATGGTATAATCATGCTTTAAGGCTAAAGTGCAAAACTGTGTTTGCATAAAAGATAATCAGCCCTTTATTTGTAGTTATTCCTCAGAATTTCATTTCTCTAGTTTTATGTTCCTTTTTCTTGATGATTCAAAGAGCTGTGGCTCAAATCAACCCACAAAGCCAGCAGGCATATGTCGAGCAACCACTGATGCATTATACAGTACTGTGCAAAAAGACTTGAGGAACTGCTTATTTCTTAGTATTTTGCTTCCAAGCAGTCAGACTTTCTTGTCATTTTTAAAGCAATAATTCTTCAGGCTTTCTAAAAGATCTTTTAAAGTTTCTATTTGGGATTTTTTTTCCACTCATTTTCAGTTTAGTCTTTGTACCTAACCGTTTTCAGAGGGATGTTTTTGTTTTTTCCAAGGATGAACCAGGGTGGTGTCTACACAGAACAAATCAATTAATAAAGAACCAGTTTTGAGTTGTACCTTTAGACACTTTGTTACTACCAACCTGCCACAAAAACACATCATTTTCTCCCATGTTTTAATGGGATCGATAAAAATGGCAAAGATAGCACAGTTTAACATAAAATAGTATATTTAAATCAACAAGTTGATTCCCAAAGAGTTATTAGCCAAACACATGTCATATCCCATATCCTCACATATTGTGCAGTGTGCCCTTAAAGAATCTGAGGAAACCTACAAAAGAAGAAGTGGCAGGCCTAGAAATCTATTGACAGCTGATGAACAGTATATGAGAGTCATGTCTATAAGAATTTTTTTTTAATCTAGCAAAGACTTGACACAGGTACCCTATTGAAGAAACTGCGTTCTCATCAGAAATGGGTTCAGTGGATGCGTGGCTGTCAACAAGTGGTTCTTAAGGAAGAGAAACGGGAAAGATTTAACAGGAGAGATCTAACAAATCACACGAGAACTCGACTGAAAATGAGTAGAAACTGGTCTTATGGAGTGATGAATCCAAATGTGAATTTTTTTTTATATAAACCATCATCAATATGCAAGAAGGAGGACAGGAGAGAGGTGCAACAATGGGTGTCTACAGCCATCTGTAAAACATGCTTTGCAGTTGCTTTTCAGCCAGTGGTGTTTGGAATTCACAGCTGATGGAATTATGAATAAAGACAAAGTACATGACGATTTTGACCCGCTGTGAAATACCATCTGGAAAATGTCTGAATATTTCAGCATGAAAATGATCCCAAACACACTGCCAATGCAGTATAAGCATACCTGGATAGAAAAACCTCAATATTATTGAAGCAGTTTGGGATCATTTTGACAGAGGACAGAGCAAAAGGCAGACCCTGAAGATTACTTAAAGAAATGAGAAGAACATTTGCCTAAGAGAGTTCAGGCTGTGTTGAAGAATAAAGGTGATCATTCAGAGTATTGACTATTACTTTTATTAATATTACTTTTATTACTATTATTTTTTCCCATTTCCTAGAAAATTTTAAAGAAATGAAGGGTGCCTTAAGACTTTTACACAGTGCCGTAGATCACCCTGCAGCTGTGTGTTTCCTGCAGCAGCTCTTTCTGTGAGCGCCAGCTACTGCAGGAGTCTCACTGAAATGAATAAGAGGGCCTGAGTTTTCTGCTGCAGTGCCCACACAGAGACAAAGAGGCACAGGAAGAAACACACACACGCACACACTCCCACGCACGCACACACGCACGTACCGAGGACAGACCTTGTTTATAATCCTTTGACTGTGTAGATTATCTCATCCAGATCCCTTTGTTGCAAAGCGACACAAGAATTATATTTGTGTTCATCCTGCAGCGCTGGTGGCATCTGGCTTCATACAGTACAAGCTACTACATAATCCAGATATATGCAGCTCATTTTAAATCCACACACAGGTCTTGCTTGTCTGTTACAGGATGTGTAAGACAAGACAAACTTTTTGTGCTTAAAGCTAAAGAGTCACACAGCTTAGATTTCTGGAAAATTATACCATTACCAAGTTTATAAAATGTTTCCAAAAACATTTCACTACAACACGCTAAAAAAAAAAGATGTTCAGAATAAATAGAACCCCCTCTGTGACATTTGGCAGTGAAAGCTTTTCGCTGTTTTGTGCCAAAACAGACAGAAATACAAACTTCTCCTGCAAACAGAGTCTGCCTGGGTCAGGGTGTCCTCTATTTATCTTCCTCTCCTCACCACAAACACAGCAGAAAAAAAGCGCTGACTATGCAGGGTCCCTGAGAATGCAGGAAGGCAGTGATAAGCAGCAAGGTCTGTGATTGGCCAATTCGAACCCCACCTATTTAAAACTAGAGTAAGATGGAACAGCCTGCTGCCTGCATACAGGGTGGAAGACTGCTTCGACTCTGCAGGGGAAGCTGTGCACACTGCAAAAACAAAAGAGAGGGGGAAAAGAACAGCTTCTTTTCAGCCTCAGATTGCAAAAGTGCATATTTGCATTCCCTGGAGTATCACAACTGTTTAATACTAAGAAGACCGTCTGGAGATGAAAGAGGTTTACGCACTGTTGCTAAAAGATAGGTCAGCTGCCTCAGCTGCAACTTTCAGGGCCCATATCATTCTCGTATTTAAAGGTGGTAGAAAACAAATTATGTGTCAGTACACAAGTTACCGTCTTAAGTTCATACATTAAATACTAGGGTTTGATTTCCCTGTGTGCATGCCACAAGTGCCGCTGTATGCCCCGCAGTGAGACACCGAGTCCTTCCTGCTCCCTTTCTGAACTGTAGCACTTCAAAGCGCCAGAAAACATCTGCAAAGTATCACAAGTATCACAGTATCATGAACTGCAGAAAAAACTTTCTTGTTAAAAACACGACTCATGAGTGCAAAGATAAATCAGGTTCAAGTACAAAACAGGAATGTTTCGTTTTGTGTGTTTAAACGTTTTATTTTTTTATTTTTTGTTTGTTTGTTTGTTTGCCACCTCTCACCCGCATTTCTCACCCAGGTTACTTACAGAGTCTGTTACAGCTTAAGTTATAAACTTGAAGCACCCTGCTAACGCCACACCCACTCCCTTCTAACACCCCTCTCACCTTTCTTGAACTCCTCCAGCATGGCGTCCAGTTTAGTGTCGTTGAAGACGCAGTGCAGCGGGTGTTTGTAGAACTGGGTGATGGTCTTCAGGGGGGTGCAGTCGTCTGGGTCCACAAACGCCAGGTCCTTCACAAACAGAATGTCCACGATATTGGATCTCTCGTTCTCAAATACCGGAATCCTCGTGTATCCGCTCTGCATGATCTCGGACATGGTGTTGAAGTCCAACACCGCGTCCGAGGCCAGCATGAAGCAGTCGGTCAGCGGAGTCAGGACGTCCTCCACAGTTTTGGTGCGCAGTTCTAGTGCTCCCTGGATTATGTTGAGCTCTTCTTTTACCAAGTCGTGGTACGGGTCGGTGACTCGCAGCATTTCCAAGAGTTTCTCTCTTGTGTAGAAGTTGGAGATCTCCTGGTTTAAGATGAGGTCCAGCAGCTTGCTGATCGGGTATGAGATGGGGAAGGAGAGCACCATGAGCAGCCGTGTCACCCAGATGGTTTTGGATGCGATGGCCAGGCCGTGGCGCGATGCGACCGAGTGTGGAAGAATCTCCCCAATGAAGAAGATCCCGAAGGCGCAAATGACCGTGGAGAGCCAGGTCATGCCCAGGATCTGGCACATCCACACGGCGAGCGAGGCGTTGATGATCGCGTTCCCCAGCAGTAAAGTGCACAGGACATAGTTACCGTGCCGACGCACAGACTCGATTTTCCGCGCGTAGTTCTGTTCGGTGTCGGTGCCGCTGTTCTGGAGGACCTGTAGCTCCACTGGATCGAGCGCCAGCAGGCTCAAGTTCAGCCCGCTGAACAGAGCTGACAGCCCGAGCAGGAGGACGGAGACCAGCACTTGCAGCCAGAGCTCCGGCACTGCCGAGCGCTCCTTCACGGCCACCCAGAAATCTTTAGTTCGGTAGTGTTCCCATTTGGATCCGTCAAAGGCGCACATGGAATAATATTTAATCTTCTCCCCTCTCCGCAGGTCTTTGGCCAGCAGCTCCACCAGCACCGAGTTCTGACTGGAAGCAGACTTGAAAGAGCCCAAAACCTCGATGTCGGAGGTGCTGGCGTTCTTGTCCATGCACATGTTTCGCTTCGGGTGAACTTGCCCCTCTCTGCCGGGAGTTGGCTCTTCGATGAAGGCGATCCAGGGCGCGGCGTTGTTGGCACGAGTACGGTTGAGCTTCTGCGAGGAGGTGGAATAGTAGACCCGAAGTATGAAGCGAGTCCCCTCGGTGGCTTTCAGCACCCCGTCCTCCACGGACAGCTCCGCCCCGGTCTCCTCTGGTCGAAAGCCGAGCAAGCCGAGCGCCGGGGCTGGCAGCAGCGAGCAGGCGCAGAGGAGCAGGAGCAGCCGGCTCAGAGAGAGCGGAGCCCAGCAGCAGAGCAGGGAGACGGCCCGGTATCGCGCGGCCGCATCGGATGCAGCCATGATGCGGTGTGAGAAGCTCTCTCAGTCCACGGTCTCCGGGTCACGTGCCGCGCGGTTCCGGTCCATGTGGAAGAAGGAGGGACCATCAGCGCTCCGCTGACTGCGGTGCTGATAATGATGTTCGCCTGCACGCACACACACAGAGGGAGGGGGGCTCTCCACCTTGCCGTGACGCAACTTTCTAATAATAACCTCGTGGATTTCACTGTGGAGTTTACATCAGATTTGTTGCGCTCAGCAACTCCAAGCATTCTTTCACCTTCATCGAGGTTTAAATAATAACTTTATTTTATCCTAAATGATCGAGCTCATTTCAATACATTTCTAAAAAGTTTGGGGTACTGTGTAAAATGTAAATAAACAACAGAGTGCGATTAATTAGCAACCTCATAAACCCATATTTTAGAAAACATATCAAATATCAGAGCAGTTGGGGCGGGGTGACAAAAAGCAGGTTTATGAAAAGTTTTGCATCTGATCAGGTTAACTGGCAACATGTCAGCAACATCACTGGGTATAAAACGAGCATCTCAGACAGGAAGAGTTTCTCAGAAGTCAAAATGGGTCGAGTAAAAGAACAAAAAAAGAAGAAGGAAAAAACACATTAACAAATTGTGGAACAATTTAAAAACAATAAAACTGTGTAAAACTGCAAATACTTTGAATATCTCATCATATTACCAGAAGATTCAGAGAAATCTCAAGAGATTTCTGTGCAAAGGAAAAGACTGAAAATCAATATTGATTGGCTGTGATCTTCAGGTCATAAGACAGCACTGCTTTAAAAATGGACATGGTTCTGTCATGGAAGTCACTGCATCAGGAAAACCTCCAGAAATGACGCTCTGTGGACACAGTTTGTTGTGCTATTCACAAGTGCAGGCTAAAGCTCCAAGGATCCATATGTGGACATGATCCAGAAACCCAGAAACTCAGTGATCCAAAGCTAATTCCAAAAGGACTGAGCTAAATCGTAAAACTGTTCTGTGGTCTGACACATTGAAATTTGAAATTCCTTTTGGAAAACATGGATACTCTGCAAGCAGAGAGGGGCCATCTCTGATACTATGGGAATGCATTCATGTCTGGAAATGGCTGGAATTCACAGCTTGCACATCTGGTAATGAATGCTAAAAGACGTAAACAGGTTGTAGAGCAACACTTTCTCCAATCCGGATGATGTCATTTGCAGGTGAGGCCTTACATATTTCAGCAAGACAATATTGAACCTTCTGTAATGAAATGAAAAATATAAAGAATACTCAGGACTGTTGAGCAGCCAGCAGCACCTTGACTCTGTGTTAGCTAGTTCCCTGATTCCTGAAATAATAAAGATTACTCCCTGAACTCCGCCTTAAAACAAGCCCATTGTCTGCACTATCACTGTGTGCTGTAGAATGACCTGAAAATAATAATTTTCAGTGAAAATAATGGGATCAAACAGCAAAACAGAACATCACAGCAAAAGAACAACAACACACCCAAGTTTCAGTGTTTAGTGTATTACGAAACAAACAAACTTTTTAGTTTGTTTGTTTTGGGTGAGCGTTAGAGTAATGATCAGCAGTGATGATGACAGACCTCACAGGCTAAAAGGTGCTAACACAGTTGGTTCAACAGCTTTCAGCGTGGGCCGATTTTGGAACACTGCTATTATTGCTTATTATTTTATTAATTGTAGTTTCTACATGGAAATAAAAACAACAATAGATGCCAAAAAATACCAAAAGTAATCAGACTTTATCAGTCTGTCACATTACTGTGGGGGAATTTTGGCCCACTCTAGGTTTGGACCTTGACTGGTCCGTTGCAACAGCTTGATTCTTTCCTTTTTTTGCCTGTTCTGTTGTAGATTTGCTGCTGTGCTTGAGATCATTGTCCTGTTGTAGACCAAATTTGGGCCAAGCCTTAGCTTTTGGTGTCATGGTGAGCCGTGTGGCAGGCAGGGGTTGGACCCAAACGCAGGACTCCAAGACAAAAACTTGACTGAAAGCAGCAGCTTTATTTGGAAAAACAAACTAACAACAAAGTACACAAACATAAGAAGAAACAAACAAAAGAACAAAAACTAGAACTAATGATCCTGAACTTGGAATACACGACAAGGATCCACCGCTAATGTGGAGAACGGGGCAATAAACAGACGAAGACTGAAGACTTAAATACACAAGCAGGACAAGCAGAAGATGGGAAACAGACGGGGACTAATTAGACAACAAGACAGAGAGGAAGCAAAACTGAATACCCTGAATACAGGACAAAGGACTATCAAAATAAAACAGGAAACAAGAGACATGGCAGGGAGACAGATGAATGGACATGTGAGGTTGACACAGTGACTGAGGGGATGAAAACACAGAGACAAGACTAGGGGAGGGAGAATATGATCACAAAGAACTGAAGGCAAACAGAAACACACTAAACATGATGAAAGAATGACTAAGAAGCTAAGAGCTACAACCTAACAGAAACTAAATGATCAAACGAGAACACAAAAGTACAAGAAAACCAAACACGAACCACTCAGAGAGTATAACCCAACTTAGAATATAATTCCACCTGATGCAAAACAGTCCGTAACATAAACCCTGAGTCAGAGACGCAGGGCCATGACAGTTGGACAGATGGCCTCACATATGACTATAGAATACTTTGACATACGGAGGAGTTCATAGTCAACTCAGTGACTGCAAGGTCCCCACGTCCTGTGGCTTCAAAACAAGCCAAATCATCAACCTTCCTCCATTGTGCTTGACTGTAGATATGTTGTGTGTGTTTGTGCCTTATAGTGAAAAATCTCCGTCTTAGTCTCAGTGGTCCAAAAGGACATTGTTCCACAAGTCTAGTGGTTTGTTCAAACCTAAACTGAGTGATGTTGTATTTAGAGAGACAAGACCTCTCTTTCAAACAAGCCAAACTAATTCAGTCTCTTTACCTGTAATGTCATGAACTTTAAAATTAAAAACGATAACTGAGAAATACAGAGTAAATAATGCAGCTATTTTGTTGTTGTTGTAATTTCTCTGACCACTGCATGGTCTGACACTGGGGTCAGTTTGCAGGCACGTCCCATCCTGTTTTTAATGATTGAATAACCTCTCTCACTATAGAATGATGGACTTCAAATTGGTTGGAGACGGATATATAACCTTCTGAGATTGGCGGCAACAACTGGTTGTCTAATCATTGCTAATGTCTTTCCTCCCAGACATCATGTTAACACATAGCTGAATGAACCTTCTGCACCTGGCTGATACTTATTCTCCTTCTTTCCATGGAAGCACTTAGGGCATACACAGATTTTCTCACACTGTGTCTGCATTTTGGCTTCATTTTTTTCTTTTTCATTTTAAAGGGGGTCCTTTTTGTCCACTCCAAGATTCACTCTGTAGTTTCAGTTAACTGCGAGCAGCTAGACAGCATGTTTATACCATCTGGTATAAATCAAAGGTAATTAACGGCAAGAACCGCAGAGAATGTTATGATTTGGTCATTTTGTAAATTGAAGGTAATAAATTGTTTTTTCCACAAGGTGGCAGAAGTGTAAAGGCTATCAGAATCTGGGGGTGTTCGTCACATCCACCAGCACAGACAGTAACTTGTCGGATCTGCGTCGCTCAAAGCTGAATCAGATCACTTTGAGTGGCATGTCATATAAGCTTTGCTATAGCGATTAATATACAGTCCATAAAAATACCCCAATGTTTCCTCTTGTTACTTCTTATTTGTCTGTTGTGTGACGTTTGCCGACTGAAAATGTTCAACAATAGAAGAGCCAATGTCAGGATCAGTCTTATTACAGTTTGTATTTTCCGCTTCTCTTTATTGTTATTTCATTTCGACTTTTTGTTTTTAATTCTGTTTAGTTTCATTTAGTTTTTCTAGAGTGGATTTCACTTTATGTTTTCATGTGTTTCATTTTCATTTTAGTTCGTTTTTTATTACATACATCGGTGGCAATAATTATGAAAATCAGTACAGGTATTACAATAAAAACAAATAACTTTCTGAAGGCAGCTGACTCACAGAGTCTCGTAGAAACCCGAAATCTCAATAAGCACGTCCACCAAAGCGTCTTGAGGCAAGTTCTAATTAAAATAAACCAAATTTAACTGACAGATATTGCAAGAATATTTCCTCTGTATTTTGATTTTATTTTAGTTAGTTTTCCTTTTAATTGTTTTTAGGAGTTTTTTTTTTAATTATTTTTTTTATTGTAATTAACTAACATGGTTTTTTTCCACATCCAGTTTTAGTTTTGAATTTAGTTTTAGTGAACTATAATGACCTCAGTCGAGATGTGCTTATTTTTATGATTGCTTAATTATACATCAAGCAATGATTTTGGAGAGAGGAGAAACTGGATTCGAGTATATTGTGCATTTTGTTCATTTATGGTTATTAAACGATTGCCAGTTTTAACCAGTTAATGTTTGACAAAACATCTAAATTCCAGTTTCGGTAAAAGTATCAAATAAGCATCTTTCTGTAAGCATGTTTATGTTTTCCCTCTTATGCATCATACTAAAGGGATTAAACAGGCCACAACTGTCTCAGCCTTCCACAAGAAATATTGAAATAAAAATTTAAAAGACTAGTATTATTTTTTTTTTTAATTTACTTTAATTTATTTGTTTATTTATTTTCTTGGCCACAACATGATCGGTCATATTAACCCTTTTGCGTTTATTTCAAAACTTGCTTGTGGTTGATGATCCCTTATTGATCCTGGGCTGAGCTGTGGATCTGTGGCTGTGTATTGAACTTCCGCGAGAGTCCATGTAAATCGTGTTACCATTCTTTTAAAACTGATTCTAAAGTAGTTAAGGTTTCAGCCATGTGGACGTTGTTGTAAAATTATCACAAAACCGTTTTACGCAATTCAGGTGTCCCACTGTTGTGAGATAGAGGTGTTCAGGGTTGAGATCGGGGATTTAGAAATGACTTATTTGTGGTCAATATTTGAAGAAGCAGGTTAGTGATTAACTGTTCTCGGTTGCAGCAGCTGCACAGAGTCCCAGCACACTGCCAGCGAGCACCCCAGTCACTCTGTGTCCGAATTACAATGCAGTGCGTCCGGGCTTGGAGAAGTCTGAACTCCCTGTGCAGGGTAGCTCACCACAGAGCATGGAAACGATCCCAGAGCCACACAGCAGCTGCCAGGCTGGACCTCAGCGGGATTTATCCGCCTATTGCCACCCCGTTCACCGCCAAGGAGGACGTAGACTATCAGAAACTGGAGGAAAACCTGCAGAAATACGCCAAGATCCCATTTAAAGGTCAGGCCCGAGGCACGCAAAAGTCAAAGTTATCAAAAACAGTTGTGTGAGTAACAAAGAGGTCATTGATACGCATAAGGTCGATTTTATTTACACAGCTCAGAACATTATGAAGCTATAGTTGAGTTTGGAGCGTAAAACACCAGCAGCATACTGTTTGCACTGCTGCATGCGCCGCAGTCTGACATCCATGGATAATGTCTGTATTTGCTTAGGGACGAGACACACAGGACAAAGTTCAGCACTGAGGCAAAAACGTAAAGTAACGGCAGGGCCTGATTTGGATTTGTCGCCCCCTGGTGCTCGTTACCTGCTCCTGCTCCTGAGTTTTACTTTCCGTCCACAGCAGGACATATTTGCACTTCTGCTTCCACAACATGTTACTGTTGTTCACTAAATGATCGTTCTACATGATTATTCTTCATTGACCAGAACATTTCTTTTATTAATAATTAAATGATAATTAATTATAATGAAATTGGCAAATAGCAAACCTACACATAATACTGATATTATGTTTTGTATTCTTATACAAAGATGGTGAGTGAACTGTACTAAGAATCAAGAAAGCGTACACATCAGTCAGCACATTTACTATTGTTGCTTGTGATATTACACTTTCTATTACCTTCGGCACTGTCATTGAACCTGCTACTCCGTATGTTATATTTCAGTCTCACTGTTCTTAATAGACGGCATTTTTCAAGGTAAGCAAAGAAGGACTCACCGGCTCCACCAAGGTCTTATCTCCTACATTCACATTTGCTGTAGCTAGATGGCAGAATAGTTTATAATACCTGCAGCTCAGTCTGATGGAAGCATAGCTCCATCATGAAGCAGCTTCAAGACACCAGAGGGGGAATGCAAAACCTGCACTGTGCAGGCCGGCAAGACCCTCAGACTCAGCTGCAGCACCACGGAGGTGCTGGACTCAGACAGACAGAAGCCGAGAGCTTCTCTCTCTGCCCTACATGTCAGTTATTACACAGGCAGTAAGAGAAGAGGCTGCTCGCTCTAATGTTGGCACAGAGGAAAGAGAGGATACAACCCCAATTCCAGAAAAAAGTTGGAATAGTTTGTAAAATGTAAATAATAGCTGAATGATTTTCTTAATAAAATAAATAAACTCATATTTTATTCACATACAACACAGAAAACAAAGTGTTTAAACTGAGAAAATATACCATTTTAAGAAAAATATGAACTCATCTTGAATTTGATGGCAGCAACACATCTCAAAAAAGTGGGAACGAGGCCATGTTTACCGCTGCGTAGCATCCACTCTGCTTTTAACTACCGTCTGTAGATATCGGCCAGCTGAGGAGAGCAGCTGCTCAACTTTTGTAGGTGAATGTTGTCACATTCTTGGCTGATAGAAGATTCTGGCAGAACAACAGTCCTGGGTCTTCTTTGTCATATTTTTCATTTCTTGACATGCCAAATGTTTTCAATCGGTGGGAAGTGTGGACTGCAGGCAGGGCACTTCAGCACCCGGACTGCAAAGCCGTGCTGTGGTAATAGCTGCAGTATGCTGTTTAGCATTGTATTGCTGAAGTATGCAAAGCGTTCTTCATGTGGATGGGAGCATGTGTTGCTCTAAAACCTGTACATGCCTTTCAGCAGGGATGGCATCTTTTCAGAAGTGCAAGCTGTGAATTCTATAAGCACTGATGCACTCCCAAACCTTCAGAGATTCATGCTTTTGAACTGAGCACAGATAATAAGCCACATGGTCCCTCTCTTCTTTAGTGCAGAGGATGTGGCATCCGTGTTTTCCAAAAAGAATTTTGATTCGTGTGACCACAGAATACTTTGTTGTTTCAACCTTGCCTCAGTCCTTTTTAAATGAGCTCTGACTCAGAGAGAATACGCCTGTGTTTCTGGATCATGCCCACATATGGCTTCTTCTTTGCATGACTGAGCTTTAACCTGCATTTGTGGATGGAACAGCAAACTGTCCACGCATGATTTCTGGAAGTGTTCCTGGGCCCGTGCAGTGACTTTGACAGAATGTTTTTAATGCAGTGCCGCCTGAGGCCCCAGAGATCACGGGCATCTAGTATTCATTTTCAGTGTTGTCCCAGACATTTCTCAACATTCCCAAAGTGTTTTTATAATAATATGTTTGGAGATGACGAGGTATTCAAAATTGTCCCAGTTTTACATCGGGGAACATAATTCTGAAACTGTTTTATAGACACAGTTCTGTGTGGATTAGTGAACTTAGGAGAAAAGAGGAGCTTTTCTGTTATTTAAAGGAATATTAACAACAGTTTATCTTTTATTTATTTACTTTGTTGAAGTATGCAAGATTTCAAATGTCTTTGTTAATGAGAAGGGTGTAAAATCTGACAAAAACATTTTTAGGGGTTTTTAGGGCGCTGTGGGTCATCTAGAAATGGCTGATACATTTTGAGATCATATGAGCTTCTTTACAGAGCTAACCCCTTCCCCCAAAAAACACCTCAAATATAAAAAATGTGTTTTATTGTTACAGGTCTGGTGGTTCAGGGCTCCAATGGTGAGTATCCTTATCTGACGGTGGAGGAGCGGGTGGAGGTGGTGAGGATGGTTAAACAATCGCTGCCGGCGGGAAGGCTGCTGATAGCCGGATCAGGCTGCGAATGTAAGTCTCTCAGCTCCTATGAGCTCAGGCTTTAACTTTACAGTGGAGGGTTCAGTGATAAACAATATTAAGTAAAGACAATAATTAGCCAGCTTCATGTTGTGTTAAAATAATTCCCAATTCAGTTAAAAGAAGTTTCATTTTTAGAAAACAATTACTGACACTGAACTGAAGCTCATTACAGAGAATCATCACACTGTGTGGTTATCTTCTCCAAACTTTGCTTATACGGTGAACAAAGCCCCTCAAATGCATCGCGACCACTGAAATGGAAAATTGTAGCATTTATAATGGAAACCATTAAAAAATTAGTTAAACTAGTTAAACTCTGACCTCTTCTAAGTGAACAGAGTTAATTATTTTTGCAGATAACGCTTTTTGTTAAAGGCACAAAATGATGAAAACATTTTGAAAATTTTTTTTTGTTAATCAAGTGTAATTTCATTCTGATCTGCGCACGTTCGGGGAGAAAAAACAGTACAAGTGAAATATTTTGTGAATAATACAGAGTTTTGTACGATGAGTGCTAAAAGTTTAAATTGACTCATTATGTTTTCCATTCTGGATTTTAATGACTGCGATTCGAAGCTTATTATAGAGGCGGCAGTGTCACCGGTCTTGATGGACTGATAATTGGAGTCAAATGGAGTCTGTAACAGTTTGATAGGCTGTTCATTCTGTAACGTATAATAAACACTCAGAGAGACGAGAGTCTGCATTAACTTCTACTTCCATAGCCTTCCTACGTTCACTGCTTGTGTAAAAACTTCCTGGTTTCTTTTTTCCATTACTTACTGCACATATGATCAGCCACAACATTAAACAATGTAACATACCAACATAACAACATTAAAGCTGGGTTTACTGTACGAGTGGCTGGGACAGTCTGCTCAGGAGTGACTCAAGGAACCCTGCGACCCACAGGACCCAAAGCATGCGCAGGACCCAAGTGCCTCAGGACATCCTCAGAGATCTCACGTTCATACCTTCACTGGTTTGGTGCCAAGAGGGGTAAACTAAACGATATTTGGCAGGTGGTTTGTCAGCTGTGGCTAATCAGTGTTTACATCAGATGTTACAGTTACACTCTGCAGGCACATTTACTACGTGAACTGTCCCAATTCAGCTTCTATAAAATACTGCAAACAAAGACAAAAACGGGTTATTCCAGTGCTCCCCAAGCTTTTTTGTGTCATGGACCAGTTTCATGCCAGACAATTATTCTGTGGTCTGAGGGGGTGGGGTAATATAATGTAAATTTAACTATTGCAGAGCACAGAGGAGGTTCATGAATGTAGCGATTCTGCTTGATTAAATTAGTCAAAAGTGAAAGTCTGCGTTGAAGTTGTTTCCTTTCCTCCTCCTTTTCCTGTTCAGCCACCAGAGCCACGATCCAGCTCACGCAGAAGATGGCAGCAGCCGGAGCCAATGCTGTGCTTGTGGTAACACCCTGCTTCTACAAGGGGAAGATGGACAGCCGGGCTCTAATCCATCACTTCACAAAGGTCAGCGCAAACACACGAAAACAGAGTGCCTCGCAAATTTGGGGTTAGGCCTTGATTTGGTGTTTAAAAAAAAAAAAAAGGGTGAACGATCAGTGCTTCCCAAAGTGAGGTGCTGCAGCACTCTCAGATGAGGGTAAAAGGTGCAACAGAAATGAATACAAAAAACAAAAATTCCTTATATTTCCATGTGGTCATGTTCCCGTGTGTCCAAATAACTATATAAATGTGTGCGCTTATTAATTCTGAAAATTATGCAAAATTCCATTAAAGAGTTACTCTGAGAATTCTCTATGAGGAGCTTAAAAAATCAATTAGAATAATACTTCTCCACCTCTCAAGTAAAGGATGTCTGTTTATTACAACAAAGCAGTACGGCCCTTTGGGTTTGAATATTGCATTATTATATATTATCTACGCTTTGCTGAGCTCAACATCAGTTAGATTTACGAGTTGAAAAGTGTTTTTAGAAGATAATGAAAGAAGATTAAATGAGCACCACCAAGTGAGTATTCTTTCATTTTGCTGCTAGTCCAACCGGAGTTCTATAACAAGGAATAAAGTGTCTTTGTTTTTACCTGGCTCACTCTCAGCCTTGTGATCGGACCTGTGCTGATTATCATAAAATAATTAGAGCTAGCTGTTTTAATTTTCAGGAATCTTTCCATGCATGCAAACATGGCAGAAGCTGTATCAACACTGCACTCCAGACAATGTTTAACTGCAGTTCTGACTGCAGTACCTGCTCCCTGTTGCTTCCACAATTTGCTATCGTTATTTACCCATCGCAGTTTTAATAGTTAAATGTCAGCCAGCCAGGCCACCAACACGTCTTTTTATAGTGTGAGCCTGATCCGAGTTAGTAAATTCACTGTAAATGAAGAAAAGACTGGGAAAGTTTGAGAACCTTCAACAGGTGTTTTATTTGAGGTCTCACGTCTGGTTTTTCTCTCTTGCAGCTGGCGGACAGCAGTCCGGTGCCGGTGGTTCTCTACAGCGTGCCGGCAAACACGGGGCTGGAGCTGCCACTGGACGCTGTGGTGGAGCTTTCTCAGCACCCAAACATCCTAGGTGTTAAAGACAGTGGGGGAGATGTAAGAAACACTTTAACTTCAGGTTTTTTTTCTTTTTCTCTCTCAATGTAGTCTGTGAGTCATGAAGAAATCGATCAAGTGAAACAGTATCTCTGCGTATGTCAAGCAGCCACTCCAATGCTGCTTGATCTAGCAGAGCCACAGATCTCCATGTAATTTGATTTGAATTCCTTTTACAAGATTATACTTGATAATAAACTGACGGAACCAGACAACATCTCATGAGATGAGATTCTGAAAAGTCGGGAAGAAAATTGATTTAGCCAGGCCACGTTTTACCTGGCCAGGAAAGTGAGTGAAACTGACGAGGAGAAAAGCTTCTTTCAAGAACTAGCGTCGTGATTTCCAGTCGAAAAGGATGTAAGCCACACCACCTAAACCCCAGTGAGCTCACCAGCACTAATCTGACTTTTGTTTTTCTTTTCCGTCATCTGCATTTTATCTGGACAGAAAAATCAAACAAAGCGGAAAAAAGTTTGCATTTTGTGCAACTATGCAATCAGACAGCGCACGGTGTTCCTGTTGTTTTTCAGTAATCTAACTGCTGCAAAGAAAAGAGAAAAGAGTGGAGACTCCTGAAGAACCTAAAACTAAAGCGTGTGTAGTTTTATCCTGCAGGGTTGATTGCAGGGTTGCGCGTCTGGGAAAAAAAAAGGACAGTTTGCTCTTGTCGAGCTCTTAATACCATTTTGTCTGTGTGGGAAGTGTTTGCAAGAAGTTGCAAATGGATTTCTGATTTGGGAAATAACATGTTTGTCCACTCGCTGGGAGACTGGAGTGTGGGTGTAGTTCAAGTACAGAGCAGCCCTGCTCAGTTGTAGGCGTGATGAGGACAAACACAGAAAACAAGGGGTGATGGGTCAGATTCAGGGAAGCAGACAAGTTGGAGAAAGATTTTTTAGAACTTGAGAGACAAACACATTTGCTGGCATGAGCCAGCTCTTGTTATTTGGCACAGATTGTTTCAGCTCATTAAACCTCTGTATTTTGTGTTCAAAGAGAATTTGACCAGGGTTTACAGGGAGGGGACAGTTTCCCCCAACCCCCCACTTAAAAGGTGTGTCCACTTGACTCATGTGGAGGGATTTATAATGGAATTTGAGTCACTGCACAATCATCTCTGATGGGTCTAAAACTGCCCGTACTCTGTCATTACCTACCTTTAAACGTATGCAGGACAATATCTGGCTGAAACATTTTTACCCACCTAAACGTTAAGTTGTGTGCAATCTAACTTTATCATTGCATAAGACGCCTGCAAGTAAATTGCAACATTTACGTCGTAGCTGCACTGAAAAAGGTCAAGTCAACATCCAAGATGAGATGCTGCTATAAATAAATTATTAAATAAAAAATATATATGTCTAAAAAGCCACAGTAAGTGTCATAAGTCAGTTTTCAGAAGCTACATCTGACAAATTTGTTTGATATAAAGTGAAATACACAGAGGTCTCTTGGTTCCTTGAAAATGAAAAATGACTGAAACTATGGAATTATTAAGCTGTATAAACTAACAGGTGTGAAGTGTGTATATCACAAATCTGTGAATGAAAACCAGGGTTAATTAGAGCCTGACTGATAAAGCATTTCTAACATCACTGCCTGACATTTGCCTATTTAAAAATCTCATATCCTGATATAGCGTCCAGTACTCCTTTTTCTTTCAGACACATAAAAGTTAAACAAACATTTGTTATGTTTAGTTATTTAATGCTTTGCTTGATTCTGCTAACCTCAGCTGACTGTTATGTTTGTTATGTTTTCAAACACGTGTCTAGCTATCAAGAATGTTGTAGAGTGCCCTCTTGTGGGCAAAATATGCAGTATCGGCATCTCTGAAAGTGTGTTTCCCATGTCTGTTCTTTAGTTTTTCAATTTAAATGCACGAGGCATTTAAAAGATTTATACTGATATTAGCTGATACTAGCTTGGCAGACGGCTAATATGAGCCATTCCAATGCATCATACTGACTTTATGGTATGTTTCACATCAAAAGTTTTAACGTGCAAACTAAATGGTAACTAAAGCGACCAGCTTAAAGGAACCTCATTGCATTTTTTATAGAAAATCAAAATGATGCTATTCCTATTCATTGACACTCAGCCAAGCAAAGAAGAAGTATCCAAACACCCAAACAGTTTACATCTTTTTATTACAGCTTTATTTCCCTACAGTCTTCTCTTCCCACATCGCTGTGTATCATTTGATGTAGTGACCACCTGCAGATTAGAAGATAACTGTGAAACCGTTGGCAAGAATGTTTATTGTGTGTGTGTGTGTGTGTGTGTGTGTGTGTGTGTGTGTGCGCGCGCGCACGCGTGTGACACTGTCCTCGTGAGTATAAACAAGATTAACAGGAATGCACTCATCACAGCAAAACACATACATCATGTAGCTGAGTGAAATATACAATATTTTGCTTTGAAATATAACAGAAATTGTTCAGTTAGATCTCTTTTATTTATATAGCACCACTTCACAAAAACAATCAACTCTGCAAATGGTGCAAACTAGAGGAGAAAGTACACATAAGTTGATGGCATGCAGTAGTGGCACATTTACACATGGGGAGTAAATAGAGGAGAGGGGAGGAGAGGTGCTCAGGGCATAATCCCAGCAGTCTGAGCCTATAGCAGGATAACTACAGAGTGGTTCAGGGTTAAAGTACCATACCATAGCATTTTATTTATAAGGCACTTTTAAAACAATAACAGGGCTGACCAATGTGCTGTACAATAACACCAAATATAAAAGACAAACACATAACAGAAGGTAAAAGATATAGAAAAACAAATGAGTTGTTGAAGTTAAACAAGAAACGAGTACATAAAAGTAACATAGACATCTCACACTGGGTCGAAGGCCAGGGAGTAAAAGTGTGTATTTAAATGAGATTTCAAAAACAGTGAGTGAAGGAGCCTGCCTCACATGCAGTGGAAAATCATTCCACAATTTTGGAGCCACAACTGCAAAAACCCTGTCACCTCTGAGTTTACGTTCCGTCTTTGGAATAAGCAAAAGCATCTGGTCTGCTGACCGGAGAGAACGAGGCGGGAGGTGCTCCAGCTCGGACAGATCAAATGGGGCACAACCATTAAGAGACTTAAAGACAAATAAAAGGATTTTAAAATTAATTCATAAACGAACTGGAATCTAGTGAAGGGATGCTAAAATTGGAGTGATGTGCTCTCACTTGCTTGTGCCAGATAAAAATTTAGCGGTGGTGTTTTTTGCACCAGCTGATTACGATGAAAGGTGCATGACAGTAATCGAGACGAGAAGTTATAAACTCATGTATTAATGTTTCAAGGTTGAGTTTGGCTAGAAGAGACTTGACCTTTGACAGTTGCCTCAGTTGGAAAAAGCAGGATTTTACCACTGCATTCACATGAGGATTGAGCTTTGAATTACAGTAGTCCAGCCTAGAAGTAATAAATGCATGAACTAGTTTTTCAGTGTCACTCTGAGACAGGATAGACAGAATTTCAGAGATATTGCACAAATGGAAGAAAGCAGTCCTATATATTTGTTATAACAATAGTGTATGCTAGTGTAAGTAGCAGAAACTCGAAACTATGTAAACTAAGTAAATGAAGCACAAGTATCCAAGATTTCTACATAAACGTACTGGCAGTAAGTGTTTCGTAACTCAAACAAACATTTAGAGTGAAGTATTCCTTCAAAGGCGCTCTTAGACTTGGCCTGGAGATGTCGTTAGTGAATAAAATCATTGTGCTGAAATCCTAACATTGACAGTATAAGGATGCACTGAGTAGAAATGCTCTTTAATTACTTTCTTTCAGTTCTATTTTAGAAGCAGCTTGATTGCAGCAATTGCATTTTCAAGCAGATATAGCGATGCTGATGACTGACAGCAGCCAGATCTGAGAAGGGTGGAACAAAATAAATACAATATATTGAAGGTAAAACCTGAGGTTTGAGTACATCTAGTAGTTTAGTAGCTTGTTTGTTCAGTCACAGTGCCCATTTCAATCCTGCTTAAGACACTTCACAGTCTTTCCTGATTGCCAATCTGAAATCTGATTTAAAACAAAAAAAAGCACAAAGAAATGTCTGAAAAGGCACTCGACTCTTTCGAAGACTTTATGTTATTTTTGTCATGTACTTAAGTTATTTACTGCTTTCACATATCCCCTCACTGGCATTATTAAGGTTTCATTTCATCTTACTTCATCTTCTTTAATCTGATTCCTTCTGCCTACACAGTGGGTGTTTTACTAAAAGTCTGTGTGTCTCCTGCGCACGCAAAATGTGTGAATCTACTGAGCAGTATGACATCATTGCTATCTTGGCACGGCAAACCTGTCTGCGCAGTCCAAACAATTATCTCCTCTAAGTGGAGTAATTAAAACAACAATATTATTATTTATCCCAGTAAGAGAGAGTTGGAGGCAATTAAAGTCACATCTTAAGAAGCCATGAACACTCAAATAAGACATAATGAGATGTAACAAATCTTTTCATCTGTAGTTATAAAAACGTTTAATGGATTGAAATGGAATCTGCCCATGCTGTCACTGAAATTCAAACTATGTACTGTCAGAAAAGTAACAACTGGATGTGATGAGGGTTTAATGTCTTTTTTAATATATTTAAGATAGAACCGTCAACAGCTTTAACTTTAAAGCTGATGACAAAGTTTCTACATTAAAATTCAATCAGTGTTGCTTGAGTCCTTGTGACCATGTGATCGCTGATAAATCAAAGGGGGTGCACTTCAGGATAGGAAGTAGCTACTCATCTTGAGATTAATCTAATACTGTTAAAGAAAGAAAAAAGAGTAAAAATGTAAATTAAAAAAAAGCTCTTCTTTGTTTAAATGTATATAACTGACGCAGATAAACGATAACTTCAACTTGACATGAATTATGCTTCAGTGGCAAATCTACGTTGTAACGATGGACACAGAACACATAGCTATGTTTACCACCTATAGGTATTATTAAAAGTCAATATTTCGATGCCTTACTCTTTCTGTACATATTACGTTCTTACAGTCCTTATTTTACAAAGATGGGCTTTGACAGAAGTATCCATGATTGTGTTCTTCGTTTACATGAGTATTTTCAGTATTTTCTATTCGTTCTACATCGTTCTTGTTGCACATGGGCACATCACTTGGTGTGCTTAACTTTTATACTCTTCTTTTTCTTTTGGAAACAAAATTTAGACATCAGTATTTGATTGTGGCTGTTTCTTCTTTATTTTGTTAGACCACAAATTATTTTATTTTGACAAGCACCTATCAATGGTTAGCAACATGGCTAATGCTAGCAGTATTTTCTCTCACCCCAACTGGTCCCAGCAGATGGCCCCGCCCCTCCCTGAGCCTGGTTCTGCTGGAGGTTTCTTCCTGTTAAAAGGGAGTTTTTCCTTCCCACTGTCGCCAAAGTGCTTGCTCATAGGGGGTCATTTGATTGTTGGGTTTCTCCCTGTATGTATTATTGTAGGGTCTACCTTACGATATATATTTATACAGATTTGGTGCTGTATAAATTTAAAAAAAATTGAATTGAATTGAATTTCTATTTTATAAACCAATGCAAAATTGAAAGAACCTCAGAGATGTATTCCTGTGGTATGCTGTGGCTGTATGATGATGCTAAGTTGGTTAACAAGCAGATAAGTCTTACTGATGGAGTAAACATAAAGCTAGCTGTCTGTTATGAAGCCCCTTTAAGCCTAAAGATCTCTTCACTGAGTTTGTACTTGCACCAGATTAACCCTTGGTCTGTCCTAACTCCTATTACTCTGTCTTTCCTTTCTTTTTCTCTTTTCTCTGATAAAGCGGCTTTTTGCATCTGCCATGCCAGGTAATCAAAGATGTCAGTCAGGCTCTCTGACATTAGAACTACATATATATATATATAGGCTATATCTATATATAGTT
Source organism: Pelmatolapia mariae (assembly GCF_036321145.2). Classification (NCBI taxonomy): domain Eukaryota; kingdom Metazoa; phylum Chordata; class Actinopteri; order Cichliformes; family Cichlidae; genus Pelmatolapia; species Pelmatolapia mariae. Next base: position 7,699,423 of record NC_086232.1, on the reverse strand, counting down.
TTTATACCCATTATAAAGAAGAAACATAATTAATTTCATAATAAAAGGTTAAATAAAAAATGCTATAAAATGAGCTGTAAAGTAGCCCAATGTTTGCAATATACCCATATCAAAATAAATTGAAAACATTTTTATACATAAAGTACATAAGTACATCCTAGTACATGAGTTTATTTGATTTTTTTTACACAACTGACCAAGAACATATTTGATTGTGTTTAAAAAAATGTCTTCATATAAAGCTGATATACAATATATGACCTCATATTTAAAAGTAAGGGCTTTTATAACACCTGTAAATCCATTCAGTGAGAATCACAGGTACGAGATTAAGAACCAAGTATTAATCGGCACAGGGTATGGGGTGATCTTTATTCAAAGATCTGACATGTATGATCTTGACTTTGTTATTGAAAGCTGTTCTGTCATCATGTTCAGATCTTATGAGAGCTCGAAGGCCTTCAGAATAAAAGGCTGTGGATATTTTTTAGTCTGAACCAGGTTTAAAAGATTTCTGAATGATCTGAAATAAAGCATAAAATTATCTACAATTGACATAATTTTCAGATGAAATCAGTGGCAAAGTCAGCCCAAGAGTAGAGTGTTTGATGCAAAAAAAAAAAAAAATCTCCAAAAACCTTCAAATTGTGTTACAGAGTCTGCAGGCAACGACTGGAAGAGATGTCAAAGTTCATATATCTGCAATCAGAAAGAGACTGCACAAGTTTGACCTGCATGTGAAGCATACCAGAAAAGTCTTTGCTATCCAAAAAGAACATCAGAGCAAAGCTCTGCTTGTCTGAGGCTTTTTCAAGCAATATGCTTTGAATGGACTGTTAAAGATAGAACTGTTTAATCGACAGGAACAGATTTTATGAGGATGAGAAGAAACTCATGCCAGCTTGTAGCCACTGATTTAAGCATATATTATACATTCTGTCAAAGACGCTTACTAAAATGTGAAGTTATCTGTGTGAAAGTTGAAGTCGAACCAGAAGTCACTCTTTCAACCACATAACGATTCTGAGCACAATAGAAACACCACCAAGGAATGGCTCAAAGCAAGTAAATTGAGGGTTATGGAATGGCTGATTCGAAGCCCAGATTCAAAGCAGATTGAAACATTGTAGGATTTGAAGAAAGCAGTGCATGCATGAAAACTCTCAAACATTTTGCAAGTGAAAGTATTTGCCCTTTTGAACAGCTAAAAGAAGCCATTTATGCTGTCGGGATGACTAATAGCTTGTGAACACAGTTTCTTTTCCTCAGAAGAACATCTGAAAATCTCTACATGTTGATATTTCTAGCAAATAAAATATAGAAAAAGCATATTTTCCTTAGGTTGTTTAAGTAGGTTAGTTAGAAAGTGTTTAGTAAGTGTTCAGTAGGCACAGTTTCAAAATAGGGTCCAACTTCTTCTCCAAATTTGTCCAAAAGCGAAGTTTCCACAGGATGTCCTTATTTTGTTACATGACTATTTTGACTATATTAGAGAGACTTTTTTCTGTTATTTTAAATCAGATTCATGGATATGAACCCAAACAACATTGAGCTCTGCACCACATTTAATAAGTTCCCCAGCAAAATGAGCTGAATAAACAGTGAGCAGTTGTTAAGCTAGGGGAAAACAAACAAAGTGACAGGCATAGAGATTTCTCACATTAATAAGGTAAGACCTGAACCTTTAAAAAAAGCTCCAGCAGACCAGCCACCTGTACAGCTCATACTGCAGAGGGTTAACTCTCCCCATGCCCTCGTGTTAGATCATAGGCTAATGACAATAATAAGAAGGGTTAAAAGAAAAGAAAAGAAAATGACCGTGTTTTAGGGCAGACTGCAGCCTTGCAGCAATTTTGCTTTTCCATTGAGGACCTGCCTCTAAATAGCCAGAGTGCCCGAGCCTTCAGGAGGCCAGCGGGGGCTCCTGCAGCCTGCCTGACTGACTGATCAACTGCAGTCCTCTTGTTTGAAATTAATAATATGGGGAAACTGATTGACAGTCTCTGGTTAAAAATAGAAGCTCCTTGGTAACACGGATGGAGGGTGTGGGTTTTCCCTGTGGAGCGTTCAGCTTCATGCACAGAGCAACCACAGAGTTGTCTAATGCTCCCTTTGAACACTTCAGGTTATTTGGATTCTGCACTTCATATCTGGATTGACAAAAGAGAATTAAAAGAGGCGAAACAAAATGGGGAGCTCATCAGTTATTCATGAGCTTCTCCCATCATCCGCCTCCTTCTGCTTCCCATCTTTTGAAGTTGATTCCTCTTTTTAATTCTCACTTGGGACTTGTCTGTTTCCCTCTCTCTCCTTCTCCTCCCCCTTCTGTTTTGGATCTTCAGCGATCCCCTCCTCTAAAAACCTCGACCATGTGTAGAGACTGTGCTTCTCTCAATTCAAGCGATTTGTTTACCCCTGTGAGATGTTGGGTTTGTCGTCTCTTGTGACAGCCTCCCCTGGGATTAAGAAACTATAACAGATATTAGTCCTGATGCAAAAGAGGAGTGATAACAATGAAACCATTCTGATTTTTACTTCCTCTTCCCCTTCTGTTTATTTTTTTTAACTTGTTCTGCAGATCACACGGATCGGCCTGATTGTCCATAAAACCAAGGCGCAGGATTTCCAGGTTTTAGCGGGCTCGGCTGGGTTTTTAATGGCAGCCTATTGTGTGGGTAAGAAATCTAATACAAGGACTGCTGTTCCTCACAGAGATCCACTGGCACCATTTACTTGTTAAAGTGAAAATATAGGAAAAAAGTGGATTTTAGGTTCCTTTTTCCACAAGAACAAGTGTAAAAACACTAATAATAATAATCATTTATAAATATTTGTTTCTGATAAAAGATCATCTCTGCTTTCTGGCAGGAATTTGACTACATCTCAGGCCACTTAGACTTACTCTATATGTGTTTTTTTTTAGGACTGTTGCTATATCAGATTATTGGTATGTCGGTAAAAGTATCCATTTCTGAGATTTTGTTACAGCATATGAAATAATATTGTATTACATAGGATGGTAGTATGTGTTAAGAAAGTGGTAGGAAAGATTTTTAGAAAATGAATTAAAAATGATTGAAGAGATGTGCGAAAAAGAACATTTCTCATCGTTTTATGTGTTTTTAACACATTTCATGTTTTTTTAAAACCAGAATTATCTTCTCTACGACATCGTGACTCTTCTGTGGATTAAATTTGCCCATTGTGTTTTTCAGGGAAGAAAGTAATTTATATTTGTGAGAGACATACAAACCTGTCTCAATCAGAGTTTTCTAGGTTTGTATAGGCGTACCCTCAAAAACACAGACAGATAGAACTTTATTAATCCCACAAGGGAAATTGTGCAGCAATTAGACCACACGCTAATGCAGCGGGAGACAAATACAAAACAGTTAACCTATCCTTTTTAATAAGAATGAGCAAACACAGACACTAAAAATACACAGAAGCTGCAACAATACAAAATCACTTGTGCATATTTTAGCTAGTACTTCAGTATTTAGCTGTAGCTCTTTTTCATTTTGTCTCTCGCATCCATCTTCCCTTTGACCATACATTACTCTAGGGACTTGTCTAACATATTGTGCAGAGAGGCAGGTAGGTACTGGATGCCTTGCAGAGTGAGCGGGAGAGAGGGCTATCAGCAGCATGCTGTACAAGTGTCTTTGAGGTGCACACTCACCCGCTACGGATGAGAGCATGAAGTCTACTGCATCATCAGATTCATGACTGATGTGTGGATTCTCAGAGGTCCTTCCACTCATTCCTGCTTTTTAGAAATATGCTACTCAAATTCAAGACAGATCAAAGGGAGCTCTCCCTGTCTCCCTGATTGTCCTGGAATTACAGTGCCGACGCCACACGTCCTAAACATGCTCATACAATAAATTCCTAAATCACACAGTAATGGCTTAAAATGGGATGTCCTTATTATTTGTCCTTATTTAACACTTGTTATTGTTTTCTAATTGATTTATTCTACTTTCCAGCTAGTACAGCTGCACTTTTCTGCCCTCCCTCAGCATACAGCTGCACAGCCACACAGAATTTGAATAGTTTGTGTCGATTACAGCCAACACAGGAAGACGTTTAAAACTGTTGTAAAGGACCATAAATAAGTGGTCAATAATAATTACGGCAAATCACAAAAATAAGATGAGATGCCATATGTGGAGCAACTTCCAACTGCTGATAAGCAGGTCTGAGGCACACAAGCTCCTTACTACCACAGACCTGGAAAGAGGACGGACAAACACAAATACACAACCATTCAAGCCCACAGAGAAAAGGAGGCTATCGCACAAAGGAAAGAGAGAGGAATGAGAGGCGAAGCTAGGTCTCTTAGAGCATCTGGATGCAACACATCTGACAGGCAGGGGAGAAAGGCTGCATGATTCATTATATATGTAACAGTTAACCCAGCTGCAAATTACAGATAGTTAATATAATCAGTAATATTGTATTGTAACACTTTGGCTTAAAGCAGATGGTAGCAATGAACTAAAACACTGAATTCATACAGAAACACAAAACAACTGTGAGAAAAGTTGCTTGTCAGTGTTGCTTTTCTAACAGATCTCACCAAATGATGGATGTAACAGCTGCTTTGTGTGTAGTACGTACACAGTAAAATGCCAACCATTTTATTGTGTGTCCAGATTCTAAGTGTTCCAAATTTACTTTCACGAACATTCAACAATGGGCACCAGAGGCATTCGCTACCTTCTGCTTAATAGCCCACAGTATGTTTTACAGCTGTGAAAATTACAGTTGTTTCACTAATAACACAAAATGACAAATTGCCCCTAGAAAACAGTAAAAGGCACAGGCTTGTGTATTTGAGTCGTAAGCTGCGTTTCACCATGAACCAACCAATCAGGACTTGAGTAACTGTGCCATTGTTAGCAAGAGTAGGAACAAACCAGCTGGAATCTGATTGGATCATCAGAGGCAGAAGGTCTCTGGCTCATCCCTGTTATAGGATTTAAAGATTTCAGATATTTAAAAACTGAAATAATTGAAATTGAAAATGTCCTATTGTTACACTGTCCAGTAGGGGACACAGTGTTTCTATGTAAAGCCACATTGAGATGAGTTTTTATTTTATGCTTCAGCTTTCAGGTTAAACTTTATATCTGACTTTCATGACTCTCACCTTTCCCTCCGTATAAGGCTGCTCAAAGCCAGTTTCTGAAAAATAAACCTGGACAGCACAGCAAGCAAACACAGGAAACTCAAGGAACCATACAATCATGTCTATATTTCTCACAAGTTGTTGAGCCTAAATCCATATTTCTTCAGGATCAAAGAGCCTGGAAGCACAGAAGGGTTATCTGCATCCAACATTCAAGACACCAGCCCTGTGGCATCTTCTTATTTATATCTTAGCTGTGTGCAAAAAAACAACAAAAAACAACAATGTTACTAGTTACTCTCTGCCTCATCAGTTTTTTGACACAACTATTTAAAAAAAATCAGTTTGGTGTTTTCTCACCTAGTGGAGAGGCACGTAAGCTTCACTAAATTGTAAAGCAGCAGCAATATCAAGTAAAGTACCTTCTACCTTTTTCATATGCTGGCCACGTACAGTGTACTGTAAGCTCGGATTAGATAACACACCTGGGAATAGGCATCAGTATGATGCTCAAGATGCTCAAGAACCTAATGAGTCATGTTCTCCCACTACCAGCCCCGTCAAACACACACACACTCTCTCTCTCCGACGGTTCTCTGATCTTTGGTCCTTGACATGTTGTCATATATACAGAATTTGTCTTGTGAGTAAACGTGTGCGTGAAAGTGATGAAGGCAACACAGAGTGAGTTAAATGAGAAAGTCTCCTCACAATTTATGTTTTTTTTGTCCGAATGAATTCTGTCAGCAACCCTAACAAAGATGCATGTCAGTCAGTTTTAAACTTTAAAGAGACAGGACTACTCACATCTAAATCCTCCATGCACGGGTTGCATGCAAACATATTATATGCTCTGCTGGCCATAGTTTCTAATTCTGCTGACGTTTAGCTATAGAGATATAAAGTGAAACCATTACATTGTTCAACTGAGTTTGAATCCTCATTAAAAATATTACCTTAGCACAAGTAATAAAAAAAGGATCCGATTTAACCTTCTTTTTTAGCTTCAGCGAACACTTTTCCCACCATCTAGCCTTGATTGCTGAACCCTCTCTAGCTTGATAGAGCGCTGCGCTAAAGAATGGAGAGCACTAAGGGGGAAGAGCTTTTTAGATTTACAGGTCAAAAATCATTAAAGAATAATCTGCATGAATAAGAAAAACACTGTACTTACAATTTAATACAGTATATTATATATATTTAAACATTAATTGAAATGGTGACTTTATTATAGTAAATTTTAATTAGTGTGAAATGCACATTTCATTGTGGATCGTTTTCACTGTGACTTAGTCTACGTCAGTTTAGCCTTTAGTACTTCTGTGGAGAAGCTTCCCCTCGCAGGCCTGCTTGCCTGTCTGTCAGCAGCCAACAGCGATACTAGACACACAGTTGTTGCCTGGGTTATCTATGTGAAAAGAAAAACAACTAATGAAAACAGAAAAGTCAGACAACCGTCTCTAAAGTGATCATTGCCTTGTACTGACATGCAGTTGGAATGCAAAATCAGGACAGCTATACAATCAGGACAGTGATATATTAAAGTTGATATACTGATTGTTGGGTTTGTTCATTTCCATTTCTTTGAACACTAAATTCTACCCACAGATGCTATATTTAATATTTAAAACACTCTGAAGGGGACACAGAAAGAGACACGCGGCGATGTGGTGATGGAGAACACTGGCTCACAGCTGATTGGGTGCTAAATATTTATTAGAGCTTTACCTTCACAGTCAGAGCCCAGACTGTCCACTAGCCATCAACCGTCAGCAACACGGTGACGAGCGAATTGCTTTATATGCAGACTAAACGCTGCACCGAGTGACTCCACACATAAAACATGTCAAACCTCTGCCTTCAACGTAGTTTAACAACAAGCTGTCAGCATACCATCTCACTCCTACATCAGGTTAGTTTGCAGAAATCTGAAGTGCCCATTGTTGACAACCTTTAAGGATTATGCTTGCAGCTAAAGACATCATTATGGCCTAGTGTTTTCTGAGGTCTGAACTAGCGCCCCCCAAAAAAGAATGTTGCTTCTAGACTATTAATGAAAAAATGGTTGCAGTGAAAGTATCAAGTAGTCAAAGAGAAAAAGAGGGAAATATCTAAAAAATATAAATTTCGTGTTGGAGATTATTTTTTCTCCCTTCTAATAACCCTGTCACACTTCAGACTTTACTCTGTAACTACTGCAAAAAAAAGGTCTGATATGATAAAACTAGTGGAAGTTGGCAGATCTGCTTTTCTTTGATTTTTGTCATAATTGTAAACAGGAACTTGTATCTGGCAAAAACAATTCTGGTTTCTTCCCTCTTTATAGATGAGGTTTTTACAAACTAAGAATATTTAAACTCAAAGGGTTAAAAAGATATCTCCTTGCATAACAGTTCCTAAAAAAAGAGATGAATGGAAAAGGGAAGAAAAAAAACTATATATATATATATATATATATATATATATATATATATATATATATATATATATATATATATATGCCTTTTCCAGTGATTCTTGAACTCTCATCGGTCTTTGATTTGTGTCTCTAGGTGCTATCGGTGGAGTGTGTGCGCTGGCTAATGTGCTGGGCCAGGAGCTATGTGAGTTGGAGCGTCTGTGTGTGTCCGGGCGTTGGGAGGAAGCCAGAGTCCTGCAGCAGCGCCTTATCGAGCCCAATGCCGCTGTGAGTACCATCTGCTGCTCATTGCACGCTTTTATCCACCGCAGACATGAACTCCCACAAATGGTGCCAGACTGGAGGTTTAGTCACATTTCTTAGAGGTAAAACTGTTCTGCCTGAAATACTCTTACTGATTGCACTCTGGGCCAAGAAGACAACCCTGATTTTTTTTTCTCTGCTGTATTTATAGATAATCTGATGTTAAACTCAACACAAATGTTACTTCCTCTATTAACATGCAAAGTCCAGTCCACTCAGAAAGCCAGCTTCCTTCTCAGACACAAATGATTCTTTTGTTTTGTTTTGTTTTTATAAACAACAGACACTGACGGCATAAGCTGTTTAAAGTTAACCTTAGCCTTACCTTTGGTTCGTCTTACACCTGTTAGCACACAGGGCAGCTTATGATCGCCAACAAATTCGGTCATTCAAAGCCAGCTGATGCCAACAATGTTCAGATCTTCAGTGAACATCCACCTCAAGTGATCTTTTGGTTGGCCTTTCTTATGTCTACCCATTCATGGAGTCCAGGTCATGGTGGTCTTTGCAAATTGTTCAGGAGATACAGTGGCTTGCAAAAGTATTCGGCCCCCTTGAACTTTCCCACATTTTGTCACATTACAGCCACAAACATGAATCAATGTTATTGGAATTCCACGTGAAAGACCAATACAAAGTGGTGTACACGTGAGAAGTGGAACGAAAATCATACATGATTCCAAACATTTTTTACAAATAAATAACTGCAAAGTGGGGTGTGCGTAATTATTCAGCCCCCTGAGTCAATACTTTGTAGAACCACCTTTTGCTGCAATTACAGCTGCCAGTCTTTTAGGGTATGTCTCTACCAGCTTTGCACATCTAGAGACTGAAATCTTTGCCCATTCTTCTTTGCAAAACAGCTCCAGCTCAGTCAGATTAGATGGACAGCGTTTGTGAACAGCAGTTTTCAGATCTTGCCACAGATTCTCGATTGGATTTAGATCTGGACTTTGACTGGGCCATTCTAATACATGGATATGTTTTGTTTTAAACCATTCCATTGTTGCCCTGGCTTTATGTTTAGGGTCGTTGTCCTGCTGGAAGGTGAACCTCCGCCCCAGTCTCAAGTCTTTTGCAGACTCCAAGAGGTTTTCTTCCAAGATTGCCCTGTATTTGGCTCCATCCATCTTCCCATCAACTCTGACCAGCTTCCCTGTCCCTGCTGAAGAGAAGCACCGCCAGAGCATGATGCTGCCACCACCATATTTGACAGTGGGGATGGTGTGTTCAGAGTGATGTGCAGTGTTAGTTTTCCGCCACACATAGCGTTTTGCATTTTGGCCAAAAAGTTCCATTTTGGTCTCATCTGACCAGAGCACCTTCTTCCACATGTTTGCTGTGTCCCCCACATGGCTTGTGGCAAACTGCAAACGGGACTTCTTATGGTTTTCTGTTAACAATGGCTTTCTTCTTGCCACTCTTCCGTAAAGGCCCACTTTGTGCAGTGCACGACTAATAGTTGTCCTATGGACAGATTCCCCCACCTGAGCTGTAGATCTCTGCAGCTCGTCCAGAGTCACCATGGGCCTCTTGGCTGCATTTATGATCAGCACTCTCCTTGTTCGGCCTGTGAGTTTAGGTGGACGGCCTTGTCTTGGTAGGTTTACAGTTGTGCCATACTCCTTCCATTTCTGAATGATCGCTTGAACAGTGCTCCGTGGGATGTTCAAGGCTCGGGAAATCTTTTTGTAGCCTAAGGCTGCTTTAAATTTCTCAATAACTTTATCCCTGACCTGTCTGGTGTGTTCTTTGGACTTCATGGTGTTGTTGCTCCCAATATTCTCTTAGACAACCTCTGAGGCCGTCACAGAGCAGCTGTATTTGTACTGACATTAGATTACACACAGGTGCACTCTATTCAGTCATTAGCACTCATCAGGCAATGTCTATGGGCAACTGACTGCACTCAGACCAAAGGGGGCTGAATAATTACGCACACCCCACTTTTCAGTTATTTATTTGTAAAAAAATGTTTGGAATCATGTATGATTTTCGTTCCACTTCTCAAGTGTACACCACTTTGTATTGGTCTTTCACGTGGAATTCCAATAAAATTGATTCATGTTTGTGGCTGTAATGTGACAAAATCTGGGAAAGTTCAAGGGGACCGAATACGTTTGCAATCCACTGTAGGTGAAGGATGTGTCCTCCTAATTGAAATCACTAAGTAATGGTGTCAGTGTAGTAACTCAGTCCGAGTAAGAGATCTTAAAAATCCTTTGCAGGCTGTGTTGTTGCAGTTTGTTGAGGTTTTGGGAAATGTTTTCCGTTGCTCTCCATGTTTCTCATGCATACAGGACAGTGGGCACAGCTACTGAATTGAAAAGACATATTTTTGTAGCTGAGTTTAGAGAGGCAGATGCACAGATCGGTTCCAGTCATTATAGTATAGTTAAGGCTTTGTCCACCTAGCTGATGACAGTCCAGTCAACCATACTGTCAGCAGTGAATAGATTCCAGAGTACTAGAACTTGTTCACCTCTTCTACCTGCCTTTGGTTGATATGAATGAGAATCTGTATATGCAGTACCCAGTCTGTAGTCCTCTGATCTGGTTGAGGTCTACAACATGTTTAGCTTCTCTACAAAGCAATCCAACAGTTGACTCACCCCCTTATAACAAAATCAGTAGTGAAGAGGAATAGAAAAGGTGAGAAACACAACCCTGTGGTATTCCGGTTTCAATCTTGTGGAAATCTGTTGTGGCATTTTCCGTGCAGATGCAGCAGCAAGAGCAATGGTAAAGAGAGCCTTGTGCTCTTGTAATTCAAGGTTTTGTTTGATGATCATTCGCAGGGTAAAGATCTGTTTAGTGCATTAACTGCTTCTGCGAAATCCAGCTTGTACCTTTTGTAATCGCTGTTATAACTGTACGTGATGGAGTAAAAAAATCTGAGGATTTTTCCAGGGACACAAATGGTACAGCCAACTTAACTAGCTGGCTAACCTTAGCTTGCTACTGTTCTTGCCAGAAAAATTATATCTGAACAGAAACACTGGCTGGCTTACATAAGCCATGAAAGTATCTCAGTCAGTAAAGTAGCAAATGATTTTGTGCAAGAATAAGTGATGTAATGCCACAAAACACGGGGAATTATTAACGATCGTGTTCTGTAATAACCTGCTAGCCGTGACTCCAGGCAGGTACACTTAGCTTTAACTTGGCTTTGCACCATGTATATTTATATACATATATATCTTTGTAGCGTCAGGTTAAATGTCAGTTTTGCACTGTATGTCACTCTGATTTGTTCTGAATTGAAGGCAGGTGCTGTTGAGCATGTCTCACGCTCTGTAAGTGTGCATTAAGGTGAATGTGGTGGTAAATGTCACTGCTCTACAGTCTAAATCATAAAACTCCATCTTCACTACAGTATGAAGTGGCATGTGGTACAGGTGGATTTCAGCCGTCAAATATAAATCACAAATAGGGAAAATGTCTAGGTTTAAAGCTTTGCAAAGCACAACATCATCCATATGGGATATACAGTCAGGTCCATAAATATTGGGACATCGACACAATTCTAACGTTTTTGGCTCCATACACCACCACAATGGATTCCAAATGAAACGAAGAAGAAGAAGAAGTGGGAGGCGCATTTGCAAACTGTTGTAATTGTCACTGTCCACCGTTCACCTGATTTGGATGTAAATACCCTTAAATAAAAGCTGACAGTCTGCAGTTAAAGCACATCTCGTTTGTTTCATTTGGAATCCATTGTGGTGGTGTATAGAGCCAAAAATGTTAGAATTGTGTCAATGTCCCAATATTTATGGACCTGAATGTATATGAAGACTGATTAAAGCTCTGTGTTGCTAGGTGACTAGGAAGCTGGGAGTTCCCGCTCTGAAGCAGGCGATGGAGTGGTTTGGTTTCCACGGTGGCTCCTGTCGATCACCTCTTCAGCCGCTCACAGAGGCCGAGAGTCAGCAACTGAGGCGGGACTTCTCCTCCAATGGGTGGCTGTAAAGTGATCTAGGCGGAGCGAAAGTGCGTGTGTGAGCGAGGTCACTATGTGTGGACCTATTAGCTGTTGGTGTAATTATATCATGAAGGGAAAACACAGCTGCCCATGAAAATAAATAAATAAATATTCAGTTCTGCCCACTGTTGATATTTATTGAGCCAAATCCAAAAACCTGCAAAAAACTCCCCCAAAACATTAAAATAAATGTGTAAATAAATGAATCCAACTTCAAAGTTCTATTTGGTTTTTGTTCTTCTTTTTCTTTGACCTGGACTGACTGAAATTTTCTTGGCCAATTCCAATTTTTCTCCAAGTGCTCTGCGACCAGTACTGCGACTGATTAACTGAAAACGAGTTGCTGTACACCCGCGTGTCTCTGACATATTTTAACTTTCCACGTAATAGCAGGTGCAGAATATATAGTATAACAAAACAATTTTTCAATTATCTCCACTATTTTGGGCCATTACTAATACTGACGCTGCTAGCTTCCGGCTGATACTGAGCTTTGTTAGCTTCTGTAAAATGTTCAACTGGCTGAGGTTGATTTAAGTGTCTGCTTAGGTTTGTTGTAACAAACATCGTCATGGTGGTCCCCCCGTGGTTTACTTTGCCAGACTTTGTGTACATATATATGTACACAATGCTATATAGTCTTTAAATCTACACCATAAAACATGTAGCAGCTGACATTACAGGTAATGGATCAAGCCAGCAGAAGCCAATCAGACTCAGGAAGAAAAGTGCCTCTGGCAGTGCAAGCCACCACTTTAAGGTGTTTATACAGTAAAAAACACTAAAAGTATGACAATGTACACAAACCAGAATAAGAAGCCAGTGACAGGCAATTAGCTGCTGATCTTTCCTGTTGTTTTTATCATGTGATCAGTTATTTACTTTCATATTTTGTTCCACTAAAGCAAGAGGACAAGTGGATGTAATAAGAGATTCCAAACTAGGGACACTTTTTATCAAGTGCTTCTTAACCTCAGCCTTACACAGGGAAAAATAATACCCTCATATTTTAGCCTGTAACTGTTATTTTTCTTCTTTCAAGGAGGTTTTGTGATTACTCTGTCCGTTTGTTAGAGTTGTTGCACAAAAAATATTTCCATGAAAATCCTGCCAGGGGTCGCTCGATGCAACTTATGGATCCAGTTTTGAATTCAGGAATTCCGTTAAACTCCCTTCAAATCTTTACGTATTAAATTGAAATAGGAAATATGTCAGCCATTGTCTTAATGTTCCCAAGATACCAATAACTAACCTGGATTGGTTCATAGCGAGGAGTGGCTTTTCAGCCTAGTGTAAAAAGTAGATTTGTGTATAATTGGCGTATAATGCATTTGGCAGATCATGACCTGTTTGACTTAAGCTTTGAAATGTGGGACTTGGACCTGGAACTCTTTAGTCAGGACTCATGTGTAACTTAGGAAACAATTACTTTGTCTAATCGTTAGTGGATGTGTAAAAATACAGAATTTGTAGACTCACAGCAGTAGACAGTAAATGGAAATCACCCGACAGTGGAGTAAATATGAGTTATTTAATCACAGTATTGTCTGTTTTGTCATTAGAAATACGGTGATCTCACAGGGCATGCATTTTATACTTTGGACATTTGTACCTACTGCAATGGCAGAAAGTCATTTGTATGCATCAGCCTCATTAGTTTAAGATGCCCTGTAACCTAAAGGTAATTGTCATGTAATTACAGCACAGCTTTGGCATGCTTTGACCTCAGGAGATGTCTTATTATTCAGAATACCTCAGTAGAGCTATTGTATGGAAACTAAAAGTACAGCCAGGCCACTTGTAACCTCAGGCTTATTCAGCCTCCCACTGAAGCCTCCCAAGGTCTTTGAAAAATAAAAAATCTGGAACAGAAAAACTATCACATCATTTTGCTCTTATTTAAATCAGTCATGTATGTTCAGTGTGTGTGTTTGTGTATAAAATATCTCACTGGGGAATGATGCCCATACTTTTTTTTCACTAATTTCCTGTGCTGATATTTATCTAATATTAGAAAAAACAAACAGGCGTTCAAGAGCACATGTGCCCCGTGCCCTTCCTTGGCCAGACACAGCACTGAATGATGTGTTCATGCATGTCTGAGATTAAGTCTGGCCAACCAAAAAGCCAAAAAAAAGTTCCTCATCTCAAATATAGATTTGATAAATGTTTTCAGAAAGACCTGAGATCAGCTAGAGTTCAGTGGGAGGCAGAGCTGCAGGTCATGGTCACAGTTTGCTGCAGAATACCAGAGCGCTCTTTGATGTGAAAAAGTTAAAAACCATAATTACTGTAATTAAAGCCAAGTGTAGCAGGTAGCCATGGCAATGAGAGCCTTTGGCTTTTCACATAGCACTTTTTTGCTTTTATCTTACCATGAGTCCAATTAGCACCTTTCTTAGCAGGAGATATTTTCAGAAATACTTACAGGATCATAAAAAAGGAGGATATGTTGTGTTTTCTTCTGTTCCTGTGCGACAACGACACAGTACAGATGGAAAGCTCTGAGTATAAACAGTTTTGATTAAATCACCTGCCACTCAGTTTTACGGACATCTGTCTTACAAGCACAGTTGTAGTTTATAAGTAATGTTTAACCCTTGGTCTGAAAATTTTCACTGTTTGAGAAACTTTGAAATTGTTTTTTTGAAAATACACTGCTTCACTGTGACAGACCTTTGTTACTGTGATTATTTGGCTTTGTCAAATATTGGAAGCATTCAGAGCTATTGAAGACACCGAGTTCGTGTCCTTTATTTGGGAGAATATCTCCGCATAATGACATGTGACATTTTTTTGTGTAATAAGAGAATGTTCAGTGACTACGTGTGCCTTGTCTGTAAGACTGCAGAAAGTAATTTCCTTTAGAGTGCATGGCCTTATAACAATTTCTTTCTTTGTGGCATGAGTGAAAGATAAAAATCCAGATTTTGTGAATAAAAGTGCACTTTAGTGTCACCTTGGTTTTCAGGGGCCTGCTTTCTTTGCTGCAATACACGCTTTTTTGTGTCAATTTTACATTCAATTATAAGACCTTTAGTCACTTTTTTTTAACAAAGTATTCAAGGACTTGTGTAAAAAGTGAGTTACTGAGCACAGCGTCTCTGAAAAGTCACTGTGATTTGAAGCTGCGAGGGATAGTTGGCCTCTGCCTAAACCTTTCCTCACCTGCTTGTTAGATCCGGAGGATGAAGGGGAAATATAATATAAGCCAGAGTGCAACTACATACTTTTGGAGGCAAAGCTTCTGCAATCTGATACCCAGACATGCATCCCCCACCCTTGATATTGCTCTGCTAGGTACCAAGATAAGTGCAGTTTTATATGAGGTCACATTTCCTTGAAAAACAAGTTTATATAGGGTCCATGTACCGAAGACAGAAGAGGAGTTTGATATATAATACAAAGAACCCCAAGTTTCTCCCAATGACAAGCCAGCACCTTGCCATACATATGAGGGTGTATGAGTTTTTGTGAGTCAGTGGGTGAATAACAAACACACTATAAAACTCTTTAAGAACTGCCAAAGTTTAAAGAAATGATTTCCGCTGTAAATGCACATCATTTCCCCTTCACCAGATTGCGCTGCAATCAAAGCCCAGCATTATCACAGCAACAGGAAATAAGTTATCCTTTTAAAAGTGTCATGATGATAACAATAACTGATATTTTAAAATGAATAAAGATGAAGCAAAGTTACAGCATCAGTAGCAATAATATTATGCAACTGTTCTTTTTTGTGTGCTTCTTTTTGCCTCCATGGTTACCTCCAGGTGCTTGTATTTTGACTCTAATTACCCAAAACCAAGACACACACACAATTATGAATTTGACTGATACTGTCATTGCTTTTATTTTTCTCTCATTTTCTTTTTGCAAAGTAAAAATCAGATGTTATATCACTTCAATACTAATTAATTAGCACTCATATCCAGAAACTGTGCTTAAATGATTAATAACCATAATAGATTGTATTAGAGAAAATCACATGGAAGTACACTGTTAGTGCAAGTTTTACAAATGTGCTGTCAACATGTTGCGCTGTGCCAATTACTAAGTGTTTCCTTATTAGTTTATCGCAGCTTTTAAGCTGAACTCTGCTGCCCAGTGCTGCAGTCAAAGTTGACGAGAGCACAGCAAAGCCTGAACCGCGCTCCACAGAAACAACAGTGTGAGCTAAAAGAGGCAAAAACGTTCAGCAGAGCTACAGAGTTGATAATAATCTTTTGTTTTTGCTACTATGAGTGACCTCTTTTCATCCAGCTAATGAAACCAGTCTGAAACGGTAGTTAGTGGGGCTTTTACATGGTAAGTTAACAGTGGCCTTCTATAAAATAAGGTCTATTCAAAACACAAGTCAACAGCCGTGTTTTTTTGTGTGTGTGTTTTTTTAAGTTCATGAAAGCGATTTAAGGCTCTGATCCTGCAGAGTTTGAAAAACATTCCACTAATGAGTTCATATTAATAAACCTGCTCAAGGATTTCTGATAATATGAGGTTTCTTCTTTTTATTTCATCTGTGTTTAAACTCTTTCCAAGGGCGGCCTTGTTACTGAAGATTTTTGCCAAAGAACTAAATAACAAAAAATGTTCAATAGGATCCTTAAATACCTATTCCTGTATGTCTCTTGTCACTGTGGTACCTTTCAGTCCTTTCAGACACCAGAGGAAAAGTGTCCTAATGTTTGATCAGCTGTGTTCTTAACTGTTGACCCCTGAGGTCTGAAGCCTCTTGGAGCTCAATCGGTATAATTTAAGCATTCACGCTAAGTGTCATCATAACTTTTTGAAGTGTTGTCTTCACTCATTTCAAAAACCTTTTGGTAATTGGTTTCCTTTATCATTCTGTGAGGTGCAGTGGCTTTAAGTGACCACATGGAGGCGACACGCCCCACCGCTGCTTCTGCACTGTCAAGGGCATCCCTTTGATCTGGTTCGGGTGATGTCTGTGCTCCCGGTGGGCAAACAGTAGGAGGGGGGACCGGCCTCTATCTCGCTCCTGCTCCTGGGGCGAGCAAGTGGCGAGTCAGCAAAAGAGGCACAGCATCACCCGGAGGAGCGTGACGATGACACGGCGAGGTCATCGCAACGAAATCTCCCAACAAATACACTCTCTCTCCCCCCGCTGCCTTCTCTGCACATCATCATCCCTCCACACCTGACGATCTGTCATCTGTCTCCCCCTCCTTTCCTCTCTCCACCCTGCCCTCACCTTTCTTTCTCTTCCCTCTCTCCTCTCTGCATCCCAGCCCCCCCAGGCAGTGTGGTGACCTCTCTGCGTAGTGTTGCATGTACAGCCCAATCCCTCTCTCCTTCTGTGCTCCTTTCCCTCTCCATTATCCCCCATCCTGGTCGTGCTACAGATTAAAACCAAACTTAAAAGATTCCCCGATCCCTCCCATCCCCTTTTTTTTTCTTTCCCATCTTTCTCTCCTCCCCCATCCTCTCTTCTTCCTTCCCCTGTGATTAGCTACTGCCTGACTCACGCAGCTCTCCCTCCTTTCCCTCTTCCCGAGAGCGTGGCACAGTTAAGATGGCTAAATATGAAATATCTTTTGCTCTTAATTTTGGCCTTCCACACCATTGTGTGAGCTTCGTTGTGTAAGAGGAAAAACTCAGTTACAGCCTACCATGGTTAATTATATCAGTGCACAATATGTAGGCAAAGCAGCTCAACATGTATTTGTCTGGTTAACAAGTAGTGTTTATGTAGTCACAGTTTTTCTGCCCCATGAAATTTCTGATCTTACTATTGTTCGCACTCTCTGGATAGCCACAGAGCTTCATTCATGTACAGAGGCTTTTAAAAAACACCAGTGAGCCGGTTTCTTCACTGTAGTAGTTGATTTTCATTCATGCAGCATTCTGCAACTGTAATATTCTTGAAAGGGCCCAGTGCTGATTGATCCTGCCACTAAATCCCATCCCCAACAATTGCACTATTTGATCCTGTTTGAATCATTTTTGTCAGCTCATCGAGGAATATAAAGAACTTTTGTATTTTATCTTCATTTTGAAGAGTCTCACAGAGCAGGTAGCATTAAAAGAATAATGAATTTTTACTTTTGAAGAGAGCTTTTTGACAAATAAAGAACGGCTGTTTAAACCAGCAGAGCCTTGGCTGGGTGGCGTTACAGTGTGCCTCGCTTCTAACCAGAAAAAAATAAAAAGCTGGTCTGTCGTGAACTTTGCAGGAATTATCAGTTAAATGTGCGAGACATTAATTGCTACATGCAATGTTCTATAATTTGTGTCTAAATTGGACAAAAGTAAACGTGGCTCTTCTTGTGTTAGTTAAGATTAAAAAGTGACTTTGTATTAATTGTAGTCTACCTTACTAATTATAAGGTGTCTGACATCAATGTGAGAGTTTTAGATCAAACCAAAGTTACAAATGGGGTCCCTAGAGCTTGTTTAAGTTTTTTTATGCTCAGTATCTTTTAGAATTGGAACATGAAGCACACAGTCAGGAATTATCTAAAGACTAAGTTGAAGTATAAATCTCTGAACATTTTTATAATGAGGTCCCAGCTCACCACTCTTTGACTCCCTGTTTCTGAGCCACATCACTACTACACAAAAAAAGGACGAAAGGAAGGGCAGCATGAGGGGGAAGATGAGAGAAAGAGACAGAGAAGTGGGGGGGAATTTGTGAACCAGATGGATGGAGCTCAAAGATTACGAGCGTGTGAAGGTCCAGACAAAAGGTACAGAGTGGAATAAATGGAAAAGTAATGGTTGACATGCCTGGTAATAAGTAGAAATAGTATTTAAAGTCACAAAGATTTTAAAAAATATAATAAGTTTGATTAGTCTGACAAAGATATACATAGCTGGTTTCACAGTGCGATTTCAGTCCTAATTGGGATTGGCAGCTGGAGGTTGGTACAATAAGGGAGCTTCAGAGAGTGACAAAGGTAGCGACAACCTGATTAATAACTAGTTAAACTGGGCGTTGTAGATCTAAAATTAAGCATAATTGAGCAGCTGCATGACCTATTTCTTTGCCTCAAATGGAGACCGTCTTCAGCAGAGGAACAAAAAAGCAGCACTGATTGCTCAAAAGCTTTGAACAGCCAGCATTTTTGTGGCAAGATTATGAATTAACCTCATTAAAAAGCAAAACTGGAACTTTTTTTTGATGTGCTATAAAAAATAAAATAAAAGTTAAAACTTCTGCTTACCTGTAAACTTAACTAATGAAGTTTTATTTTATAGACAATGTTGTACAGCTTTGATTCACACATACATTCATGCATACATTTTGGAACAAAATGTGATCAACACTGTTATCTGTACAGTGGGCTCTAGAAGCCTGATCTATACTGCCTGCTCTCCAGCAGGCTTTGTAAACACGGTGGAAGTAACTGTTTAGCAAATACAGGGGCAATATTCCTTCAGGAGTTAGTACAGACCATAAACTCTATATAAAAGTAAGACTGTCCTTAGTTTCTTTTTCTTTTTTCTTTTTTTTTGCCTGTCCCGTTTGGTTCTTTTGCCATCAGAATTGTTGTCTAAAGGCAAAGAAAGATGCCCAACGGATTTACTTTACCAAATGGACCATCCCAGCCTTGCCGTATTGGTTTATTTGATTCACCTTTGCTTTTATTGTTTATTTTATTTTCATTTGCTGAACATGGGACAGACTTGACTGGGGAAAAGAAACGGAAGAAAGAAAGAGGGAAAGAAAAAGAGCGGGGAAGAGGGACGGTGATAAAGGGCAAAAACCAACCAAACAAACAGACAAAAAATACATATATCAATCACCTGGATCACCTGTTGAGAAAAAAAAAGAAAAAAAAAGAAAGAAAAAAGAGCAATACAATAAACAACATCATCGCGATGATCTATGTGAATATAACAGTAAATACTAAATATTAAATATTATTGTGCAGCACGTAAGATCGACAGCGCACAGTGTGCTTTGAGGTAGGAGCCAAAAAGGGTGTAGTTTGTTTGTGTGAGCACCCGTGTGTACACCTGTGAGCATGAGCGCGCTTGTATTTAAAAGGTTCCTTCATGTAATGATCTGCTAGAGGGTGTGGGGAGCCATAGCCCCAACCTCCCCTGTATCAAGACTAGTGTAATCTATTAGATAATTTCTATACTGGTTAGAATTAAGATTATATTTATTTTTCCAGTTCATGAGGACTGTTTTCTTGACTGTTCTTAGTTTCTAGGCTATCGTACTACCATTTGGTTTTCGGGGTTTTCTGGATTACCGGGCACGAGCTATCGGCTAACGCTTGCCTGGCTTGCTAGCTTCATTACCAACTAACATCCATAATTCACTGCTATATAAAATGGGATGCTAACATTTCCAGTGAAAATCAGGCTTCAAAGAAAATGTACTCATTGGAACAGTCTCTTTAAGCCCCCCAGTCACAAAAGCATAGAGATGGTTTGCAACCATGTTGTAACCACCAGTCACTATGTCAAAATGAATATTCCCCAACCAGCTGTTGAGGTTGGTTGCTGGAGGTTGCTGGCAGAGACTGTGGAATAAATTGCTAATGACCCATTCACTCAGGCTTAAAGACTGGTCAGTGACCTCCTGGCAACCATGGGTCGCTGACAGTCGGTCCTGGCTTTAGTCACTATCAGGATTCTGTGAGCAGCAGTTTGCATGGAACCTGTTGATTTGTTTGCAAACAAACTACTCTCTAAGCAACAGTGTGAAAACTGTGAAAAAGGTACCACAGTAGAACACATCTGCCTTCAAAGTAAAAGTGATGCCTTTTGAAACATGTTGGTTTCACAGGTAATGGTACAACTTCGACTTAGATGAACATTCTCTGTTTCCTGTTTCTGTCGCACTTTTTCGAGTTTCACAAACCCCTGGGTGGTTGGTCAGTGTTTCCAGACAAGTTGGCGTCTTTCATGCAGATTACTAGAGACTGCAGCAATCTGCTCATAACCAAAGCAATCACAAGGAAGTTTCTGGTGCAGAACCCTCTTTGTGATTGATTTAATTGGCGACAGCCAGCAATATCCATCAATCACATACCAGTCAGTGAATACTCATTTGAATTTGCCAGGAGATTGCCAGCAGGTCTGTAATGATGTGTAACTGGGTTCTTAGTCCAATCAAAAGGGAAAAGGATAAATCAGCACCTTCTTGTCTATGTGACCATGTCCTTAACATTGCTTTAAGCTTTGAAACAGTATAAACCAGTAGGTTAATTGATTTAAATGAGCACTGACCAAATCACAATTCTGTTTATCCCCAGCTAAGAGGATGCCACTTGGTAGAGATGGAAAACAAGCAAGTGGACAGTATATTTGCTGGGCTGACATTTGCCAGGTAGTCTTAAATCCAACTTTTTAAATATACATAAATGAATAATTGATTTATATTATGTAAAAAATCAAAAGGTTGTTTGATCATAAGAGCTCTGGCCCTCCCTATTATTGAATTTGATACATATTGTAGGCTACAGGAGCTATATGAACAGTTGGTTCATATTAGCAATTAACATTGTGTTGCAATTGTTTGATTAGAAAGCAACTTCTTTACGTGAATATGCAACCTGATCATTACCAGAATTAATGTACATTGATGTGATTTCAGCCTCGGTAACTTTTACTAAGCAGCAGCGGTGATAACAACATGATCCTAGTTTTTTCTTAAAGTATGCTTTTACTGTTGGTTTGAATGAGGAACCTCTAGCAGCAGAAATCTCATTCTGCACAGTTCGTTTTTAAGTGCGGAGTCAAAAATGACTTCACCAGGACATTCTACTATTGAACCATGTTTTTATATTGATTTATGCTGCTTTAAGACTTAACCTACTTCAGTGATTATATTCATGTGAAATGCATATTTCAGCATTTGTGGAGTTTAAAACAAGCTTTAAGTTAACCATTGGTGGCCAAAAATAGCATGTAATCTGTAGAAAGTAGATTGGAGTGGGGCCAGTGGCATACAGGATAGCATCATGAGCGTAAAAACAGAAATTCCAGAAATCAGAATTCAAAGCAGCAATGGCGTGTGTTGGAATTTTAATTCATTGGAACAGCACTCACCTTCTGGAGAGGATAGGCTCTGCTGTCTCTCCCTATCAATCTCCACCCACACTGTGCATTTAGTCTGAATGCCCAAGTTCAAGCACCTTCTTCAGGACTGAAAAAAACAAAAAAAGGCTATTTGTCACAGATTACTGCTAGAACCTACTAGAGATGGATTACATCTATCTGACCATCAGTGTATGGATTTTTTTCCTTGATGGATGTTGAATATGTATATCATGTCTTCATATCCCTTGGTACTCCCACCCCCTACATCCTCTCCTCTCCTCTGGTGTTTTAGCTAAGCCCAAGTGTTATTCCTCCTCTCCAGCATTTACACATGCAACTCCATCCCTCTCACCCTACTGCAATCTGCCCCACTCTGGTTTTTCTTGTTTCTTGTGCCTGAAGCACCTGCAGGGAGAAGGCGGTGGCATGTTGAATGTGAAAATATCACCATAAAATTAATGTGTCCTGGTCTTAAAATCAAGACGTGCTGTGATGACTAGCCTGAGGGGGAGCTGTAATAAAGACTTGATTTCATCATGTAGGGAATGAAATGAATGTGAGGCTCAGACTCTTTGAATTTGGGGGAATTTTAATGTACAGTACTTGTAGAATACTTCTGCACAAAAGCCCAGTATGTGTGTTTCTTCGCACATTTTGTAATGTTAATGTCAAAAATCTTACAACATCTTGTTGCCCTTTGCATACAAAGTATGTACAATGAATGCTCATCATCAGAGTTAAGGCATGTACTACTTTTTACACCATACTGGAAAATAAAAATACAGAAGGTCCATTTGTTGTCAGTAGACATCTATGCAACACTCAGAAACTGTATATAAAAATCAGCATAGCTTCTGGGTGTGAAAAAGGAAGCCAAGTCAGACTAGGGAAAGCAGACTAGGGAAAGCAGTTGGTAGAGACTGCAGAACGAATAAAAGTCTTGCAACTGCGTGCAATGAAGTTGCGATCTTGTTGCCTTTCAAATGGTTACTTCAAAGACCCGTACCAGGTTTGCAAACACTTTTCCATCTTCAAAGTGACCTTGTTGTGTCAACACAGCGATAAAACTGAATGACGAAGACATTTTGCCATTAGTTTGTGATTGAATGGGTGCAACTGGGTTTCTAGTTACAAGGAGTCTTATTTTTCCTCCAGTGTCATTGACCCACAAAATCATGCATTTTTTTCTACTGCCCAGTAGAGGGTGACTGTTGCATCTAATTGTATAGTTTGATAAAAATGACTTGTTGGTTCACGTGATCTGTGACCTCACAACCCTTTTCTGAAGAGTTCATGATCCGTGTCCCTAGTTTGAAATCTTACTGAGTAAAACACAACGCTGGTTTTGTAGGTTATGGTTGCTGTTAAGGTGAAAAAGGAGGCTAAACCAGCAGATGCTACCATGCGGCTGACAAGTCATTAGCCTGTGAGCATACAGCATTGCCACTCACATTTGGTTTCAAAACAACAAGACAGTAATAGTAAAAATGATAAGCCCGAGGCTTCACAGTGGGTTTTCCGGTGGCTTGGTCCATCGTTTATATACATTTTTTATATACGTTTTTTGGGATTAAACATAGTCGAGTTGAATGATTACGGGGTTTTGTGTTTTTCACAAGGAAGTTTTATATTGACATCAAATGCTGTTCATGAACGTGATAACAAATGGGAAACAGCCCCAGAGCCCCCCCCCCTGATAAATATATACCCTCAGTGTATTTAAGAGTTTCCTGCCCTATCTATTTCATTTGAATACCCTGCAGTTGCTTTTGCAATGACAAGATCACACTGGACTCTCTCCTGTTAAAGCTCTAATGTAAGCCTTCCACCCAACAATACATTTAGTATCTTCAGGTTTCATCATTTAATTCCAAAAATGGACAAATGTCTGTGTGAATTCGGTTCCTCTCAGACTCGTGTTTTCTTTCCTGGCTGGCAGGTCTTAGAATCAGCTGATTTGAATAAGAAGCAGCCAGTATCGGGGTGATGTTTATGTCTAACCTTTCTGCCTATATCGTCTCATCCTTGAGCTGCAGCTTATAGCGGAAGAGTAATGGCTGCTGAAATTTTTATTTAGCAGATGAATATACCTATTATATAACTCCCCCAGCGCACTCAGGCATCCATGCATTGACTCAAACACACATACACAAACTCCCAAAAGTGCCATTGTAGAGCAATTAAAACAGGCAAAATCCACGCTTTGTGTATCTGTGCCCCCCTCTTTCTTCATGCACCAATTTTTTTTTAATTTCTCACAGCTATATGTGCAGTGACAGGCCTCTCTTATCAGTATGCTGCGTGCACTTCCTCTCTAAACATGGCCAAAGCTTTTGGGAGCCGTGAAGCTTCACTGATAAGATAAGAGACAAAGCCCCCTCTCTTTAAGGAAAGCATGAAATAGAAAACAGGAGATCCCTCCCTGTGGAATTAGAGGGATAGAATGGAAGAAGAGAAGCGATGATGTTTGGAAAATGAAATTTAAAAACCACGTCAGATGTGATCCACGAGGTTGGGGGGGGGGTCACTTTTAGGAACAAAAGAAATGCACACAAACACGCATGTACATCTTCCAGTGGTGGTGTGTTACATGAAGATGATCTGCAGAGCATATTTAAATACTTTGCCATGGAAACAGGCTCCATGATTAGGGGCAAATAGGCAAAACTGCTGCAGCACTTGGGATTGAGATGATACAAATTAAGGGAACTCTGGGCGGTTGCCAAGGAGACGAAACAGGCGGAGGGGTTAAAGTCCAACCTAAACACACCTTAAAGCTATTTTAGTGACAGCAGAGCAGAGAGTGGGTGGGGGGAGGGGAGGATGAAGCGGGGGGAGGGGTGGAGGTGGGCTTCCGACAGCCGAGCTCCACGAATAATCGTTAGACCTGCCGAGATGTGTGATCAGAGTTCAGAATCCTTCCATATGTCTCCGCATGTGTATGCGTGTTGACTTGTGGTTGTGTGCACCTTTCGTTGTTGTGCCGTTCCAGTGTTTCATGTCTCCCGGCGGCCCTCGCACCACAAACACAAAAGGCTCACAATCTGGTTCAGTTTCATGCATTTTCTTTATTGTTTTGTCTGTGGATTCACTTCCATCTAAAATACCAAACGCTATTCATCTTTTGTTTCCATGACATCATCATCTTAACAACAATTCACCAGAAACAACAACACAAAGTGACTTTTTGGCTTCGTGACATCAGCGAGTCTCAGTTTCCAAATGTTTTTGCAGTGTTTAAAGGTGCTAAAACGGGGACGTGGCCCCACGTGAGACGACATAAAACATGCATCTGTGAAATTTCTGAAAAAGAAAAAAAAAAGCCCAGTTACTGAGTTTTTATTTACAGAGATAAATTTTGGTTATCAGTTGTCAACTTTGTCTTCAAGTTTACTTTTAGTCAACAATAGCTTTTGTTTATTTTTCATCAAAATGAATATTTGAGCTTACGACTGAACTTGGACAAATGATTAAATGCCTAAAATGTTTTTCTCCTTCAGTTTTCATAAAAGACTGAAATGCTGCTCACGTGTAGCATGTGTAAATGTTTACAGTATGGCACCTGAAAGGAAATGTGATTAAAGCCTCTGAGAAGCCACAAGTTGACCTGTGATCTGTTTTGCCAACGTAGTTTCACAATAAAAACGCTCTGTATTAGGAAAATTAAATTCAATTATGAGACAAGAAAAATAAATGCATTATGCAGACTTGTATCTCCTGATAAAGATCATGGGGAGTGTTTACAATTAGAAAAACCAGTGAATGGACATAAAAGGGGACCAATTTTAACCCAATAAATACTTCAAGCCTTAGTCATATTGGTCAGTGACCAATGTGCAAGGTTTACTGGCGCCTTCAGTCATCCTTTAATAACCAGTAATATTTCTGAGCACTTTTAGCTTCAAGTGCAAAAAGAGATAGGTTCCTAGAACCTAATTGCAGGTCTTTTGCAGAGTGTCTTTTTCCCATCCCCTTCCTCCTCTCCAACAGGAAAGCTGTAAAGCCTTCACTTGTTTCTTTTTAACTGGAAATTGCAAGCAAAAGCAGCACACCATGACAATTTTTTAACCTCTGGTTCGTTAGAAATTTGGACCGATTCAGTTTTTAAATGAATAAAAGCATTCTATGCGTTTTGACAGCGTGCTTTAGAAACAGCGGCCACAAGCTGAACTACTCAGGGTTCTTTTTAAGGCTGGTAATCATATTTTAGTGCAACTATTTTCAGTTGACAAATAACTTTTTTTTTACCTTAAAGAGTAAATGTCATTTACTCTGTGTTGATTGGCTTCTTTGACCAAACAGTCCTGAAACAAATCTAATCTGCCTCTAATCTGTGGAGCTTTCCTTTGGCTGAATTAGCAGAAGTGCTTTCGTCAGGCTGTCAGCACACAGAACTGTGAGGCGTTCAGTCTTTTTAATGGCTCAACAATTATTCCCTCTAAAGGGGTACTGCAGCAATTTCATATTCCACTTAAATGGGTGAAATTCAATCAGCAGAGGCTGACATATCCTGACTTTAAACTATGTCAACACAGGAGGCATAACATAAGCAGCAAATTAGCTGCTCTACGATTCTCTGTTTCTACACAGTATGGAGGTGCTGGCTTCACTCAGAGCCTCATTCGCAATGATTTTATTTATGTGCGTGAAATGGAAGAACATACACTCGAAGTACAAACACACCTTTCTGGCCACCAAATGTGCAATACAAATGAAACACAAACTGCCTTCTAAGCAGAAAGCTGAACTGATTAAAACAGAAGCATATCTGTTCCATCGGAGATCAGATAGACGACTGAAAACCATGCATGAAATACTTTCTCTGCAGAACAGCCATGCATCCCTAGTCTGGATCACGCCCCAATGCCGAATCCTAAATTTCCCATTATGCAGCTTGATAGGCTTTTCTATAACATAAAGCAAGTTCTGGTTATTTCAAACAAAATTGCCAGAGAGCCCCTTAAAGACACCAGTTTTACTCCAACAAAAGCTATTGTTGTATATTCTCATGGCGTATTTCAGGATAAAATCTCGACAGCAAGATAATGTAAGACCTGAGCCATTTTTTCCCTTTGTTGCTGAAAACTTAAAAAAAATCAAAAAAATCTCTAAAATCCAGATATTTTGAAAAACCTTGTGTAATGTTTCAGTTTCCATCTCTCAGGTATTTGAAATACCCAAAACAAATATGAAGGCATACTGTGAGTGAAGGCAGTGAGTTGGTTGTTACTCATCAGGCAATCATCTCACCAGTGTGATAAACTGGTCAACCGCTGCCCTTCAACCCCACACTCATTTTTTCCTTTTATTAAGCACAAACACAAAAACACACAAAAAGACAAAAAGATTTAAGAGAAAGCAATAAGAGTAAGTAAAACAGTCAGCCGGTATTCAAAGCACAGTAGAAGAAGGTTTTTGTTCAGGCACTCGATTAAGTAACTGTGTGTCATTTTTCATAAGCAGTGTTGATTCGCTCACTTGTTGAACAACTGTTAAAGAGCCCTGGATTGCTCTCGCCCTATTTTCTCATTATAGTAGTGATTATGGTAATGGGCTTGTTTGTGTTTGTGCCGTACATAAGGACAGTCTAAGCGCAAGTGTGTGCGTGTTTGTGTGAAAGAGTGTGAGAAGTAAATACTGTGGAACTAATGAAATTATAGACACTGATTACGTCTCCATTCCTCACACATGTGTGTGAATTAAGTGTCCGTTTCTCTCTATACAGACTCAGGCAATGCCTCTTGAACTACACAGAGAAAAATATTAAGATGTACATACAGCTCAAGACACCAAGAAAAACAACAACAATGGATTCCTGGTGTAAATGAAACAGTCAGAGAGCCTCAGTAAAAAAGAAAGAAAGAAAGAAAGAAAGAAAGAAAGAAAACTGTCCTCAACAATGGCATTTCACTGTTAAAATAACCCATTTAAAAGGCATCAAGTCCTCAGACTGTTAGAAATCCCACCTAAAACAGAATTCACGTTATGTCATTCCATCCTTTAGCAAAAAAAATTAACTGTCTGAACTTTGCTGATGTTCTTTGTCTTTATGTTTACATTTTGATGAATATCCAAGTAGGCTGATGTGTACTCTCCTTTTAAGAATATAATAAATAAACCACAGCACTCCCAATTTATAGCTAGCACTTGAAGTGAGATTCATGGTGGATTGATGTGTGTGGGGTAGCTACTAATAGATTATAATTAAAGGTTAATCATAGGCTATTAATTTTAATATTCACTAATTATTTTATTTATTTGATCATAATTTGGGGTTTAATAAGAGGAAGTGGTGCTGAAGCTGTGGAAGTAAAAGAATTAACAAATAAAGACACAATAGTCTCTAGTAAGGACTAATCAGACACAATGTGCTGTTTACACTGCTGACAAAAATAACTGAAGAAAATGAATAAATGTGACTTTGGACATTTTGATATGGATCCTGCTGCTCTTTGATGCTGCTGTGTTTGCGAACAACCCTAAAGGAAAGACTTCTTAAACAGTTGGAAGCAACTTATACATCAGCTGCAGTTCAAGGTGAGTGTTGTTCATTTAACCTGTTACAGTGTTTTTTAATGCAGTCAGTTTTCAGTTTGTACCTAATAATTTTAAAATTAATCAATGTGGAAAAGCCTAAAATGCAAGAAAAGAAAAGGAGGACCTCTTTTGAAATGATGCTGAAATGTGCGGAGAGTCATGTTTCTGTGTACAGAATGTGTACACAAAATAATTTTTTAGGCTTTGAATTAACCTGAAGTAATGTTTCTAATATTTCATAAAGAATCTATATTTTTGTCCAACCCAGAGTCGTCAGAGTCAAATTTAATTAATAAGACTAATTTCCTGGTGTTAGCGTATCTTAGCACAAAGCCAGGGAATAACAAGAAAGAGCAGAATAGCTTTGGCTATAAAAAAATCAAACTTTCAGTTAAATAAAATTTATACAGCAATCATAAACAATTATATGAGAACTTGAGAATCACTTACTGCCCACTGGAAATCAGCTTAGCCTAGGAGAAGACTGAACAAAGGTAGTTGTGCTAAAGTAGCTTAATCTGGCTTTAGCATCATACTTGGCACAGATGTGGACATGGCACCAAAACGTAAAACTATTTCTTAGCGTATTATTATTTATTTTAGTGATCTTAGATAATCTAGTGAGAATTAAGAGTTGAAATGCTTTGTTTTTAAATCAAACAAATAAAAAAAACCCCAAAGAAAACAGTTCAGTGTTCCTGTGACTATTAATTTTAATTCAAGACCTCACATTCTCTTTTTATAATGTTCCAGCTCTAAAAGCTATGGCAGATAGCATGTAACCTAATTCTCTCTTTAAGTCAATAAACTGTGTCAAAGCTACATTCTTAGAGATCGTTTGACTTTTACTGAAATGTGTGAATTCTGTTTTAGGGTGGACTTAGATGGCACCCTCATTAATAATTAATACTCATCACAGTGAACCAATGATTTCAGTCATACCCACATTAGAAAGTGTAACTTTGCTAATGCTGAGAGACAGTCATTCGTGTTAATATCACATGGCAACTTTTAAAGTTGAGGTTTTAAGGTGCATTTTAAAGGGTTTCATTATCCTCTTTGTTTTCTAAGACTGTGAAGGAACATGGGATCATTCAGTTAAATACAATACACGACAATGTTAAAAGATTCACTATGAACATAGTCACAACATTTTTGTTTGAAATAATACAGTGAATAAGACTAAAGATTATTCCAGTGGAAACCCAGCCCACGTCATCCCCCTAATAACAGCATACGTTTAACAGTTTCTGTTTGGATCCCAAAGCCAATTAAAAGGTGTAAGATGCCTCCATCACTTCAGCTCTTTTAGATGTCGCTGTCAAACTGGTCAGCAGGGAAGACATCGGCCCCCAAACCACATCCCAAATTAATTGCACACTGGAACATTCACGTAACTGACACTTAACTCCATTACACGTTGAATACCCCAACCCCCACCCACAACAGTACGACTACATTCACACACACATATATATAGCACATCTACACCACCAGTCTCATTACATAGATGGCCACTGATTCCCAGCAGGTATGATACACATAAAGGATGTGCTAGTTACTTTTTTTGTTGGGGGGGGGTAAGATACACAAACTGTAAACATCAGATGAGACTCCAAAGTGACATCAATAATTAAGGGTTGTGAAGAGTAAAAAAGAAAAGTGCATAAAGCACATTACAATATGTTTTACCTTGCTGGAAAGCCTTGGACTATGTGAAGATTTTCACTGCAAAAATACACTGCAATGTTTTTGGTTCATGGATTTTGACATAAATTTAAATCACATTTTGAATTACGGACATTTAAAAAAGAGGCATAATCTTAATGCTGTTTCTTAGAAAATGGCTCAAATTTCACGCAGAAAAAGGTCCACATAGTTCTCCCACGAAACCCTTCATTTGAGCCTCTCCTTCATCAGATGGCCCTCCCTTTCACCTACAAAGCCTTTCTTTCCTGACAGAGCAGGAAGCTCCTCAACTCCAAATATAAAAGCCGGTGGAAGGAAAATCTTGCTTTCAAACAGAAATTGCATGCTATTATCAAATTGCACCTCCAAAACAGAAATTGCACTCATTATTGCAGCCTGTGACAATGCAGGCACTCCCATTCTCCTCACTATTAATCCCCATCCTCCACCCTCCCAGCTTCCTCTCTGATAATAAGCCACTGATTCGGGATCAGCTGCAGCCGCTTGGCACTGTGTGTTTGGCACTGAGGAAGATGTTCCTGCTGTTCTGTAATCAGACTGAGCTGTAACGGCACTGAGTGAAAAAGACCACCAAACGCTGCTCACATCATCTCTAACCAAGGCCCTCCTGACATCTCTCTGAATCAAACTGAACAATCTGTATTCTCCTTAGAGCACCAATAAGAGGTCAGAAAAAAAACACACATTTTAAAGGGAAGGTAGGAAACCCAGAAAGTACTGATCTGGTGAGCTGATGTTCAAAACAAGTGCTGATATGAAAATAAACATGGGCTTTGATTTATTTCAGTTTGAAGAATGAAGCCTGTTGACACCTTTTTGAATAGTTTTCCCTTATATTTAATTTGACTAAAAACAGGCAATCCATTGTTAGAGCTGACCTATGTGGACAGTTCTCAAGCAGTAACTCATTTCTCTTTGTAATTGTAAATTTCATTTATACAAACAGTATCTGAAACTGTAAGCTTTGTTTATATTTTTGCAGGGTCAGCTGACCTCTGCTACACTGTCTCAAGCAATTAAGTAAATAACAGTGTTCCACTTATTCATGGTCTGTATTTTGACTCTAATTAGAATCACATGGCAGAATTCTTTGAAGTTGCTCATTAAAATCTGAGACCTATAAAATAAAGTTTTCAGACATTTTGCTCTAAACGTATATGAATGACTTAATTTCCATGTGAAAGCATGTCAGTGCTGCTGAAACACTAATTCAAGTGACTAGAATTGAGTACTGAATCTACTGTGGCTTTTGTTCCTGGTTGGCAAAATATGAGAGAAATGAATAATCTCTTATTAAATCAAATACGTTTGTATTTTTTATGTTAGTAATGAAAATGTGCCTGTCCCGTGTTTGTTGGTTGTCTGCTGTGTAATGCAATAAAGTTACTTTTTACCACATTTACGTCCTTTGTCATAGCCATGGTCTGTAGTGCTCTGCTGAATATTTGAAGACAAAACAGCTCTATCTAACACAAGTTTTACATCAATAAATTTGAATAAAACTGTGATTAAAAGTTAAAAATGTAATCTTTGGTTTTAAACCAGTTGTGACTTTTATATTTGTTAGGCTTGAGAATTCACCAGTAAAAATAAACATTAAATCAAATCAAATCAGAATCATTTGTTTTACTTTTGTTTATCTACTATTTGTTAATAGTTAATTTATTCAGAAATATAAAAAGTCTCACTATTTTTTTTGTGCACTTCCTCTTCGAAACATAAATATTGAGTTCTTTTTTAAAATAAATTTAGGTCACTTTAAACCCACATGTCAGATATTCTTTTGACATGAAACTCACCAAATCAGTGTTTACTGGAAAACGTCCACATGCACTTCTGTGTTTTGTCAGATTAACTGACCCTGAAACAGATTTAGCACCAGTGTGTGAACTGAACATTAAATCTGCATTTGGCTCAGCAGATCCTGATTCAGTGGCTGTGTTGACAAAACTTAAGGGAGCCATTCATTTCTTCTCTGCACATACTGCATATTATGTGAATGAGAGATAGAACAGACGTATAAGAACAAAATCCTAGAAACTAACTTACCAGTCCAACAAAAAGTGGATGAGAAGGAACCAAAGAGTAATAAAATTAAAGGAAAAATTAAACAGCTCAAACCAAGGGGGTAGTGTTGGGAGGATGATTCTGGTACTGGGGCACTGTGGGTGATGTAGTCCACGTCACATGGCCAGAGCTCGGGCCTTGGCAGCTGCCGCCTGCGCCCGCTGCACGGCTCCCTGGCTGTTCTCTCTCTTCATCAGCTGGCTGGTCTCAAACAGACCCTCGTGGGTGCCTCCTCCTCCTCCGGGGCCTCCGTCCACAAACGCCAGCACTCCTGCACCACACAAAATTCTCATCATGCATTTTATCAAAGCAAACAGGTACGGAGGAAACTGACTAACAGCCATACTTGAGACACAACTCACTTCATCAAACAAGTGACACATGGCCAGAAGTGTCAGATCTGGCTGCCTTTATGGACTGTTTTGAATTTTCTGTCTCTGAAAATAACTATCTGCTTTAGCAGGAAATGTAATTGCTGCCTGAATTAATGTTTACTGGCAGCGTGTCATGTTCTTATGCTTCACAGAAGTCAGAAGGAGGGGGTTCAAAGGGTGGATGGTCCATGTACACAGCACAGACTTTGACTCTGAAGGCTGCTTTCGCATCTTTGGGACAAGTTGCCTGGCAACTACTGGGGAGTCCAGCAGGTTATTTGTAGCCTGTCACATAACAGCCCCTAAAATGACAGACTGTCATCTTTACTCTTGAGCTTTGTACAGATTTAACAAACAAGGAACAAAGTGTTAGCTTTGGCAAGGCAAGGCAAGGCAAGTTTATTTATATAGCACAATTCAACAACAAGGTGATTCAAAGTGCTTTACAGAGACATTAAAAACAAAAACAAATAAAAAGCACGATTTAAAATTGATTAAGACAAGCAAACAAACAAACAAACAAACAAACAAACAAACAAACAGGCTTGAAATAATGTGGTAGAAAGTTGTTTTTTGTTACCTTTGCACGAGGCCAGCTAAGCTAAGCTAAGCTAACCAAGTACTGGCTTCATCCAACGAGCAAGAGATTAAATCAGTTTAGTTCCCAACATGTTAAAATATTGCCTCAGTGTTTAGGAGATCACATGACAAAAACAACGAAAGTGGATACAATACCAAAAAATTGCTAACAAAATTTAAAACAGCAAATAAAACACATTAAAAGCACAAATAAGTTAATACACAAAGGGGTATAAAAATGCCAGGTGACACAGGATGCTGCTCCTACTTAGGTAGGTCTTGCAATCCCAAGACGATTTCAAGGTAATAAATAAATTCAAGAAGGGAAACAATGTTAAGAAGTTAAAAATTGCATGAAATTATTAAAACAAAGATATTTAAATGAAATGTGTTTGCATGTTGATCTAGAAGTTTTCCAGTACAGTGTAGCTGAACACCTTTTGTATTGTGGCAGAGCACCCCACCCAAGTATCTGATATATCATGTTAAGCTGTTAGAACTCAGCAGTGTAGCCAGGAGTTTGAGCAGACCTTTGCTCTTTGAATTGGTTCAAGGCTGAGTAGCAACAGGAAAATATGTGACACTGATGTTTGGTGTGCGACTTACACCAAATACAGTATAGAACTGCTACTCAGACTCACAACAACTAAGTTCTGGTCCTAAATGTGGCTATAAGAAACCATGACAATAACTTCAAGTTAATTTTACATTAACTTTTAAATTTTAAGTTAATTTCTTCATTTGAAAAAATACATCATCACCTCAGCTGAGAGTTGGGAACTCGGCTTAATAACAATCAACAAAAAATTACATTTAAACCACCGCTCAAATCAGCTCTGATTTCTGGTCTTCAACTGTCAGGAAACTGAAGGAATCTTTATGTTCCATCTCTATTTTTACAAGCACAAAAAAATCACCACTTGTCACACTGACACACTGATCCACCCTCTCCACACAACAGCCTTCAAATAAAAAATGTGTTGATTACCTACAGAGACTCTGTGCCCAGACACACGGTAGCTTCAGACCAGACAATTAGCACATTTCACTTTTTAATATAATTAAAAACACTTAAAGTAGTTGGAATCACAGACAGATAAACCACTGAGACTGGAGGGTTAGTTGAAAACATACATCTGAATTACTACCTTAATTTAATACAAACTTAAACAATTAAAAAAAAGCATAAACATTAAAGTCCAGCAAGCAACACAAGCCAAAGGTTTCCAAATTTAGAAACTTTTAAGCTTTTCAAAATGTTTTTTCATAGACAGCATTGCAATAAAGCAGGCTTCCCTTTTAACTCACATGATACTGAATAATTCCTCCTAATGAAATCCAAATTACCTGATCAGGGCTCGCAAAATCGCTAGCTCGACGTCCCGGGGCTAGCGATTTTTCCAGTCGGGCTACCAAAATCCATTTCAGCCCTGCCCGTCGGGCTATCATAGGAAGGAAAGATATGTCAATGCTTTTGCATTCTTTCGCAAATGTAGCTGAGTAATTATGTCATCGGCATCGATGAGCCACTGTCAATATGTGACACATTGAAATCGAGTTTGAATTTGCGCTTGTTTTTTGCTTTCACTTTCACTTTGCGATCGCGCGAACTGTGTATAGAGAGCAGCAGCACTGATTGGTAAGTCACAGATTAATTGCGCACCAATTCCTCTGGCATCGTCTTATCAATCGTTAGCTTACTATCAAACATGACAAGTGAAATCTCCTGCAGCAAGCTTAAACATGTGATAGAGGTTGATTGCGCAGAGAATTGCTGATCGTTATGTAAGTACATGTGTAAAAGCAGATGGATTTACGCAGGTATTTTAGTTCTGCAGAGCAAAACAAGACAGAAGGGGCAGCCAAAGAAAAGCCTACCACAAAACGGAAAAGTTATGACAAATCAGACTATGAGGCAAAAGGAAAGTGCAGCATTTTTGGTTTCATGGACAAAAGAATTTATGTGGCTGGAATATGACGAGCTAAATAACATAATGTTCTGCCGGGTGTGTTGTGAGTTTCCCTCGATTTCTGAGTCGACAAGCGCCTTTGTTACTGGGACCAGTCATTTTAAGAAAGACCCCATCAGAACCCATGAGAAATGCAAGAAATGCATTATTGCTCAGTCTGCAGTATCTTTCCCAGAACAAACACCAATTGCAAAAAACATACTAAAAATAAACCAAGCATAACAAGAAGTCCTGAAAAAGCTGGGCTTTTGGGCTACCAAAAACTGACAGCGTGCTATGTTGCAAAGAGTGAACTACCATTGGCAAAATTTAGCAGTCTTTGCAAACTTCAAAAAGCAAATGTCCTAGATCTTGGTTCCACTTGCCTCTTACCCGTGATTTCAGTGGAAATTTCAAATTCAGGATCTGACACAGACTGATTCATGTTCTACACAGTTCTTGCAAGTTCATAGAAATTTCTGTTCAATTAGAACCAAATATTTGAGTTGATGATTGTAATTTGTTGTTGTAATTTGTGTTTTAAATATTTTTAGACTGATGTTTTGTTTCCTTTACAATATTATACATTAAAGTATAATATTGTAAAGGAAACAAAACATCAATCAAAAAATTGTCCTCTTTTTTTTATTCGGGCTACTTAAATTTATTTTGGGCTACCAAAAACTGACGAGTGCCTGCCCGAAGGGCTACCAGGGATTTTGAAATTTTGCGAGCCCTGCTGATACATCATATTTAAAGGTAATAATAGAGTATGCAAAAACTAAGATGCTGGCAATGTCAATCTCATCCAAAATCTCTAAATAATCTAATAGTGAGTATCAGAATATAAGGTCTTACCATAGCCATCCACACAGCCACTTTTAAATTCGCCCTCAAACTTCATGCCATCAAAGCGAGTGAAGACGCCGACACCTTGAAACTTCCCCTGCACAAATTCCCCTTCATACCTAAAAAACATTCACATAAAAATGCATTTACATGAAAGACAGGGGCAAATTCCAGGACTGCAATAACAGCACTGCAGAAGAGAAAAGGAACAAGTAGGTGAGTAAGGAAGGACATTTTTTTTAAAGTATGATTTTAAACTTACAAAAAATACAAAAGCTTTATTGACTCTTTAATTCTGTCCTTGAATATTTAAATTATGAGTGGTACAAAAGCACAAAAAGCTTTTGGACTAAAATGTAAAGCTGCACTAAAGTACCAAAGCTTTCTGTAAGTGTGTGTCATCTTAAGTTCACAGAGGCAGAGGAAAAATGTACTTTTTCAGGGTTTCTTTTAAGAATTTAAAATATGAAATTGTTTTTTTTTGTGGTTTTTAAAAAGCCAAATGTTGGAATCTCAACATTTCTTCCTATGGCAAAAAGAATGTGTTGATTAGACATTACAACCAAAATAACTCCAGAGAAAAGAAATATGTGAAGGAACACAACAAAATCATGTAGGAAGCAATATGGATCTATCACTATTGCTGGATGGTGTTGGGTGTAAGGCATTGGAAAGTGATTAGGGATAAGGAAACAGCATTAAATGCTTTTAAAAATAATAATATGTAACATAAAGGATTAGTTTTACATTTCAGGTAATCAGTTATTCATGCAGTAACCTTTTTCCAATAGGCAGCTTGTTGCTTCATTTCTCTTTGCCTTTGAAAAAATAAATAAATAAATACAACGAAAAAATCAAGACTTTTGCTTTTGTCTCTGTTCCTCTCCTTGGTACACAGCTAGCTAGCAAGAGCAGAAAAACTCTGATGCACCTTTTAGCCAAAAACAGCTCCAAGTACAGCTAAAAAGAAAGCTAGTTTATTTTTCCCTATAGATTGAAGTAAATTCAATAATGTACAGTAATCTACACACTCATTTCTCTCTATGGGAAATAGAACTAACACAAACAAGCTAAATGCAGGTGCTACATAATGTAATCTGAAGACATGTGAAAGACTTCAAAATTAATGGTTGAATATACGACACCCCGAGGCAGCTGCTGTTGTCATTTGGCCCTATATAAATAAAAATGAACTGACTTCAATGACAAATTATACCATAACACAGACACAACCACCAAAATGTGAAAAAATATATATTAGTGCTGTCGAAATTAACGCGTTAACCCAAATTAATCCGACATCAAGGTCAGCACGATTAAAATTTTTAATGCAATTAACGCATCTGGAGTGCAGAATGACTCAGAATCCCCGAAAAGTTTCTGTCAACGCATTTTGGGCAGTTTGTCCAGGTAAAGTTGCCTTCACACATGTGCAAATGGCCAGTTGACCTGGTAGTGACAGGCAGCTGAACCAATGAACTCAATATGGAAGATGATAAACGCACATTTGCCCTCTCGATGCGAAATTTGAGTATTAAAAAAGTAACAAGATGGAACAGTCGACCCACATAAAGTATTATGCACATTGTGCAAGAAGGAATTTTGTTTTCCCTGAGGCACTTCCAGGTTAAAATATCACATTGACGCGAAGCTTACATTAGTCGGGAATGCTGCTAGGACTTTGGCTAATGCGTCGCCCAGCTTGCGACAAACCACTCACGGAGCATCGGGGACTCAATAAGTCTACCTCGGACATATTGACTGACACAATTGCCAAGTGGATTGCAACAAACTGCAGACCTGTTAATGTCGTTGAGAACGCACTTTACATAGCTTTGGTTCCTCGTTTCAAGGACTTGAAGTGCCTTCCCAAAAGTGACAGAGAGAGACTGGATAAATGTTTACAGAGTTTTTTGTTTTTTAGTCTCATAAACAGACCAAGCGAAGTGTGATGTGGAGGACCCAAATGAGACAGATTAATCTTAATAAAAGGTGATTCGTTTATTAGGCTGATAATCCACAAATAAAAGCTAAACATAAAAAGAAAAAGAAACTGAAAACATCGAATTACATGAACTAATCCTGGAATGACAATAGGAGGTACAAGAAACTGGGAAATACACACAGGAGGGTGATCAGGGAGTGGAAACAGCTGGGAAGCAGCGCAGGGAAAAATCAGGCATTGTGGCGGACCACCAGATGGCTCCACTCACACCCAAGTTGAAGGGAAGAGCTGGGTGGAGATTTTGGCGCTTACTGTATCTTAAGTTCTGAGAGACAGTGTGTGAATAAACAGTTGGAGTGAGACACAGGAACCTCTCGTGTCGTTATTACATACCTCCACATTGGTGACCCCGGTAGCGAACATGCTAAGGCTCGACGACGAAGCCAGCTCCGGCCTGGAAGCATCGGCTGCCCCCGGATTTGCACCTCCGCCGATGGCTGCGTTTGCTGTGGCGCTTAAATTGCCGGATTTTTGGCTTCACGATCCCCCTTCATGGTTCGTGCACGTAGAAGCTCAGTTTGCTCTTCGTGGAGTTTCAGCCGACGATACTAAATACCACCATGTGGTGGCCTCTCTTGACCCGCTGTCAACCCGCCGCGTGATGACTCTCCTCCGGGACCCCCCAGCCCAAGGCAAGTACACCGCTCTCAAGGCGCTGCTGCTGCGGCGTTACTCCCTCTCTGATGCTGAGCGAGCCGAGAAACTCCTTTCCCTCGCGGGCCTGGGCGACGGCACCGCCCTCGAGCTCATGGAGAGCATGCTGTCCTTGTTGGGCGCTGATGATGGAGGATTTCTCTTCACCCACCTCTTTCTCCGACAGTTGCCGGCTCCAGTGCGCGCTGGCCTTGCCAACTCCCCGCTATTGGCCACGAAGGATTACCGCTCTCTGGCGGAAGAGGCAGATCGCATCCTCCTTGCTACCAGGAGTTTCGGCGTCCAGGCGGTTGTTCAGGACTCACCAGCGTTTTCCCCTGCCTCCTCACCGATGCTCCAGGGACCCTCCGACTCGTCCACGGTGGCCGGAATCGCTGCGCGGCAGCACCGCGGAAAAGGGCTTTGCTTTTATCACCAGCGTTTTGGGGCGAAGGCCCGGCGCTGTCTTCCACCTTGCAGTTTCCAGACCCAGGGAAACGGGCATGTCAGCGCTCGGTAGCAGCCGCGACCGCTGGCAACAAGGAAAGGCTGCTTTTCTTAGAGGACTCACGCTCGGGGAGGCGTTTCCTGGTGGACTCCGGCTCACAGAAGAGCCTTCTTCCCCCGGCTGGCTCGGACAGGCTAGCTGAGGGCTGCGGGCCATTGCTAACAGCGGCTAATGGCTCTCCCATCAAAACCTTCGGTGAAAGGTTGGTGACTGTTTGCTTTCATGACCGTGACTTTCAGTGGAACTTTGTTGTTGCTGCTAGCTCTGTGCCTATAATAGGCGCTGATTTTCTTTGTGCTCACGGACTGCTGGTTGATGTTGCTAACAGACGTTTAATTGATGCTGTGTCATTTTCCTCATTACCCTGTTTTACTCGGGGTGCTCAGCCCGTGGTGCATGCTAACTCAGTGGATTCGGGTGACGTTTTTCAATGTTTGCTTTCTGAGTTTCCCTCACTCACTGTCCCCACTTTCTCGAGCGCTGTGACGAAGCATGGGGTGGAGCATTACATACCTACAGTAGGGCCCCCGGTTTTCGCGCGCGCGCATCGCCTCGACCCTGCTAAACTGGCTGTCGCTCGGGAAGAATTTGCCACCATGGAGCGCCTGGGCATCGTGCAGCGTTCGAATAGTGCCTGGGCTTCTCCGTTACACATGGTGCCTAAATCTGATGGTCGGTGGCGACCTTGTGGGGATTTCCGCCGTCTTAATAACGTCACAGAGAACAACCGTTATCCCATTCCCCACATCCAAGATTTTTCCGCCCATCTTGCGGGGACCTCGGTTTTTTCGAAGATCGATTTGGTACGGGGATATCATCAGGTTCCCGTGCGCGCGGAGGACGTCCCCAAAACCGCCGTTATTACACCTTTCGGCCTTTTTGAGTTCCTGCGCATGCCGTTTGGCCTGAAAGGTGCCGCCCAAACCTTCCAGCGGTTGATGGACTCTGTCTTGCGCGGGCTGCCCTTTGTTTTTGTATATCTTGATGATGTACTGGTGGCCAGCAGCTCAAAGGAGCAGCACCTGTTCCATCTGCGTCAGGTTTTTCAGCGTTTGACGGAGCATGGACTGATTATTAATCCGTCTAAATGCCAGTTTGGGTTGCCCGTTCTCAATTTTCTTGGGCACCGCATTTCCGCTGAGGGCGCGGTTCCGTTGCCTGACAAAGTCCGCGCTGTTTCGGAATTTCCGCGTCCTGCACACGTTAAAGCACTGCAGGAATTTTTGGGGATGGTGAATTTTTACAATCGTTTTCTCCCCAGGGCGGCACATCTGCTGAAGCCCCTTTACGGGGCGTTAAAAGGTAGGAAGGCTAATGACGCCGTCGACTGGTGTCCAGAAGGCATCCAAGCGTTTTCTGATGCTAAGTCAGCGTTAGCTAATGCTGCCCTTCTGGCCCACCCGTCCCCCTCAGCGCCGATTGCGTTGACCACCGATGCGTCGGACATAGCGGTGGGTGCGGTGCTGGAACAGCGAATCTCGGGTGTCTGGCAACCGCTCGCCTTTTTCAGCCGTACGCTGCGTGACAGCGAACGCAATTACAGCGTTTTTGACAGGGAGCTACTCGCGCTCCACCTGGCGACTCGCCATTTCCGCTTTTTTCTCGAGGGTCGTCACTTTACCGCATACGTGGACCACAAACCCTTGACGTTTGCCATGTCCAAGGTTTCTGATCCATGGAGTGCACGCCAGCAGCGCCAGTTGGCAGCCATTTCTGAGTTCACAACAGACATTCGGCATGTGGCTGGTAAATCCAATCATGTGGCTGACTGTTTGTCCCGTGCGCTGGTTTCTCCTGTCTTTCTCGGCATAGACTACTCCGCCATGGCTGCCGATCAGAGCGGTGACCCGGACATCCTCGAGCTTAAATCCACCCAGACGGGCCTCATACTGGAGGACAGACCCATGCAGGACGGTGGTCCTTTCCTGGTCTGTGACGTTTCCACTGGCCGCCCTCGCCCAGTGGTTCCCGTTTCCTGGCGTCGTCGGGTTTTTGACTCGGTACATGCTCTCTCTCATCCGGGGGTCCGGGCCTCTGTTAAACTGGTCAGCTCTAAATTTGTTTGGCCAGGCCTTCGCAAATCAGTTAAGGAATGGGCGTCGGCGTGCATTCCCTGCCAGCGTGCGAAGGTTCATAAACACATCAAGGCGCCTCTGGAGCAGTTCTTTATACCCGGCAAACGTTTCGATCATGTGCATGTCGATCTGGTGGGTCCTCTGCCGCAGTCACAAGGTTTTACGCACCTTTTGACAGTTGTTGACCGGACCACCAGGTGGCCGGAGGCAGTCCCCCTGGCATCCACTACTGCAGCAGTGGTGGCCAGGGCATTTTTGTCAACCTGGGTCTCGCGTTTCGGCCCGCCCGCGGACATTACGTCAGACAGAGGCCCCCAGTTCATTTCCGAGCTTTGGTCGGCCATGGCTGATGGACTGGGGGCTAAAGTCCACCGCACAACTGCATACAACCCGCAAGCTAATGGGATGTGTGAACGGTTCCACCGGTCGCTTAAGGCTGCTTTTCGTGCCTCCTTACAAGATGGCAATTGGGTTGACCGCCTCCCGTGGGTTTTGCTTGGGCTGCGCTGTGCGGTTAAGGAGGATCTCGGCGCTTCCCCAGCTGAGCTCGTGTTTGGTCAGCCCCTCCGCGTGCCTGGAGACTTCTTGCCTGAGAACCCCCCCCCTTGCTTCGATCCATCAGTGCTATCGCTCAACCCACTTTTGCGCTCGCTTCGGGTTCCTGGTCCTGTGCACCATTGC
The DNA here is from genome assembly GCF_036321145.2 of Pelmatolapia mariae. Lineage (NCBI taxonomy): Eukaryota > Metazoa > Chordata > Actinopteri > Cichliformes > Cichlidae > Pelmatolapia > Pelmatolapia mariae. Next base: position 7,657,598 of record NC_086232.1, on the reverse strand, counting down.
GTGCCTGACACTTTTGTTCCAAAGACCTTAGAGACTGCTAAGTTTGTTTTTGTCAGGCACGATGCCCACAAGACACCGCTGCGGCCGCTGTATGACGGCCCATTCAGGGTTATCGAACCGGGCCAGAAACATTTTGTTTTGGATTTTGGGGGTCGCAGGGAGACTGTGTGTGTTGACAGACTTAAGCCTGCACATGTTCTTCCGGACAGTAATGTAGTGCCGGCCCAGGCCCCTCGCCGTGGCCGCCCTCCTTCAATGGGGTTGACAGACTCTGGTTTCCCCCGCAGGACTACCCCCGGACCACCAACGTTTGAGCCCCCGTCTGCCTTTCCTGCTCGCCTTCACCAGCCTCGTTCACAGGATGGACCTTCCTCTGCCTGTTCTCTCCCTCCCAGGTTCAGTCGTTCGGGTCGTTTGCTTAGGCCCAGGGTCCTGGACTGAATAGAGACCTCACTGTGTGTTCACGGGGGGGTATGTGTGGCGGACCACCAGATGGCTCCACTCACACCCAAGTTAAAGGGAAGAGCTGGGTGGAGATTTTGGCGCTTACTGTATCTTAAGTTCTGAGAGACAGTGTGTGAATAAACAGTTGGAGTGAGACACAGGAACCTCTCGTGTCGTTATTACATACCTCCACAGCATAACAGGACAGGGAAGGCAATGCTGAACATGAAGCACAGTAGACACAGGACTATCAAAGTAAACGAGGAAGCACAAAAACTGAGAGACTAAGACACATGAGCTTGACACAGACAAAACATAAACTAAAATGGAGACACGACAGACTTGACATGGAAGATACTAAAAGACAAAATAGTAAGTAGACAGGAGGGGGACGATAAAGGGAACTAATAACATGGAAAACAATATGGGAATGAGAACAGCTCATAGACACAGCCAAACCAAAGCATATAAATAGAACCTAGGTAGGGCTGTGCGATATGACCAAAATCTCATATCCCAATATAAGACATCTATCGTCCGATAACGATATAAATCACAAAAATTTAACATTTTCTGTAAATTCTGTGAATCTCGGGCAGCTCGACTTGCGTGAAGTGTTTCCAGCTGGGCGTCGTGTACCTGGAGTCGAGTGTTTTAACCGATGCATGAAACGATACATTTTTAGACATAAGTTGTAACGGCCGCCGTTTTCTTTGTGAGTATTTATTACACGGCGTGCTGCGGGGAAAAGCCTGTTCTAACGTTTGAATCTAAGGTTTATTTTTTAGCACCTGGCGGCTCTTTTTTGCTTCTCATCCGAAAATACTCTGCATACTATTTCACGTGATTCAGTTTATTTTGAAAAGTCTCAACAGGATCTTGAGCTTTATTGTAAAAGGTTTATGTGGAAAATAAAAAACCGGACACGCGATGGTTTTACCGTCGTTGTTGCTAACGACAACGCATAAATACAGGCGCTTGTCCATCGGTAGTGTGGTTATATTTAATATAAGAGAAAGAGAGAACTTTAAGAAATTAATATAGCCGCTACAGTGACAATCAAAACGATAAAAAAATATTGCCGTGAACAGTTTATTTTGCGACACCACGAAACAAACGATAGCGTAAAATGAAACGATAGATGTTTTTATATTGTCATCCGATATATATCGTTATATCGAACAGTCCTAAACCTAGGAACATAAACCATTTCTCATAACTCAAAACAATGAATAATTAACAATCCCAAAACTTGAAAACATGAAACACTGTGTCAAAGAACCAGAATCATGACATCTAACATCTAAAAACATCTTATTGAAATGAAAATGGTTGGTGAAATCAAATCGCCCTTACAAAAGCCCCGCTGACACAAACTAATAATGATATTGGTTATAATTTACATACATATATACTGAAGATGCAAACAAAGCGAAAACAAGTAAGACTTGACAATTACGATTTAACTGCAGTTTTTATGTTAGATGTCAAATTTTTTTTTTTTTAATAACTGATTGCAGACCTTTTTAAGACATATAGTCTGTTACTACTAACCCAGTCAGTTTAACTAAACCAGACAGTATTTCAGTGAAGGAGCCAGAACCAGATCCATGCTGTATTGTAGTCACTGCTGTACAATAAGCTTAGCATGAATCTAAGTGCAGAGTGTCAGCCTTTTTAACACACAGCATGAACACAATTACTTCAGTGTCAAACAGGCACAAATTAACAAAAGGCTGAACTGTAAGAGAGCAAAGTAGGGTTAAAAAAATCAGCAGGATAAGAAGGATGACAATAAAAAGCTGAATGTGAAATTCGTCTCTAACAGTCTCTTGAGCGTTTTTCCTCTGCATTGTTTCCTTAAAGTAATTGCAACTTAGTGCGCAAAACACCAGCAGTGCAACAGGAGATTTGCTCCTTTTTCAAACAACACTGGGCTTCCAATTAAACTTATTGTAGCTTCTGTGATTTTCATCTAAACTAAAAGGCTTCTCAGAACTCGACAGGCAGTAACTGAAAAGATATATGTTCTCTTTATTATTCACGTGACCTTTAAATATTATTCACTTAGCCTGAAATACATGTTTTAGTGTTTCCAAAGAACTTTGAAGGATTAATCAGTTGTTTTTTGTCCAAACAAAAATACAACAGATGGCATTGAACAGGCAATACTTTGCTTCTTTATCCTATGCCGTGCTCTACTTGAACACTTCACCTTCTCTTGAATTAACTGAATCTTTATTGGGCTGACATCTTTTTTTTATAAATATCTTGGGTGACAAAGCCAACAGACAGATACAGATAAAATTCATGTATGAGGAATAAATAAAAGGAAGCAGCCAACAATAAAATACTCAACATATTGAGGCGATGAAAGCACTCAAAGTATTCTGAGGTTAAAAACTTTTTTCTTTCTGTTTTTTCTTTTTCAACTGCACAGGTTGTGCTACAATCTGCTGTGTATTTTTTTCTCCGCTTATTTCTCTTTTTTTCGAGACTGGGAGACTAAATGTTCAAATTGTGCACTGACTTATTTCATTGTATGTAAGGACACAAAAAAGACTGACCCCTTCAGCCACCTTCCTGCCGTTAATTTTAGTGTCTGAATTTTACAATTTGTGCTGGTGATAAAAGGTATGTGAAGAATAATTTACTAACAGTCAACAGATCCTTATTAATAAAAAAACACTTACATACTCTAATTTTAGATGAATTGTTATTCAATCTGCAGTAATTTATATTATTCAGTATTGCTCTGTTTGGGCCTCTCCATGGAAATTCTAAGAGGCAACACGAATAACATGACATAGAGGAGCTGGGGTGGCGGTGGGTTGTGTGCCTCTATGTATAAATATATATATATATATATATATATATATATATATATATATATATATATATATATATATATATATATGTATGTATACATATACATATATATCATTATTAGATATTATTTTTCTGGCTCAGCTTTTCAGCTCCACCTTCACTACTTTTTCCACACTAAACTGTTCTACAATGTGTGTGAACGTACAGCAAACGTAGGGGAGGTCCCAGTTGTATCAATAGATTTAATTTGGCAATACAATGTTGGTAATGACAATAAACAATGCGTGTAGGGTGGGTGCGCTTGACTCGGTGGCGTGCCAAGACGAACGATCTGCTCACTTTGTTATGTCTGCCTTTGGGCCTTCTTCAAAGAAAGAAAAATAAATATCTTTGTTGTTTATTGTACCCATGTCCTGTAACTGATTTTTTTAAAACTCCTAAAACAACACAAATGTTTGCAGATTTCTTGATATTGTCCTCTGTAGGACGGAGAGCAAGACAGGTAACATAGTACAGAGTAGGTCTGCACTGGAATATTTTCTCATTGATTTTTCACCTCAGCTTTTGTGTGTGACAGTCCTTTCCTCACAGCAGTGGTCATCATGCTTCATTTAGCTGCATTGTTCTTGATGTCTTTATGATTGGATATTTTTAATCAACAGAAGCAGAGAGAGAAACAAAATCTTCTTTCAGCTCTGTGCAGAAGCTTTTTCAATCACATGTACCACCAAAGTTAGACTGTTGAGATACTGTTGTACTTTTCTACTGTTGTATAACTTTCTCACATTGATTATTTCGTATGGAAATAAAGCTGAAAACCAGCACAAGCATTATGTACATTATTTACATGGATTTTTTAGGATCACCACCTCTCAGCACAGGCTAAGAAGCCTGAAGGTACAGACTTTAAAAGTCTTTGGGACAGCTCTAGAGTGACGACATCTACATCTGACAGAAGTAATGAAGGAACAAATCAGACACGTTTCATTCAGGAGGAGGCTGGGGTTGTATCTCCTGTACGACATACTTATTTGCAGGTTTTAAATTTTCAGGTGCAGAGTTTCAAGGTTTAACAACCAGAGTGTGCAAAAAGTGACTGACAAACCTGGAACCGTCAGGAAAGACCAGCACCCCACAACCATTGAAGAGGCCGTTTTCAAACTGTCCAGTGTAGCACGTCCCGTCGCTGAAGGTCAACTGACCCAGGCCATGACGGAGACCTGCAAGAGGATAAAAATCACCTCACCAATCACTTCCAGAAAAATAAAAATCTAAGACACGAGCAGAGAGGTTTTTTTGTTTTTTTACAAAATCACATAAACCACACAAAAAACCCCAAAACAAACAAAAAAAACCCCAGCTAAAAGTATTTGAAATGCCCACTGATTACTGCACACTTTTGCACACATTTCCCCCCTTACATCTCCTACTTTAAGTTAAATATACTAATAAGACGCTCTCAGGATTATCTCTTTGCGCCACCAGGAGGCTCATGGTCATGAGCCATGGTATTAGCTTTGTTGAAAAAGAACCAAACAGTGCTCATGGATGCCCTCTCCCAACCTCACAACTAAAATGCATTTAGGAAGGCTTCACTAAGCATCTATTAATTAAAACAGAATGGAAAACTGAAAGCTTTTTCATAAATGAGTGAGTTTGTTGGTCTTCTAAGAGCTTCCAATTTGTTTATGAATGAATGCTACAATGTATGAAATGGCACACAAACCTTCAGGCCATGCTTCCTTCCTCAAGGATACAAAACAAAATCGGTGTGTAAGGATGTTACTGAGAGGTCACAGACACAGATATTGAAAGGTCCTTTTATCCCTGAAAACAGGACAATTAAGGGCTCATACCACCTATATGAGCTGATTGTATCGCGTGTGTTTATATCATCCTGTATTCTCTCTTATAATTGAGAGAAGATGACATTTCTTTAACTAAAGAAATGAATAAGTGGAACCATGACAGAAAGGATTAAAGGAAAAGCATGACCATGAACTTCCACCGTGGAACAAAAAAAGCATAGTTTCACTCATATCTTCACAGTTCTGGCTGTTAAACATAGTGGCCTTAACAGGATATTGGTTCATTTGTAAAACACTGGTCTGCACAGATATAAGCTTGACTTCTGCACATGAAGACCCAGGTCAAGACGAATGTTTTGTTTCCTCTAAAGAAAGACCTAAATTAAATTTCATATTTTCAAATGACTAGACATAGATATTTAACATTTTCTATCACACATTCCACAATAATCTGTTCTTGAATGAAAATAAGCGGTGATGGGAAATGGGGGACCTCATGACCTGGCACATGGATGCTGTCCTGATACCTGTTGCTAGAATTTCTCAGTGTTGTGTTTGTCTGCTCAAATATTAGTGCAAAGAATCCATATCAAACTTCAAAAATTGCTGCCCTAATATAATATGGTTTTATGCATATCCTTATGTATCCATTTTAAATATAAGATTTTTACATTTAAACCTGCTTCAAATTTCTTTTTTAAATGCAAAAACATTTTGTCAAAAGATATATATGGCACAGTTGTTGCCCACTGATTTTCTCTGCTGTGTGTAAAAAGAGGAAGATTTTGGAAGGTTAAGCATCATTGCCCTGTCGCACAGAGTTAATCTCATCCAAATATGGTCACTTCTCAAAGAAAAAAAATTAAAAACAACAAAAAAATGCCCCAAATGCACTGAACCTTGAAAAGAGAGTCCAGAAACCAAATGGTAATCTCATAATGGCCGTGCCCATCTTTTAGATACAGTCTATGGCATTTACTTTAAATACAAAAGTTAATGAAAGAAATTAGATTGATAGAACTGTCATGTCTATACACTAATTAAAACACTATGTATCCAATTTGTTTAAATAAATGCAACAACAAAAATGTACTTCATTTGTTTTCCTAAATTAAAATGCTGAGGCAGCATCTCAGCAAATAGTACTGCATTTGTTCACAACTACTGTTTTAAAACTGTTTATAGAATAACACGAAACTCCTCTGATTTTTTGGCACAGTTGCTGCTTTATGTTCACTGTTTTCTTTAATTATTTATGCACTTGGTCTGAATTATCTTACACAAAACAAAAATATGTATTAAAAGCATTCAGACCCTTTGCACTATGCAACACTGAAGACTCAAAACCTCACTGGTACCTGTATAGTTTTCAGTAGAAGTCATTGAGTGAAGAAAAGAGAGAGAGCGAGAGAGATGGCAGATGTGTTATTATACTTTAATTAGATTTTGGAGTTAGCAGATTGGGAGATTCATAATTGGTGCGAGCAGACAAAAAGGTGAGCTGCTAGCTTTCATTTTTCACCTCTTAAAATGTTCCCTGAGAGGTGAGACCCAATTTTCCCTCTAATTCTCAGACTAATTTCCAGCATCAGGAGGATGGCAGTCGATGAAGAAATGGAGGGAAAAGGAGTGAGCATTTCTCCTTGCCAACCTCTATTAGCAAGCCCAGCGGGAATTAGCAGAATAACTGGATGTGAGGCACAGTTGGACACGGGCAGAGGAGGTCCCGGTATGCTCATGGCAGAGGATTTAATGGGAGCTCAAGTGGCAAGAAACTGGTGGAGTGGTGGAGTGAAGAGAAGAGTGGAAGATTGGGGGCTTCATATATTGAAGGGGAAACGAACTGTTGGCAGGGGTGGGGCTAGTGAGTGTTGTCCCTTACTCACAGCTCATGGGTAAATTAGGCAGTCCATCTGTCAGGCCTGCTTAAAGTGCTGCTCTCTGCCTAATCTTAGCAGGGTTTTCATGGGAGATTTGGAGAGGAGATTTGGCTGAAACTAAATCTGGAGCTCTGCATTCGATTTTCAAAGTCGCTCCAAAAGATCCAGAATCCATATATATATGCTGATGTGTGCGCGTGTATTAGCTGGAGATCATAAAGCAAACAGTATGAATACAGAAGACGGCCAGCAGCAGTTTAAATCCAACTCTTCAGCCTCCATGAACCTTGACAAGCGAGTGAGACCCTGAGGCAGAAATTTCACAGACTAGCCGCTGAAATATAACAATCTGTTAGGTGTCAAAGAGGCTGCGGTGTGCCAACAGCAGCATCTCCCACCAAGAATTTCAACAGCTGTGTTATAGAATGAAATTGAGTGGTAGCAGTGTCAGTGTTTTGCTGACCACTATGAAGGTTTCTTTTCTTTTCTTTTCTTTTTTTAAATGAAGGTACAGATTATCAGCTGTGGCAAGGGACAGTAATTTCCTCTGTCTCCTCCAATTTGATCCCTCCAGACTCTAATCTGCTGTTCAGCTTCTTTGTAACGCCTTTCTCCAATCTTATGTTGGGTCATGGTCTCCAGCTAATTACGGTTTAGCTGAATTTGTCCGGCTTTTATGTCAATCAATAGCGGTAATGCATAGATGTAAAATGACCACATGGGCAAAGTACAGTAGTAAATGGCTTCTGGCTGTGCCTTGGCTGTTGTGTTGTGGATGCACCCAACCTACTTCCTGTAACCTGATAGCTCCCGGGCCTGTGTTCAACCAGCGCACTGCTGAATTATTCATGTGACACAGTAGACCTCTGTCTGACACACACCTACATGTTTGTGTGCAAACAGTGACTTTGCATGCATGGACGCAGAGACAGGAGGCGCAACGCGCATCAGTCTGTGTTTATGACAACACGGCGATCAAAACCCAATTGCATCCTATTGCACCAATTCAGCAGGGTTAATAGAAGTTTTCGAGTTAAAATAAACAGAATGTGCAAAGTGTATATGAAGTGTGTTTATGTAACATTGGTAAAGGTACTATCTTCATCTGGCTTATGCTGAAGATAAGAACGAGATGCTTTGGGTATAGTAGAAATATCAATAAAAACAAGGTGCAAGGTAATATTTTACTACAGATATGGGGTCGAAAGGTCAAGGGTGACCATTCCTGTTATATTTTGCAATATGTTTTTGAATCTGAAGCTAAAAAAGAATGTGGACCTTGTGACCATGACTACATGATTTTCATCACAATCTGTGTTGTAAATATTAACTTTAATATTAACTATGTTTTTAAAAGTGACCAGAAACTGAAGTGATTTAACACTCGAGAAGTTCTAAGAAGAACAAACTAGCTTGGGCAAAAATTAAATATTTTTTCAATTCTTGCCTTCCAGTAGAGTAGATTTTCAGGATTTACAGCTCAGATAATCCTTATTTATCCTATACTGGGCCTTGGTGCAGCCCTACATTTCATTCACTGTCTGTTTATCTAAGCTGTTTTAGCTCCTCCCATTTAGACAACTTTATTCGCATTGGCTGGCACTCACAGATAGAAACTTTCAACAGCAGCTAGATGGCCCTCCTGTGCTTACAGTTTTAGCTGAGTTGACCATATTAGTAATATCCTCTCTGTGACATCATATATATTAAATAGTAGAAACAAATGTCTGAAATTGTAGTGTTTTGAGTTGTCTGGAGCCTGAGCTTTGGGCTCACACATTAATTATGGATGCAACTCTTTCTGTAATGCAGTAATGTAACATATTGCTATACTAAATTCAGTAATTACATTACTACTTGCATTATAATGGTTCTTCAATTATCTGCACATTAGGCAAATAGAAAAAAAGTCATAACACATGCCTTTTTTTTTTCCTGCATGCTGGCGCTACAATCAACTAAATTTAGTTTCTGCGGTGGAAGAAGGAAAATTCATCTACAACGTATAAAATCTGAGAAATGGACACCTGAATTTTTGTTACATGAAAAGACAAATGAAATGTGATAATAAAGAGCAAACTGCGCCCAGGACAGCTACTAATAACAGGTCAGTTGCATAGACTGTGTGCCAAACCAGTGATTTTAAAGCTGAGTGGATGCTGACACCGGCCAAGGAGCCAGAGCCTGATCTTCAACAGGTAACCAAAGCAGAGCTGGCTTGTAGAATTGTAATCTCTCTTTTTACCCAAACCTGTTTCCACAGTAGAAACAGCAATCTCTATGTTGATCGCTGTGGAGTGCTCTTTTGGGCTGGTTTTCAGCTTTGCTTTCAACTTTGTGTTTGTACTTAAACATTAAAAGGAAGATCTCGTTGATGTGTTACTCATTAGGATAGGGACATTTCTTCAAAGAAAGGAAAAATAATGTGTAATACATTAACTTATTTAGGTAACAAACCCCAAACCGTATATAACACATACGAGGTCCCTGCTCCAAAGGAGTAGAACTTTTTTTTTTTTTTTACAGAATCAGCTGCTGCTGCCCTCTTTTTGAAGATTCATATTGAATATATACTTACATATACATTTAAATAAAATGTCTGGAAGAAATCCGAGCAGTTCTTGCCAACGCAGCGATCCGTCTATTAGTGAACTAATTTTTTCTCACTTTGAAATGTCTGAGCTAAAAAAAAATTTTAATCCACCCCTGCTGTTTACTAAAACCCGAGCATATCAGTGCATCACAGCCAAAACCAGTTTAACAGTTTTTTGCTAATCATACGGAGAACATATGTTTCTTCCCGCAGCCTCATGCACACTTCAGTGCCAAACTTTTGTTCTTTGTTTAACCTTGCCCTAAAGGTTGTCTGACTGTTTTTGTTATAGTACAAGTGCTGGTTTAGGTAGTGTGATATCCTCTCTCAGCAGGCTCACTGGCACCAGATGGTCCATATGTGCATATGTGTGTAGATTACTTACTGACTTTAGCTTGACACCTTTTTCTGTGTTTTTTCCCCTATTAGATACAATCTGTTTGGGTGAGAGTGCAGGTTCATTTCAAAAGTACTTTTGCTGTTGTGACTCACTTACAGTACACCCACTTCTTTCTAGACTCTCCATTCTGACATGAAATCCCACATTAATTAAAAGCTGCTGGAGTTAACTTTCTTTTATCATATTTTACTGACATCCCTATTATCCATTTATCCTAATAGGTATTCTCAGGGGGGGATTCAAACTGAAAACAACAATGCATTAGAACAACACATGGGGCTGTGGTGGTGGCGGTGGGGTGTTGTTTAAGAAGCCAGTGAGACGATAAAATGCAATCCAGGAAATCCAGTAGGAGTAACAGATTAATGCATTTATGAGCTTATTGAACACCCAAACTCAATTAACACCTGTTCTGTACCTACACGTTTCATTTGTTCATTCATTACTATAATGACTGTAAGGTAGTAGTACCCATTCTGGCGGGGCGATCGTGGCTCAAGAGTTGGCAGCTCGTCTTGTAATCGGAAGGTTGCCGGTTCGAGCCCCGGCTCCGACAGTCTCGGTCGTTGTGTCCTTGGGCAAGACACTTCACCCGTTGCCTACTGGTGGTGGTCAGAGGGCCCGGTGGCGCCGGTAATCGGCAGCCTCGCCTGTCAGTGCGCCTCAGGGCAGCTGTGGTTACAATGTAGCTTGCCGTTACCAGTGTGTGAATGGGTGGATGACTGAATGTAGTGTAAAGCGCTTTGGGGTCCTTAGGGACTAAGTAAATACAAATACAGGCCATTTACCATTCTGTGTTTATGTCACACTGGGAACTTTTTAGATGGACAGCTAGGGTGCTAGCCCAGATCAGCGACAAGCAGAGTCTTATTTAGGATACAAGCCTGGAAAGGGAGTTTTTTTTAAATAAGATACTCATGGGGCCTAGGTATGACTCAACTCAAATATGTGAGGAAAGGCATAAACAATTATGACACCTGAACTTGAAGCAGTTTCAGAGGAATCAGGGTTGGATATTGTCTACTTTGCTCTTTTTCCCATGTAGCACACAGCATGAGATGGTTCACTTCAGTCGTGTTCTTACTACTGAAAATATTGTTTTGACCAGGGGCGTGTGAGAGGCCTGACATGTGATGCCCACTCAGAGGCTATGAATTTACCTGAAAGCTATCTGGGCTTACTGTCACATGGCTATAAATCATGTGGACTTTGTATTAGGAGCATTCCAGGTACAAGGCCATCTGGAAATGTTTTGGGCTCCAGTTCATATGTAAACACACTTATACAGTACTGTAACTATGAAGGTAACACTATAAGGTTCAAAGTGCTGTAAGACTTTTAAACAAAAATTCAAAACTGAATATTTGGTGTGATTTCATTTACCTTTAACATAACAACACTAACTGTAGATAAAACTTTGCACAGTTTATAATGTAAGTTGTTTAAAGCATCTTTTAAAAACTTGCAACATTTGTAGATGCTGAAATATCACTGCAGATACTTAGCATGCTTGTAAACCATCAAAGTTGTGTTAACAGCATAATGCATTTCTTTCAGTTCTGGATGCAGTTTTAACTTTACCATCAAGCTCTCGTGCTTTTGTGCAATAAAAATAAAAATTATGTTCATATAGGTGGTGTAGACTGCACCACCATTTTCCTCCTGTGGCACACGAACTAAAATCAGCTGATTGTAGAGCAAGTGCAAGTGGAACCGATAAACGAGATCAATAGGCATTCCAAAGGAACTGAACTGGTTCTTTACAAGAACCAGTACTCATTCCCCATTCCTACCAGCATGGTGGTGGAGAGATGATGATTTGAGTTTGTTTTGCAGCTACACGACTTTTCGGTCGTTGACTCAAAATCCACACAATGATGTGACAGACTCATAAAGTTATACAGAAAATGATTACCTCAAGTTATTGGTGGTAAGGGGAGTTCTATAAGCTACTGAATCATGGAGCGTACTTAAGGTTTCCATACACTGCTTCTGCATTGTGGCTTAGTTTTTTACAGAAATGGTGTCACAGTAAAATATGGCATGTTTTGTAGTTCATTCACCTAAGAACCAGATGACTTTTATTATGTCCTGATATGTAAAATCTTAGAAATGAAAGAGGGTGTACTTTCTTTTTACCATGACTATAAATATCTAAAGAGGCTTAAACCTTTGTGCAGCACTGTGCCTCCACAGGACATCACTTAGACAGTAAAATGCTTCACAGTGGTAAGGCACAGGGGTTGGAAAGTTACCCTGAACTGCTGAAGGCTCTGGATATTGTTGGGTTGTCATGGTTTCTTTGATGGTGCAGTGCTTTACAGTTTAAAAAGTGAACTGGAGGGAGTGCTCGATTATTTGGATGTCACACTGTTCAGCCTTTCTACAAGCACATGAATGCTGGAGTGGAGGCTCCAACTGATTATCAAACTAGAGACATATTTTCTTTCTTTCTTTCTTTCTGTTTTTTCTGTTTCCTTACCACCACAAGATTTTCACTTTTAAGTCGTGTGCTACTTTTTTCAACACGCTAGTTCTACTTTTTTTTCTTGAATTACTATATTTTGAATTCTGTTCTTGTATTCTACCAACAAAATAAAGTTTCTATACATCCCACGGAAGTACTTTTGATGCTATTGTATATAAATATAATGTGATTTAACAAATAACACATGCATTTTAAGTTATTACCATAATTTTGATTTAGAAAATAGCATATCATTCACATTAAAAAAATAATTACATTCATACCTTTATCACACATTGAGATGCATAAAATTTGCATCAGCCAATGTTAACAACCTCCTTAGGGACAGACAAGTGAAACCTGTGTAATTTAAACTTCTTGCATCTTCAGCCTGCTGTTCCCTTTGACATTCAGAAAAAGGGTGTGAATGCATTTTTTAAAAACTGCTCTAAATTAAATAAATTCCGCTGTAAGAAAAATATGCTGTGGATCCTATAGAAATGGTGTGTGTGTGTGTGTGTGGGGGGGGGGGGGGGGGGGGGGGGGGGTTGAAACAGGCAGTGCATGCAATAAAAGCCTCAAGCATCTTGCAACTGAAGGAATTTTACACTGAAGAATGGTCAAATATTTCAGCAAGCCGATGTCAGAGACTGGTGTACTATTATGCAAAACGCCTACAAGAAGTTATTTCTGCTAAAGGGAGCCAGATAAGCTTCTGAGGCTAAAGGTGTACTTACTTTCCCCACAGAAGCATGTAACATCTGTTAATATTTTTATTGAATAAATGATTGAAAAAGGTAATGTTCCTCCTTTACCTCACAGCAGTGTTTCACTTAGAAACAAAAGCTAGCAATTTCCAAGGGATGTTTTCAAGATATCCACACGTGGGAAAATTGGTCCCCTTGATTTTTGACTCTCTTAAAATTGATGGTAGCGATATCACTGTACAACTGTAGAGTGTCTCGAATCAAGAAATGTCCCTATGCTGGTAAGATGTCAGAATAGATGTCTGTTATTTTGAATAGGGCATAAGTCAAGCACGCCACATATGTTACTGCAGATTATGTATATAATTTTTACAAGCATTATCATATTATTATTTGGTTCTTCCCCTGCCTGAACATCAGTCTTAATCACATTATAACAACACTTGTGCTGTTCATGAAATGTAGTCAGTGGTGGAGGATGGGTGGGTGACTGAGCAGGTGGGTCTTGCCTTCTTTCCATTCCCCGTGGTACTCCTCGCCATTGGAGTAAGTGAAGGATCCTCGTGTCAGGGTCATGGGTCCTGCTGCCACACATGACACAAAGAAACATTATCAGGAGCTTTGCAGCTGTAGTTTTGGCATTCTGATACACACTGAGCTGGGAGTTTATTAAATAATACTACCACCTCTCAATCTACCGTGGGTTAATTGCTAGCATTTGAATACTGCAGCCAGCCTGCAGGGCAATCAAACTCAGATTATGCAGGCAGGAAAACTACACATGCACAACTGCCCCCACTATTAGAAATCTGCTCAATGCTCAATCACTGCTGGCTAAAAATCTGTGGAAACCTTAACTTTACACTCCTATGTAAATAATGAACATCTGATTTCAAAACCACCCGTATTAATCTGCTACCATAAGAGCCTTTGTTATTCTGGCATCATGTTTTCCATCAGACTTTGGAATTTGATTACAGGATTTACAGAAGTTAATTAGTTTTACTAAAATCTCACATTCTTTGAATGTCACATATATCTCATATAGTTTCTAAAGTTGAGGCTGGGGTAAACCAGACCATCTTTTCTACACCATGTTTCTCTTTTTGGGACACACAGCTGTTTGAAAGCAGACAGTTTCTGCATGTTTTTCTTCAATCTATAACAACAAAAAATCTTTCTTGCACGTACCTGCCTTAAGGTTTTATAAGAAACAATGGTTGCAACTGGTTTTATAAGATCATACATGCCACAAGTGTTTTTCTCTCTATACATTCTAAATATTTGGGGGTCAGGTGGTCACCATGTGGAAAGAGGTGTCCACTGTCTTCATCTCAAACAACTTGGTACAGGATGTTTCCTTAAATATGAGATTTCAGTGTGAGATGACAAAAGTGTGATTTTTGCTAAACATGTTTGATACATTAACTCACACTGCACATTTTGTGGCTTCTCTGCTTACACTGTATGGGTTAACTGATGGTTACCGCTTAGAGATCAAACTAAATGTAAGTTCCGAAATCCTGAACAAGACTATAGTTGTACAGTAGGCTAATTTGCTGTTAAAAGTGACCGGTTATATCACCTGTTATACTCTGTTACCTGTTATATACCTGTTATATTTTTGGATTTCTTTGCTGTGATAAGAGGTATTATTTGTCTGCTGGTAGTGTTTAATATAGCTATATTATTATAACTCTAATTTTACTCAAACACTACTACACGGCTGTGTTTATTGTGGTTCTCAGTGGCATGCTATCTTCTTTTTGCTGCTTCAAAATGAGTATGTAGACAAACAGCCGCTGAAAGGAGCATCAAAGAAACATTTGGGCGACTCCATAAAAGAGAAAACACCCAAGGTCCGTTTATTAAGCAAAACAGGCTAATTGTTCAATGCCAACAGGCAGCTGTCAGCAGACGGGAGGAGGTGTGCGTATCCCTCCATCTAATGTTGCCACAGTAACGGCGCCCTAATCCCTTTCATCCTGCCGGCATGACGCTGTCAGCCTCCAAAACACACACGCATTCACACGGTGAGCGGGCCTGGAGACAAAAAAAATAAAATTTTTACCTGTTTTATTTAAGAGCAGCTCAGCCTCTTTTCTCTACATCGCTGAAAACAAGAGAGCAGTAGGAGGATAGCGACTATTTAGCCTTTTTTTCGTAGCTGTTTGTTTCCTGGTAGAGCTGCCTCAGCGTCGCTCTAAAGCACCGCTATACGATTGGCTACCTTTGTGTCACCTCGACTCAACGTGTCCTTTTATTGGTTGCTCTTCTGCTCCGGCCAGCCCTCAGCAGGAGACATCTTTGTCGAGGGCAACGGGTTCAACGACTTAATTAGCCGGAGTGCTGCTCCGTTAAAGCATTTGCCCTTGTCGGTTTTTTATGTGCTGCCCGGCGTCTCTGTAGGATTATAAAACGGCAGCGGGGTTCTCCTTAATGATACCCTGTCATTTCATGTTTCAATTTGGTTATTAGACCCGCGTTTTGGCAAGTTTTATGGGCCTTGATTTATTGTTCTCTTTATGCCTTAAAACAGCTGCGCTAGGTGACGAGGGTTTGCTAAATGAGGTGATGTAGATTCAAAGCTAATAAGCCTTTAACTCAGTAAAAGCTAAGAAGAAGAAAAGAAAAACAATCAAGGTGACCCAAATGAAGCAAAACTCCGCTAACCTCATTTTTGTTTCCCTGAGGGGAAACCGGGGCTAGGATTAACCCGCTATTGAATATTAATTAGTCATGGCCAACAATGAAGCACGTGTGATTAGAAACTGATTATCATTTATCAATATTAGCCTAATAGAATAAAGAATACAATTATCAACCCTTCAAACTCTAGACAAATAATGTAGAGCCAAACATGTGTTATGGGTATATGAAGCTGTTATGGTGCTATAGAAGGGAAATGGAAGAGCCCAATTTATATTCTGCACAAAGTATGAGATGCAATTTGTTCTGAAATTTTGGTCAATTTCTGCACAATTTAGACAAGTTAGAGAGACAGGGCAATAGACCTGCCTTAATCTCAGAATCATGAAGTACACAGTGCCTGTTAAGATACAGACTAATTCAAATTGTGCATAAACAAGGTGCACACTTATATCTTATTTGCATTAATAGGATACCATGTGTTTAATGTAGTAAACCTGACCGTGAATTTCTTTAATTCCCTTCACTGACCACTTACTGGTTTTCTGACATTATAAATTAATACATTTATTACATTCTTTTTTTCTTCAGAGTGACACAAAAAGTGGTGGACAAGATTTTAGAATCTTCTGCTATTTCTATCAGCTTTTGTTTTGGAGAGGAAGACAGGCGTTAAGTGTCTAAATTAGAGAAATAAATGATGTGAGTGAAAAATGAATGCATTTGTCATAAGGAAAACAAGATAGAAAGCGTAATGAGCCTGTGGAAAATTACATAAATGCTTGAATCAAATTGTGCCTTGAAAAAAAAGATCATATTAACTTTGGATCATTGACTCAGCTCTTACAAATTCAGCAAGAAAGACAGAGCATGGCCAAGTGTTTGGCAGTATGTGTATGGTTTGTATTTTGTGTGTTTTATTCCCCTGTCATACAGCATAAGTCCAAAATACAGCTAACAAAGCGATATTTTGACTCATTTTTGCCTCTGAGCTCGGGTGTTTTGGTGGGAAATAATCTTTCATTTAAATGAGATTAGTCAGATTTTCAAAATAGTACTGATATCAACATTTTAATACATGTAACTTTCTAATATCCCACAGTTCTTTGCATAATTTACTGCAGTCTGGTAGTTGTCAATTAATTAATTAATTAATATTTATATCTTGAAACAATTATGATACATTTTTTGGGGCCCAGGGAACTTTTAGACTCATTAGTAGATCTGAAGTCTTTGCTCCATCTTACAGAGAACATGAAAAATGCGCTCAAGTTGCAGTAGATGGGTAGGAATAGGCTAATGGTTGAGCCTTTATTAATTTAAGACCACTTAGTAGACTAACAAAAGGCAATACTATCCTTTAAAAGAGAAGTTATAGTAATGAATTAATTAGCTGTATCCTATGAACGTTTAATGTGTAACCTTCCTCAATGTTTGACTTGGCGCTGGATGGCCTGAAAGTTCCTTACAGGCACCTTACGGTCTCATCCCACCAATGCGCTTATAGATGCCTTCATAAAATAATACTGTATAAGTTTGTTTTTTCTTAAATAACTTCTCTTCTTACCCGTGATAACCCCGTTCCCCGTGTACCGGGGCAGCTGTACGTGTCTCACATCTGTTGATTGAAACAATGCGCATTTTGAAACCCTTTGACACACGTCGCTATAAGCTATGGCAAATTTGGAGCGCAGGCGCCATGTGCTATAGGCTACTCCACACAACATTTCATTAAACGGCCAGTGCCAGCAGCACACCCTCGCGCAGAGAGATGCTGGGAGGGATGGGAGGGGGCGCTTTTGGTGGGTGGGACATATGAGCGCTATAGAAAGGGGGATGCTGCAGCCCCGTCCCCCTCATATCGCTCTCCACCCAGCCCTAGAATAAAAACCACCGGTGACGTGCGCGCAGGGAAGCACCCAGCAGTATGTGCGCGCCCACGGGAGGGGCCGATAGAAAATGGCGAGTCTGTGCAAAAGGCAGCAATGCACGATAGAGAGGCGCGGCTTTCGGCAGGAACTTGACTCTTGGAGGCACAAACTCATTCACTGTGTAGGTAAGCTCGCTTGGCATTGTGTGTGTGCGTGTGTGTGCCGCGGTCCGGACGCCCGGCGGGTGCCGGTAACTGTATGTTTTCGTTTTGGCTGAAGTGTGAGGAGCAAAGTGCCGGGTATGTAGGGCCTAATGTCCACTAGTAAGCCTATAGGGTCTCCATGAAGCTGTCATTTTTTTTCTTTGCGCACGGCTGTTGCCTGGCGCTGCCCGCCTCCCACCGGACATATCCAAAAACGATTGAGCTCCAACTTTGAGCCGTGTTGTGGGGCTCTCTGTTCCACCTGCAAACTTGTGTGTGCGGATACTTTGCCTGTTATGAGTCGCTTTAACCGGGCTGTGAGCGCTCCGGGGCCATTTGGAGTCGTTTGAAGTATTATTCTATAGCTGTTTATTTATTGTAAGCAGAAGATGTCACGTGCGCAGATGGAGCTGCTCTTCGGCCAATCGGCTGCCCCGCTATAGGTTGGCCCGTGCCCGAGTGCGCGCCGCCGGATGAGCTTTTTAATATGGGAGGGTGGCGCGCGCCCTCAGCCTTCAAACATGACACCCCCCACCCCCACCCCCTCAACTGCCCTGGAAATCGGCTTTTGGGAGCGCGCTTTGCTGCATTGGGGGAAATGTCAGTGGGCATAATTTTGTTTTTAGGGGGGTGGAAATCTATAGGCGCGGGGGGTCGACAGGGACAAACGCCCCAGTGTCCGCCTGTAAATCGGGTTTGAGACTTGTTGAAACGGCGCTCCTGGATGTGGTGGTGGGGGAAAAAGATCTGTGCTTCAGGTTCGCTGTTTACATTAATAGTTACATTAACATTTTTTTTAATCGTATGATCGCATGTTGTCGCTCCTGCTGGGACAGCGGCAAAATTCAGATCTTATCTTATTGAAGAGCCGATAAAAATCACTTTGAACCTCTTCCCTTCTTTGACTTCGTTTCTTCTTTTATTTTGGATTTCATCGTCTATACATCTCTCCCACCCACCATCCCCTCTCCTGCCCCAGTCGTCCATTTGTGGTGTATTTCATTAGCTCGGTTTAATCCGGTTACATCAACCTTTCCCGATGTTACGGCAAGATTATCATCCCCCTCTTCGCCTCTGATCTTCTAACCTCCACGGGTTTCCTCGAGTCTCTCTCTGGTTCCCAATCCGGCTTTTATTGGCGATTTATTAAAAAAAAAGAAAAAAAAAAAGAATAATAAGCATCACGCACAGCGGCAGCGGAGGAGTCGGGGTGTTGCTGCTCCAGTTGTTTTTGGATGCGTTTCGGTGTCCAGATGTTGAGCGTTGACCTGTCACCTACTTACCCGTTCGAGCGCTTTTTAATAGCCTGGCCTGATTCCGAGCAGGCTCTTGGTGCCTTTTAGTGAGAAAAGGTCAAACCGAAGGAGTGCAGCTAGCGGTAAATTAAAAGGCTGGCTAATCTCTGACCTTCAGCTGATGTGTTCGGCATAAAGCCATAAAGTATCACAGTAAACAGCAGGAAAGAAAAAGCAGAAACAAGACTTGGTTTGCTTTCCATTTGAACTTGGATTTCTCACTGACTTCATGTGTAGCTTTTACTCACAAACTGACTTTCAAATTTCACACAGTAGGACTGGATTTTATTTATTTGGTTTTGGTGGCCCTTACCTTTTACTTTGTATAATGTATAACATTACTGGTTCTGTGGGTTTGGGGATGGTTTTGGCCCCTCCCCACTAAGTGTAACACAGTTTGGGGGGGGGGGGGGTTGCTTGCAGTTACTCATAATGAAAAGGAGATTCTTGTAACCTATAAAAAAACGGAAAAAAGGCAGTGCAGATAATTCAGTAAGGATATAAGGCGCCGTAGGAATTCTGTAATGATACTAAATTTGATAGCGATACCTTAAGTATGATAAACACCCTGCAAGCTCCTGTGCATCTAGAATCTGTGTAGTAATATCACAGTGATACCACAGGGGACACAGATACCACAAAGCTCAATAATGAACTCACAGCTGGATATTACAGCATGCTTTAGCTCTGTATGGGGTGCTGTATGTGTGTGCATGTAAGTTCCATATTTCTTCATTTCTGCTTGTTGACATTCAGTGGTTTGCAGTGCGTTGTGAGTCGTAGGGCTGGGCTGAGAGGCAGCAGCAGCTTCTCAGCGCTCACATTGAAATCTGCCATGTTCTTATCCATTGTTGAACTATGAGAGGCTGAGAATTAGTTTCAGAAAGATGTGTAAAAGAAAAAAATTAAATCGGGCTACTTTAAATTTATAGCTCGTTAACATTTGGGAGTTGGCACTGTTATTATATTGTGTTTGGATATTAAAATGTTACAGAAAGTGTGAGGTTTTCACACTTTCTGTTTGTCTCATCAACAGTAAAACTGAAAGGTGCCAAACACTAAATGAAAAGCAGTGACTTTAGTGACTTACGGCAGGGTTTTCCAGCACAGAGGAATGTGCTGCTAGAAACAGAAGAAAAAAAAATCTGTAGTGTTGTAATAAAAGTCGTTAAACTTGAGTTTCATGTACCCAAGCGTAATCATCAGAAACAACAAGAAAAATGCCCAGATTCATAATGTAACACACACTCACTGACTTTACTGTACAACGAACGGCCATGCTTATTGTCATTAAGCCTCTAAGGTGTCATTCTGAACCTGAAAACAAAATCCCGGCTTAAAGGAAACTCAGAACTCTCAACTTGACACCTGAGAAGCCTCCAGGCGTCAGCCTTGTTATAAGGAAGGGTTGCCGGCATGAGAATTTGTACCTTTACGAGGCAGCCTTATTATTAACAACATATTGTTAACGGTGGCGGGGACATTTGGTTGAAGAAGGTCAGCCAAGAAAGATGGACACCTTACAGTTTATTACATTTTACTGTGATGTGCATGGATGCAACTTGTCGACACAACGAGCCTCATCTTTTTACCCTGTGCTGCACTGATAATAAATTAGGGCCTATATGCCAAAGAAAGGTTAACATTATGAGTTGGGAGCAAATATAGCCCAACTGCTGATTCCTTTGACACATATTCTGGGGAAGGGAGTGTAGCTAATTTGATTGCTGAAAGGTTGTGCCAGTGCTGGAGAGAGACAGACTGTGTCGGAGATAGAGAGAGAGGTGTGAGTGTGAGTGGCAGATTGCTTTTTTTCCCCTTAAATCTTCCAACATTTCTAAGCGCGGTACTGATGGCAGCAGTTGAGTTAGTCAGCATAGTTAGTAGTGGTGTACCGATTGTGCCGTTCTGAGCCATTACTAAGGTTCCAAATAACAATTTGGCCAGCACTATTTTTTTGTGGTAATTTTTGATGTAATGTTTTTTCTATATCCTCCTTTCTAATCTACCGATATTGATAATTGATTGCTTTCTTCATTGCTCATACTGATATCAGTCATCAGGGCCAATATTTGTGCATCACTAATATCTAATATTTGGTGAAAGTTTTCAAACAGTGGCCATCCTGTTAAAGTAAAAAAAGAATGAGTGATTTCAGACAGGCTTACAACAGGCTTACAGATATACTCTATAAGGAGCACACTTCAGTGAGAGAGTTAGCCTCCTAATATGAACTTTATCAATGCAAAATGTAAGAAAAACCCAAAAAGAGTAAGAGACAACCCAAGGGTGATGTCTGTGTAACCTTTATTTAACCAAGTAAAACCCAATCAAGAGAGGATTGCAGTATAAAACACAACACACAAGGCAATCCAAAAGAAACAAGGCCAAAAATATTGGTAAAGTATGGAGTAATGTTCGGCAATTTTAAGCTCAAAACAAAAATATTGACAATATTAAGGAAACAAAAAGTGACAGTTCAGCTTTTCCTTTAGGTGAAACCATTGCTGGTTAACATTCTGTGGGTAGCTCAGTAGTTCACAGGTCTTTTCCACCTTTAAGTGCTCATCTCTGTCACATGATTTGTAGTCCTTTGAGCTGAGTGTTTCCGGGTAATTTCCTTTTGTTTACTGCTGATTAATGAATGAGTTTGAGGCGAATCGTGCTGATTTTGCAAGAGGATTTGGCAGCATGTGCTATAAAGACAGCAAATGTCTCCTGCAATTACAGTTAAATTGTGATGGGCAAGTTTATCCGTTTTGGTTTAGTGTGTCAATACATGAATAAATCCCAGTGATTTCTATTTATCTGTCCATCTTTCTATCACTCTATCTCTCTGCCTTTCCCTTGATTACCCACTGCGCTCCATCCTTGTCTTATCAAGTCAACAAAATCCCTCCATCCCTCAATCACGCCTCCTTCTTCGAGTGGACAGCTTTTATTTCAGTAATGGACAGATGGACGCCCCAAGAGATCTGCCTGCTACTTTCTCATCTTGCTAATTCTTTTCATGGGCTTCCTGAAAAGGAAAACAAAACATGGCACATTTATCCAGAGCTGTTGGGGGAGAGTGGCAGCAGTCCACACGTTTGACCGGACCGGATGCCAACACTGTAAATCTCTACATGCACTCTTCATTATACATGCGCGCGCGCGCGCACACACACACACACACACACATACACACACCCTCTGCCGCTGTAGTATATATGTGGAGCTGCCTTAGGGGCTGATCCATGCCAATCAGGAGCCCCGTGGGAGGAGGGCTGCTCTCTTTGGTGGGGGGTTGCCATCGGTGAAAAAGCAAAATGCACCACTGGCGCTAAAGAGAGTGTCGACAGAAGGTGTGTATGTGCGTGAGAACCTTTATTTATCCAGAAAACAGTTCAGCGAGCGACGCGCTCTTTTTACAGCGGCGTCCTGCCTCTCGTTCATACACGCCGAACTACCTGAAAGATCCCAGCCACCATCCTTTCTCTTACACGCTTGCGTCTTTTATCCCAGTTTGAATTTGTTTCCAAGCACCAAAAGTATTTCATCTTGTTGTTGCAGTCTGTTGGAAAGTATGGCAGCTTTCAAGGACAAATTCATTTCACTTCTCAAGAGAGGAGGATGGCAGGTGACTTCCTAAAAAAAAAAAGCCATTTTGCATGGCTGTTGTTGTTGTTGTTGTTATTCAGTTTTTTTTTTTTTTAAGAAGTCACTTCTTTGTTGTTTTCCTCCCCTGGGATCTTTGGCACAGAAACATAAAGCGATGGGGAGAGACTAATTATTATCTGTGAGTACTGGACCATCTTCAGCAGAAGTGTTGGTTACTTTGAAAACCACATAAGAGACTGGAATGCTTGTTATTGTAGTCTGTAAGCAGGGCTGGGCACTCTGAGCAATTAGATAAAGCTACTGAGGCCATCATATGAACTTTATTTTATTCAGAGCGGTCCTGGTTACATTTAGAGGTTCAACAGTCAATTAATACATAAAGTGGATTTAGCTAATAGTTTAAGCAATGTTTCAATTAAGAAAACAAAACATAAATTACCTGCTTTATGCATCTAAACTGTTGTTATGCTAGTTGTTACATCTAGTTCAAGCTGTTTCTTCTTGGTCATGTTAGCCTTCATCCATGGATGATTAAATATAGATACTTTTTTCTTTTGTTGTTTCATTATGGAAAAACTGAGCCTGCTGCGGGTTCGGGAGGTTTACACTTATGAACCTCTCTGGAGTTCTGTATATGCTTGAGTCATTAAACAGTTTATATCCGAAGCCTCTCAAAAGCACGTTTTCTTTTATTGTCTGCCCTTAATTATATATTTTTTTACTTTTTTAATTTCTTCAAGCTTGCAGATGAAGGTCAGTGTGACAATCCTAAGCTGGAGAGAAAGGAAGCAGCAATTTTGTTCTCCGTCTTTCTCTCTCTTTGTTTTTTCTTTCCTTTCCATCTTAGCAGAGGCCAAAGTCCTCTGCTTCCTTAAACTTTGTACACGGCGTTCGTTACTCAATCCAAAAATTTATGTAAGTGTTCCATTGTTTGTGTGTTAATGCATGTGAGTTTGTCTACTACTTGACCTCCCTGGTACAGTTCTTTGGATCTCAATGTGGGCTCATGCACTGTTTGGAGCTTGTGTTTGGAATAGACACACACACACACACACACACACACACACACACACACACACACACACACACACACACACACACACACACACAGAGTGCTGGCGAGAGGTGCTGAGGCTTTAAAGCAGCAGGAATGTTTACTCGGACCCGCCTTTAGTGAATTCCTTCTGGTTCTTCAATAGTGGCTGCTTTTGTGCGGAAGGTCATATTTGAGCAATGTGTTTTTCAGAGTATTTGATTAATGGTGCGGAGTAGCTTAGGTGTGTGTGCTGTACTTCTGCCTTTGTAAAGGCAACTAAAGACCTTAAAATTGAGGCTATATTTGGAGATTGAGGACATTCTGTTCATTTCTCACCTCTAAGAAGTGTGTGAGAGTTAAAACCTGCGCTAAATCATACAACTGTGATGATTAACCTTAAGAAATACTTTAATTGTTTTAAATCTCCTCTTCTTTGTAGGAATTCAGCATTAATGGAATGGAAGTGTGTGCCATTCAGACTGTCATTAACAATTAATTAATACAAAGTAGCACCTTGGTATTCCGGAACAAGAGGAACCAGCTAATGAGCTAATAAGCGGGGTGAACAGTCGGTTAAGCAGTAGTAAGCTGCCATGGTTCACAGTTAAAGAGACAGTGCACAGGCAGCTGCACGTGCAAGAAAAATCTTCACTTTTTGTCATTTCATTCACAGACTAATATGAAAGAAGATCTTTGTCAAAAACCCATGCAGCAGCAGGATGTCATGTTTATATAATCAACAGTAGAAGGTATTTACGGTAAAAAGAAGTGTTAACTCACTTTATGATGTTTTTTTTAAGTACAGGAAGTTTCCGTTTGTTATGGCCCATTAATAAAGGTGACACCACAATCTACAAACCTTAGAGATTATCGCTTATTTTATTTGTCAGTGACATTGAAATGTACAGCACCTAATGATCAAGTATATTAATCAGTAACCGCGGTAAAGTGATAACATATAACGTGGTCTTTTTTTTGCCACATACATTTTTATTGTTAAAAAATTATTTACCTGCTGTACTAACTGAAATACTGCAAAATGAAAGCAAAAGGAGTCCTCCACCTTTACATTTGTGCAGTCACCGCTAAATACTGTAATCAGCTGCTGTCTGTTGCACGTCACCATGTACCACTATGTACTTTGTGTCAGTTTCAGTGTGACGAAGCCAACGTTTTCTGCAGAAGTGGATAAAATGGTGGAGGCAACAGTCAGTCTTCAAACGGCCCTGTTTCAGAATTGTTGAATATATAAATAAAAGCCCTAATGTCTATGATTTGGGACTCAAATTAGCACAGAGACGAAACGTCCGACGCGGGGAGGTACGGCAGTTTAGCATGCAAACTATTTTACAAACATGGCGTTTTGTTTTTTATTGTATAGTTTTGCATTTTCTTCGAGGAAAAAAACAAGATAGTTTTCCATTTGCTTCTGTTTATCTTAAACAAGGTCATACACAGGCAAGGTGGCCGACAAAACAACCAAGAATACATTTTAGTATTTAGTAGAGGTTAGCTATAGCCCCTCTATAAATTATCTGCTACATGAAATGTTTTCTTTTTAAAAGACATTGTTAAAAGTATATATCTTTCTTTCTTTTTCTTTTTTTGTTTGTTTTTGGAATGCTTTAATTTAGAATGTAATTGTAAAGCCAGTATTGTCAATATGTATTTATTTATTTTCCTTTACCTTGTAATTTTAGTTCTTAAAATTTTTATTTTTATTTTTGCTGGTTTAATACCTTCTGCTCTTAAATGTTTTTGAGATGCAAATTCTTTGCCTTTTTTCTTTTTTTTTAAAGCACAAGTCTATACCTGTATTTATGTAATGTGCTATATAAATATTGCCTCATACAACATCCAACTGTAGCCTATTAGACAGTGATACATACTGTTATTGCAACTTCTAGTACTGCTAACAATATGAAGATAATAATGGTAGCATGATCGAACAAATTCTGATTTAAGGAAACATTGTAACATTTTTCTGTATGATAATGTTAAAGTAATTATAGTAGCATAGCATTATAGTAGTTATAATAAATAATAGTTATTAAATATTATATTATATTATATTATATTGTTGGCTTAAGTGAGCAATAATGCATTTTATAACTTAAAAAGTTTTAATCAGGAAAAAGTTGGAACGGGTACAGAAAGATTTCATCACTGCAAACTGAAAAGATGATCATTTGAACTGACTTGTATGTTTGCTTTCTATAGATTGCTTTGAAGTCAGCACACTGTATTTGTGGTGTGTGTTTAAGTTGGGTTTAATCTTGCATGTTTGTTTAAAGACTCTTTACCCACCAGGCATGGCAGCATGCCCAGTGAGGAGAGTGTGCCGCTGCCGTGCACGGTTGCATCCTGGGAAATGTAGTTCTTGGTAGAGAGAACAAATGGGAGAGTACGAACAATGCGGAGACACTGAGGGAGAAGGTATGCAGAGGGAGTGTTGCTATGCTATGTCGCTTTTATACAACAAATCCTAGGAGGAGACATGATGGATGAGGTTTGCACAGCAAATGACACAGAAACAATGGGCAGTTATTTGCAATTCAAAGACTGAAAAGGACTTCATTATGATTTTGCGTTGGACATGAGATTGGTCATGGAGACACAGGAAAATCTTCCACTCCTGATTCACAGGGAAAAAAAAAACTGTTGAAGCACAGGGTTTCTTTTCAGGACATCCTCATGAATATGAATCAAAGTGATGTAATCATTCTTAACTTAAACATAAATTTATGCTGTGAACATGCTTAGGATGAGCATGATATAATAAATAACCTTAGATTTTCACAAAAAAGGCACTCTTTTTATTCTTTTTCAACTTTGACAAAAAAAAACAAGTCCAATTTAATCAAAATTAAATTTTAAAAAAGTTTGATTTGGACAGTTTAAACAAAAACAGCTAAATTTCTGCACTTGTATGCATTCCTCGACCAAAACTAACATGCTGGACAACAAAACTGCTTCATTAATATTAGTTGCTTTCTGTTAGATACAAATGATTAACACACAGTCTCTCACCTCAGAACAAAGAAACATTTACAAAGAAAGTTAAGATACACCATTTAAAAATATATGGATTAAATTAGACATGCAACAATTAGTGAGCAGGGACTGAAATAGGTCAGTTTCCAACGCTATATCCAGATATGTGCTGGTTTGTTTCATGCATGTTCAACACGTGCATGGTTGTGCATGGAAATAGTGGCACGCACTCACACACAGATACACACGCCAACATGTCATTAGCGTGGAAGCTTTTTGATTTTAGATTGAAAGAAAAAAATTCACTCAGTGGAGAAATAAGAACTAAAAGTGAAACAAAATAGCATTATTGTAACTTTATGGACACACGCATGCTTCTGTAACACACAAGTCACATGCTGGACCCTGAGAAGGTGCGTTTGTGTGCTAGTGAGCTTAGTTCCTGCTCAGAGTGTCTGTGAACAACAGAGAATGTCTCGGAGTGTAAAATCAAAACAATGTGTGACAGGACCGGAGAGGAAGGAACGATCTGAGCTCGCATGCTCAACATAACTGCTTCCATGTGCTTTTGTTACTGTAATACTTTTGTGGGAGTGTGTTTTTGTCAAGACAAACACGGGGGACAAAGGCTGGAGAAAAAGTGACTAAACCAACCAGAACTCGCAGTGCCACTCTTATTTTTGAACTCTTTTTTTGTCTGCATAGCTCACCATTTTTATTCTTACTTAATTGCCGATGCTAATAGGCTTAACCCTTGTGTCGTAATCAAGTGATGACACAGTCCCTGTGTCCTCATTTTCAGAGCTGTCGTTGACCACTTTCATCAACCGTGGATGGAGTCTTGGCAATGTCATTGTCATTAAAAGTACATACCAGTCATTGTATGAAAAGCTGAACAGAGGGTCATCCCCTGCAATGGCATCTGAAGCCATGGGGTTTTAGGGTCTGACTCACACTGCTCAAGGAAGTCTGACCTCACTGTCATTCTGTCACACAAAGTGGTAATAGCTGAAGCTTCTTGTACAGGTGACCTTCTGTTTGGAACAAGGCATTTGGTGTTCTTGTGGAACTGTCTGTTGAGCTAACGATGTCGAAGATGAAATGAGATTGTTCTTTGTCCTAAGAGGATTAATTCTGTTTTTTTGGGGGGTTTTTTTTGGGGGGGGAGTCCAGATCTTCTTATGCATAATGTGAAAACTTAAATTTATAAAGAAGATATCAGATCTCGAGCCATATTAAATGTTAAATGGCTTAGCCCACTTCCGTGTGCTCTCACTTCATTGTAGTACTCAACACAACCCACGACCCTGTATACAGCTCAAACATTTTCTTAAAGTTTAATTTAAAATAAAAATATTTGTAGGAAATTACTTACTCACTAATATCACTATTAATACTAATATTCTTTGGCTTCAAAATTTCTAAACAGCACCTTATTCTTAATGAACTAATACACTGTTACACTAAAGTACACAATAGCATTATAACTACCTAACTCTTTCCTTTTATTTAGTGTTCTTAAAAATAGGAATGAGCTCTGTGTAGTTTAGATTTATGCATCCATGTTTGTTAAATGTATTGTTTGAGCCCTTAGACCTACGTGATAATTTTGTGAGGATTTTATTGGATAATAAGATTACTTTATAAGCACATTCATAATGTTTAGGGCTGTAGAGCAGTTTGAAATAAAAAAAACAAAAAAACATGACCTTTCACATATTTAAAGAAACTTGAGATATTTAGTCCATTTTTAGCCTGTTGCTAAGGAAAGTTAAAGTATTTTGTTTGTTCTGTCAATAATCTCTGTGCTGTCAGTTGTAATGAGCATTTCAGCCTCTCTCTACAAACCACTTGTGGGGCCTTTTTTTAAACCATAATTATTATTTTTTATTTAATTTTTATTTTTTTTTATTTGAAGCTCACAGTTTTGATGATCATGGTCAGACATGTCTGGGAATCTGAAGGTTCAGAGATTCATTGGAAAACAAACAAAATACTGATAAAGCCATGTTAAAGCTTTATTGCGATAGTTAAGAAAAAACTAAAATATTGGTTGGAAAAAGAAGAAGACACAACAACAAAACACATCAATTTTAAAAACCCCCACAAAAAGCAAAACAGTGTCTCCACAGCCTGAAGGAATCTGTCAGCATCATATAAAATAATGTAAGTCTACCAGGAATACAGATGTGGGAGTAATGTTATGTACATGTGGAAGCTTGTCAGCAGTTTCTGGCAGTGTGACAAAATTTACATTTTTGTGGCCCAGATGCGAGTTACGAAGAAACAACAAAGCAATGTTATTATTTAAAGGTCAGACTGGTGCTAGTCTATTTTTTATCCAATAGTTTGAATAGTAAATCACTGTTAAATCACCAGAACCAACAACACATTAACTGTCTTTCAGTACAGTCTGCCTCCCTGACGCTCCAAGACCATTGGTTCCCAATTTTTAATCTTAAACAATGCAAAAACATTTTTAAGACTCAGTAATCCCACGAAAACATTTGGACATTGGATTTTTCTGAGCAAATATTACTCCGATAGGAGGAAATGGTGCATTTATTGGGGATTATTTCAGTGGTGGATTAATCCACATTTGGTGCTTTAGTAAGTCTTTTTACAAGCAGCGTCTTGTATGTTGGTGTTGTTTATGGAAAGAAAAATAATGTAACCCAATGCAACAGTGTGGAACAATAGTGTGCATAATACAAGGCTATATTCGATATTTGACTTACAGTACCTGTTTTGTAGCTTGAGGTATCTTTAAAAAACTAATCAGATTTGTTGTTGTTGTTGTTTAAAGCTCGGTCTAGGAATGTATTTGCTCTGTAAATTCTTAACCTGTTCCTAAACTACTCAGATCACTTATTATCTTTCTGGTTAGTTATTGATTACGTGGCCTCTATAAAATCTGCGAGTTGTAAAAGTACGTTTTAAAGCTTCATTGCAGGGAGCAGATAATCTTTCCTGTGAATTGATGAGCCACTATGCTGATTTTCTGAGACTTGAGCCATTTCTTCAGCAATGCCTTAACTCTCACTTTTGTTTGTCTATAGTTTACAGTAACTCGCCCAGTTTTTCCTCCTCTGTTCTCACGTGTAGGTGTGCTCTCATGTATGTTTCTCGTTGTTTTTCAGACATGGTGATGTATAGCATGTATTGAGTTAGTCATTTCTTTGTATGCTGATATTTTCTGGTCAACTGAAAAAAACATGTAGGGTTGGGGAACTGAATATCTTGGCTAAAACAGTTACAATAACACCTTGGACAGTAGCCAATAACAGATTTTTTTAATGTTTATTTTGTTGTTCTTCTATGCCAGCGACACAAAAGAATCAACAGAAAGAAGAAGACTTTGCTTTTTTGCCATTTTGCTGTAAAAAGCAGGAAGAATAGAAAGAGAAATGCATTAAGTGCTGTTTATATGGTATTATAAATGGCACTGCTTAATTTAGCTTTATTTGAGTTCTATGTAGCATGTCTAGTGGTTAAGTCGAGGACACAGATTATTCTCAGGAACTGCTAATGGCTGTTTTGGGGGGACTGGGGTTCAGCAGAAGAGCATAAGTATAAGCAGTGTTAGTTAATGGCCTGGAAGTGGGAAATGTATTATAAAAGTGTTACTGCTTCAGCCACCAATGTGTGAAAAGCATGAATGCATGCAGTCCGTGTTTTAAGCTGTGTAAAAACACAGAAAAATATGAGTTCAACAGGCTTAATTAGCATTAGCAGGTTAATGTAAAAGCAGATGAAAAATACGGAGATGCGTTTTGTTTTTCTAAAATCAAGTTGTTTTCAAGAATATTGAGTTCTGGCTCTAAAAAGGTTTATTATGTTTTCCCATCACTTTTTCCATTTTTCATATCGAGTTCCACAAAGATAGAAATTGTCGATTATTAGATTTAGATTATTATTGCCTCCAAAAAAAAAAGCATCTTGCAGGTTTCCAGCCAAGTAAAAATATGTAATTTTTTCATGAAAAAAACTTACTTTTTTGTCATCTGAAACTTGTGTTTGGTATTTGCTCTCTGATACTGTTTGTCACATAATGCCCATTCATTCATGCATTAATTGCATCGGTTTGGTTGTCTTTACTAAACAAGTAATCCTAATATATTAATTTAGAATTACATTAAAAGTTGCAGTGAATTATTATTGTACACCAGTCTGCCTGCTTAGGTAGTCTAACTAACAACCGATAACACTCAGTTGGAAAGCTTTCATATGAATCCATGAATTGAGTGCTCATAATTTATGAAATGATATTAAACCACAGTCCAAGTCGCAAGTTCTGATGCTTTGCATAATGATCAGTGTTAAAGCTGCCATCTCAACTAAAAGTTTATAAAGATGTCATAGCTTCCCTTCTTGCTTGAACTCCAGCAGCAGCCAGCCTAGTAACCCTGGCTGAAAATGTACAGACACTGTTTATTTATGGTTACAGATTAAAGTGGAAGAGCAAAAAATCATTTTGTGCACCTTAAAGCGCACAAGCTTTTTCATCTGGCTTTTACTCAGCACTGTACTGGACACACTGACACACAGCCACACACGCAGTGTTACTGTACACGTGAACTTGGAGCCTGGCAGGATAAGTGAAAGTGACAGAGCCAGCTGTGCCGTGCGAGGACCGGGCAGGCTTGGAGAACTGGGGGCTGTAAGCTCTCCTCTGTGTGACCGTGTCACCCTCAGTTAGGTGTCGAGCCCACCAGGCTGCATAAACACACACACACACACACACACACACACACACACTCCAATAAAGCTGAAGGTCAGGCAGAGAACACCACCGCCGTCGCTCCCGTCACCGTCAAGAGAAATGTCACTTGTATTTTTATCTGCTGCTCTCTCTGCATCATCAGCATCATCTCCTCTTTCTCACCACTCAGTACATTTTTGCTTTTGCTCCTTAACTCACATGGTTACTTTGTTTTCTTCTGCTTTGTTCATAGATGTTTTTTTCCTCTGCTTCTCTTCAGGCATCATAGCGTACCAGCTTCTTTCTCCTTGCTTTATCTGTCTTTTCAGCTCCTTCCTTCTCTGCATCAGTCTCGTTTTCTTTCTCACAATCACTCCTTTGCATTTTCAAACATGTTTTCCCAAGTCTAGCCTGATTTTTATTCTGCCTTCGGTATTTTGACATTTTATCAAGATTATGTCACAAACTGTTGCTACAGGCTGCGCTTTTTCAGAGGTGGGAATAAAGAAATCAGTCATCCATCTGTGCGTCTGCAGCTAGCTGAAGGAGCTCTCATATTCTTTTTTTTTTTTTTTTTTTTTTCATTTCTGCCAAGAGGCACTTATATTCAGCAACTTTTTATTCTGGTAGATTTTCTGACACCCACCCTCAGAATGAGTGCGTGTCTAGACAAACAGTATTAATTGAGGCGTAGGCAGGTGGGGGTTTTTTTTTCCCTGCATATTTCTTCTTTGTTGGTATATCTTTTAATGTATCGACGTTATTTTTTCTAATGATGTTTTACTTCTTATTACACGTACACACGGATATCATGGCACTGTGGTCCGTTCATGTAAATGTTTAGATCTCTGTAATATAAATGGAACTGAAGGCTACGTGCTGTTATAAATGTGCACAGAGACGCTCCACAAACATGTGGTTTCATTAGCTAGATGTAAAGTTGCACAATAGAGACAAAAAAAATCAAACTGCAATTTCTTTGCATTTTATATTCTGCTTAGGAGATAAATTGTCATCTGTGTGGAAAAAGTATTTCCAAAGTAATTGCTTTTTCATTGCTTAAAAAAAGATACAGAATCTGTTTTGATCAGATTTGAAGCACATGAATGAAGTAAATCTATTTTTTTTTCACCGTGACTCTAATTTGTGGTTATTTTGCATGCTTTACTCAAATGACTGCATAAAACATATTTCGCTCTGGTTAATTAACTGTGCAGGCTCATTAGATTTCAGCTGCCAGTGTCGCAGTTTTTGACACAACAATAAAAGCACTGTGACGTGCATCGCTGAGAAACCCATAGTAATATAGTAATGAATGTAAGGGTCAAAACCAGAAGGACACATTCCTTTCAAAGTTCATCTAAGAGAAAAATGGGGTAGGGGAAGGTGGAATTGTCACAGCCTTTTGCAGCGTAGGCTACAGTTTATCTGCCTTTTTCTTTTTTTTCATAAAGGACTGTGTTCCACAATAAGAAACTGAAGCCTGTATAATTGGTGTAAGAGATCAAAACCACAAGGACAAACTCAGGTGAATCATATGAAAAGAAAAATGTGTTTATAAAAAGAGGACGCAATTATTACCTACGGACTATTTCTTGTCTGTGACTTTGTGAAGTCTCGTTGTAAACGTATCCATCGGGAGCAATTTTGAATTTCACTATCTTTTCCTTGGAGAATTAAACTATCAGCAACAAAAGAAAATACGTGTATTTAATCAAATTACTCTGTTAGCTATTCAGTGGAATAGATAAGCCAATAAAACTTCGGTTATGCAAGAATATGAAAGAATGATGTGATTTCTGATATTTGTAAAATCCATTTGGGTGAAATCACTTCCGCAATTTTAGAAGATACAACAAATTCCGCTGCAAATATCTTGAGACTGTTTTAACAGAAAAGCTTTGTGTGAGAAGAAAAAAAGAAATGAAGGCAAGTTAAACGTATTTGTAATAGTTTTCTGGTGCTTTTCAGTTTGTGCTGGTTGGGGGGAAAAAAACAGCCTGTTCAGATAAGTGAACTTTATCCCGGTCACATTGTTTTGCAATGTGCCAGTTTTGGATATGGTTAATGAGTCGTGAACATTTTTAAACTAAGGTGTGTCGCAGCGTATCAGCAGCTCTTTGGACTGTCCACGTTTAGACTGCGAGTGTAAATTGGGCAAAAAGCTCTTTAAGGAACAGTTCAAGGATAGATATGGCTATAAAACCGTGACAAGGATAACTTCCTGTGTGTCTGTGTGTATGACTTTGTGTGTGTTGATATTACTCATGTTATTAGGACCTGAATTGATTTACACAGTCAAGATATGGAGACTTGTCCTTTCTTTAAAGGGATAAAAAACCAAAACAAAGGTCTTTATTATGTCGGTCAGGACAGATAAGGGTAAGGGGTAACCGTTATGGTTATGATTACGGGAAGTTACAACAAATTATATGTAAGTCAGTGTTATATTCTCTGAAGTCATGGAAACATGAAATCGAGAGGAAGTGTGTGTGTGTGCTGTATGTAGAGCAAAAGAAGACAACATTCCTCCATATTAAAGATAATATCATCTAATATTAATGTGAGGAGGCTCCATTGCTGCTGTGTCAATATTGAACTGCTGCTCCCCTCTCCTCTCCCTTTTTTCTCTGACTGTGTCACTTACAGTCTTACAAACACGGAGACATACACACACACACACACACACACACACACACACACACACACACACACACACACACACACACACACAGGCAAACTAACAGAGTCCACCAGACCTTTGATTTGCAAAAAGGGAAATATTTATGGCCAGTTGTTAAAGCCCTCCTGGGTACAGCGATGTGTGTGTGTGTGTGTGTGTGTGTGTGTGTGTGTGTGTGTGTGTGTGTGTGTGTGTGTGTGTGTGTGTGTGTGTGTGTGTGTGCTCAATGTGCGCCAGCAGTGACAGACGCATATTTCCATATGCGTCTGTCACTTCGGCGCACTCACAAATGGTAAAATCTCTGTGTGTGTGCGAGAAGTCGACTTAAAAGCAGACATATGGTCATATCGGTGTATGTGTGCATTGAAAAGTCGATACGTATGTGTATCA
The DNA here is from genome assembly GCF_036321145.2 of Pelmatolapia mariae. NCBI lineage: Eukaryota > Metazoa > Chordata > Actinopteri > Cichliformes > Cichlidae > Pelmatolapia > Pelmatolapia mariae. The sequence goes on along the minus strand of NC_086232.1, from coordinate 7,623,047 downwards.
GGAATTATGTGTGTGCGCATCACGTGGTCACCCCCTATTAAACTCACTACAGCACTTAGCATCGGCTCCAAATGGCTGCAGTTATCAAGCTCTCAACACGGGGTGCTCCTGTAATGATGGTGTGTGTGTGTGTGTGTGTGTGTGTGTGTGTGTGTGTGTGTGTGTGTGTGTGTGTGTGTGTGTGTGCATGTAGGCAGTGCAGGTGAGGAGTTTTTAGCTCTTGCTGTCTGTCTCTCGCTCTGTCTTTCAGAGGAAATAATGTTTTTGCTTGGCTGTTCTCTCAGGTCTGTTGTGCTTTCAGCTTGCAAAGCCTCGGTGAGAGCAAATTAAAACTGTTGTACTCACAGCAGTGTTCCATGTATGTTATGGAAAAATGGACCTTTCTTTTTATCAGCAAAGGGCGAGTGATTTTGCTAAGTGACAATATTTTGAAAAACGCTCTTTGTTTCACACATTGAAACTTACTGCATATCACACTTTTGACTTGTGCAAATGTCAAATTCTTAATAAATGCTTCTCACGTGGAAACAAATAGGAGAAAAAAAAACATGCAATCTGAACCACTCTGAAGTGAAATTGAAGACGAGAATTTAGGCTTTAACATAATGCGTCACTTTCAAAACTAGAAGTTTACGGTTGACCTGTTTGCGTGCCTGCTGATGTTGACTGGATCATGTGAAGCATTGAGGTACAAAAAATGTGATTTCATGCCCCAGGCTTGACCTGTGTATACAGCCAAACATGCATTAGTAGTTTTGAGCCTGCTAAAAAGGGTTCAGCTTTCCTATTGTTACAATTTACATAAATGAAAACTCCAACTGTAGCAGTGATCTTTTTTCCTTTAAAGTGTAACGTAATACGACGCTGAGCAGCTGGGTGTGGTCCAAAGCATTTCTGTTGCACCTGTAGCCACACCCAGCAGTGATATCACAGTGCGCTGAGACAGGTATGCTTTGGGAAGACTTCTGACTTTGAAAACATGCTGTTCAAACAGAAACCCCTCTAAACTTACAAACCAAGTTGCTCCTTTGTATGCATGTTTTTTGATACTCAAGCAGATGGCTGATCTTTGGTATTTTAGAAAGGCTAATTATGACAGCAGACAACTATCTGTGTGTGTGTGTGCATGTGTGCATTTAGGGGAATTTCCTCTAATAAATGCAGACATTTTCCTTTGTTTGTCCTCCTGTCTGTGAATTCTTTCCTTTATCTGTAAAACTGTAAGCATCTCAATATCATGTGAAAATATAACAAGAAGCCCACACACAACATAGACCACAGACACACAGTTAGCTGTAACAGTTTTTTTTAGTTCCATCAGCTTAATCAGATTTCAGTCACATCTGGCCAAAGTTGAAGTCTTTATTTTTGTGTGTGGGTGTGTGTTTGCAGGCAGCCGAATGCTTGTTCGTGAGCAAACAGCTGTTGTTTGCTATAAATCCATTGATTTTTGGATTGCTGAAATTGAATGCTTGAAGGTGTTACTCGACCGTGCACCTGAGCACATCTGTGTTTTGCTGTATTATGTAGGTTTAGTAGTTGCGTGCTTCAGCTCAACTTTGAAGCTTAATGATCTTCAGATGAACTGATACATTAAACTCCAGATTATTATCAAGGTGGTGCTTTTCTGTCAAATTAGCAAATTTCAACATGTCTCAGAAATAATTTTTGTTCCGCTTTCATGAAATTTCCCTCAGCATCATTTTTTTTATTGAGAAAATAGCAATTTCTTTGTAACACATGGATGGTAACACATTTGTTCCTGCTTTATTTTGTCCCGGTGTTACTTCCAGTTGTATCTAGTTATTTTCCCAGTTTTAAGATGTTCAGTATTAAAATAATTATACCTTTGATAAAGAAAGGAATAAGCAGTTTCACAATAATTTAATGTACCCCCCAAAATGTGTGTGCTAATTCTAGAAATTTCTGATGCCCTGGGTAAGATTAGGATGTAGTGACCCCTCCGCTGTCTGCAGCTGGGGGTGGTTTTAGTTATATAGTTTAATTGGACATTAAACATTAGAGAAGGTAACATACCATAAATCATTTATTAATAAAACAGGTCTGCAACCAAAAACCTGCATAGGATTTTATGACTGTTTCCAATATCCAATAATGAATTCTTATATGAATTTAATATTTCTACGAGCAAGAAAATGCGAGTAATTGAGGGGGGTCAGTGGGGGGGGGGGGGGGGGGGGGGGGGGTTGGGGGGGGGGGGGTGATACGTTGGGTGTGGCGGTGTGAGGAGCTGAGGTGATCATGTCCCAACAGGTTTATTTTGTTCATAGTGAAAGGTAGGTAATCTCAGAAGAATTATACATAGTTAATTGTAATAAATTATAGATTTTTTCATCGCTGTTGTGCTTTTTTTAATGTAAACTTCCCATTTTTTTTCGTGTGGAGGGAAATGGCAATCACTTTTGGATTCAGCACCCTAAAAAAAATCAAATTAACCAAAAATATCCCATGCAGCTGAAAAATCATTTCTTTGCAGACCTGTGTAATTATTATCCCACTAGTATCACCAATATTGTTCACAAAATCCTTTCATTGGGTTGTTTAGATGTTTAGTTTCAGAAACGCTTCAGAATCATTCTGTTTGGTGTTTGGTGATCAGTTATTTAATAAGAGGAACAATAAAACAATATGTTGCCTGTATTTCACTGCATTACAGTACAGTGACCATTGCTTGCAAACACTGACACTGAATTTAAGCAGAAAACTGAAGAAAATGAAATCAAACTTAAACTTACTATCCTAGTTCCAGACTGGGGCTCATTTTTAGTTAATCTGTCCTCCTCCTCTTCCTCTTTTGATTTTCTCTGATTGTCTATTTCAGTGGCTCATTTGACTAATTGTTAACTGGAGAGAAGCCGGTAGATGGTGCATGCCTTGAAGAGACGGGCATATGCGCTCACCATGTACTCGTGCACTGGGGACACTGCTGATGTGTGGAACCTGTCAGCCCATTTCTGTTTGCTATATTACTCTTTTCATCGTGGGTGCTCCCGATGGGCAGTCTGCCACTTCTGACAATACAATAAAAATGTCCTGACAGTTGTGATGGACTTCCTGACTTTTATTGCAAACCTGTAACTGTGTTTGATAATTCAGTGTCAGACGTGCAGAGAAATAGACACGGTTATATAAGAATATAACAGTATCATGTCTTAATGCAGGGAGTAATTAGTAGTTTTAATTATTGACAGTGCTGCCACACAGCTCTGTGATGCTGGACGTGACGCGACAGGTGTTTGATAAACTCTGCATACAAGCAGCAAACAAAACTTCATGTCCCTGCACAGTTTATTGAGGCCCAGATTACAGTAATTACATATAACAGTGTGTTGCCTTAACAGATTATCAGATAGGTCTTTGCCTTCACTGCACCGACGTCTCGTGTGCCGGGGTTGCTATTTCTGAGTATTCCTGAAAAACTGCTGGGTAGGGCTTGATGCAAATTAGTGAAACCCGATAAGTTCCAGCAATAAAAATTATTATACGCAAGACCGATAGCAGCCGCTTGAAGAGAAGGAGCAGTCGAGATACGCGCACACACACACACTCATCAGCTCCTTCCTGTTGACTGATCGTAAAGTACAATTCATATTCAGCCTTCTCGTCTACTGTGAAATGCTGTTGATAAAAGGCTCAGATAAAGGTGTAATTGAAGCCATTAGAATCTTTTTCTTGTATCCATAAAAGAGCTCACACAGTGTCATGGGATCAGTTCTTGGGGCTGACAGGGCCGCTGCTTTCCAGCAGAGTCAAGCTGCTGTAAAGTGTTTGGGTCTGACCTCAGCGCTGCGTTAAAGTCAAGGACGATTTCCGTACAAACGAGGAGCTCTTTGTTAGATCTGTGCGCAGCATGGTGGTTTTATTTCCTCCTAGTGTTTATGTGTTCATGCACAAGTCCAGTGTTTGGCTTTTAAAAGCTAAACAGTAATTGTGAACATGAAACAGCACCTACATGATGTTGTTCTGACCAACACCAAACAGGGTCAGGGGCAGAATTTGTATCAATGAGATGATGGTGTTGTTTTCAATATGAAATCTTACTGTAAAAATGTTTTTTTGGTTTCCTTTAATGTTTCATGTTCTCTTCACCTGCATACATTCTTGTTCAGGCAAGCTTAGCATCGATACTTAAATACATAAAGACCTTAAATAAGATTTAGGGTTGCGCAAAGAGTGTACATAAAGCCAGAGTTGGAGATCTGATTCTGTCTATTGAATCAGTGCGGCCTGTGGGCTGTAACGACTCAGTAATAAACTACTGTTTCATATGTGATTATCTCAGACTTTCTAATCTGATTAATTTATTTCCACTTAAGTTATGAAACCTTTATGTGCCAAAAAACATCACTGCATATAGAGTTACATCCAAGAACTCCAGTGTCAGTTTATTTTCTTTTCATGGGAGAGACTCAGTCACCATCAGAAAGTCAACAGATAACTGCAGAACTCCATGTTTTGTTTCTTTTCTTTTTGGCATTAAAAAAAACTATACAAGGGATTATATAATGAAGTTTATCTTAAGATTTCATTATTTAAGATTGTAATACTGTTGTAGACATGGCATTAGGTTAAAAAAAATAATCAAACAAAACGAAAAAAGGATCATTTTAACAACATTGGGGGGGGGGGGGGGGGGTAACATTTACATTTACAATGTAATGTAATGTTAAGCTGGGCAACTGTGGTGTATTTTTAATGTATCAATCTTTTAAAATTATAGAATACACAAAAACGCAAGAATAAAAATGTTAGAAATTATTTAAAGCCAGCAAAGTTCTTTTTTTTTTTAAGTCCAAGATATAATCTGTGAGTCTGGATTACAGTATCTCACAAAATGATTAATTTAAGTGGATCTGAATTCTGTTAAGGACTTTGCTCTGTTTATTACAATTAGAGCAATTATGCTCTAATTGATATTGAATTCATGTGAATCAGTGGTTATTTTACCTTCGTCTGATAAAAAGGGTTTTTGCTCATAGCTTGTGCAACAGCTTTATTCTGTGTTGCACAGCTTCAAGTTTTGTTTTCTCTTTGAAACATGAAATGATTTTTAATGCTTAAACTGCTCAATTTTTGCTAAAATTGTAAACAATTGTTTATTTTTTTAATACATAAAAATAGGGCTTTTTTTCTCCATCTACAATTATACACAATTATAGTCGTGTAGCTGATCATGTGGCTGTTTATGTTGCCTTTAGAAATATTAATCTAATCTCTTGTTCAGGCGTTTTTTTTTTTTAAAGAGAAATACCTGGTTTGTTTTTATTTTGAAATCAAAGTCAAGGGCATGTGCTGCTTAGACTTGTAGCTGGCAAATGTCTGAACACGTCTTTTCAGCTTTTTGGGTGGAAGGGCATCTTTTACGTAGCGTTAGCTTAGTGGGACATGGATGACTGCATTAATCAGCCTCATTGTAGGTTGGGCAAGTTTTTAAGATTTAACTCCATAATGGCTTCTGTGAGTTCCGCTCTTATCCCGGTCCGTCAATAGAGGCACATAAAAATAGAGATAGTCAATCAGCCAGTCAGCATGAGCCCCCAGTAAAAGGCTCCACTGTGTGTTTATGGCGAGCGGGGGAGGAGACCTCGCAGCGGGCAGCTTTTCTCTCTCTCTGTGTCTCGCTCCCTCTAGGCTCATGGAGGATCGCTGCTGCTCCGCCAGATCCTTTGTGTCTTATTAAAGAAAGAAGGCTTCTTTTCACAAATATGTAATGAAATAATTGAATTCGCACTTACCTTATTAAACTGTGAATGTGAAACATGCAGCCGATTGTGCGACTAGAAGCTCGGACTCCATGGACTCTGAGCTTATAGACTATTACGCCATAGGTTTCCACCATAAGTAACTGTTCCACGTTGGTATTTTTGCAGCAGTTTATTCTGTCACCCAGAGGAGACGAGCAAGACGGCGCTCAAGACTAAAGAAAATATCCTGACATTTATGTTGTGACAGTCTAGGTATAAAGAGTGGCTTTTAACAGAATTTTCACAAGGTCATCTTTACTCTACCTGAGCTTCCTCTACCTCTTCACCACAAATTAATGCCTTTCTTAAAATTTAATTATGTTTAAAAATGTTCTTATATTACTTTGAGCTGTGTTATCATTCTTTGCTAACATTATTTAGTCTTTTTTTAGAGCTTAAGCAATTACACAGTTCATTATTATTGTTGCTATTATTATTGGTAGTAGTAGTAATATTAATTATTGCCATACATGGCTCGCATCTGTGCAGGTTTTCGAAATTACCAGCTTATACTTTAACAATAGAAATTGTAATGTGAAACAGAATGAAGTGAAATATAAACCAAAACCTTAAGAATGTATTTTAAGAAAACTTTACAAAGGAAAAAAAAAATCATCCTGTAGAGCGATTCTTCCACACTGTCAGAGACAACAAAGACACGATCACATCTCATCTTTGGTCAGCTAACAGGAACAAGAGGCCTCAGCCAGACGATCTCGTGGTGCTCATAAAGCATAGAGCCTCTTTCTCTGTCGTTGGGAATCCCCATGAGGCGCTTTATAAGTAATCAATAACATTCTCACTCTTCAAAATTTCAGTCAGCGTTTTTTTAGTTTTCAAACATTTTATGGCCTAAATTTGTTCATTTTTGTAATATATATTGTAATTCATTCATTGTTTTCACGCAAAGCAAATGTTAAACAGCTACATTGAGAGCTTGAGATGAGCTATTCTGTTATAAAAAAATTATTTTTAATTTGATTAAAAAATATGTAGAGGAGAATAAAAGTGTAAAGCATAGCAGAGAAAGAAGGCAAAAGTTAAAGAACTTAAAATAAATGACGAATATTAAAGCTAAAAGCATAGTCTAGGGAGAAAACTGCACATTTCCACTTCTTACTTTTAGTTTGTCAGTCTTGTGGATTTTGTACTGAACTGGATTTTGGATCACTGGTTGGACAGTTTTGTAGCTTTTTCAGACATTTTATGGAGCAAATATTATGATTACATTAAGGATGAAAATAAATTGTTATCAGTCTCATTTATTTATTTTTTGTTACTTAAAGAAGCTCTGCACCCTGCCCATCCCTCTCAGCTCTCAGATTCTCACCCCCTGTGTGTGCGTGGCCTTTGTGTGAGCTAAGTAGGTGTATTGTTGGAGGCAGAATGTCTTGTCTAGTCTCTCATGGAAGATAGGAGAACCAGGGACTCTACAACATGAATAATGAAGGACAGGAGAAATGCAAACAACTGTTTTATTGAAAAGAGCAAAGAAATAATGAGGGAATAACATGAGTAAAACCTTTAAGTGAGGGATTAAAACTATGGCACGTTAAAGGAGTTAACAAACGGCAAAAGGTGTGGACGTCTGAAGTGAGGGCTAAAAATGAATAAAGGTTTATTTAGGTTTTAGGTTGTCAAGAAACTGAACAGGAAGCAGGAGGGATGTAACGAAAGAAAATAAATAAATTGAAATAAAGACGAAATTGTGCAAGAGAAGATGAATTTATTTATTTTTTTAAATGAAACGAGATTAAACCAGACTGGAAATAGAAAATGAGAACAAAACCAGCTTAAAAAATGTAATGGAATGAATTGGAATAAAAAGGTGAGGGACACAGACAGTAAACTAATTATAAAGAAGAATAGAAAATATGAGTAAATCGAAGGAAAAAGAAACGAGAACATGTTTTTCTCCACTTGAGTTATTGTCCATGTTTTGGGGCCTTTGCTGTCTCCAGCTGAAGGTCGCGTTCAATCCATCCCCCTCAGTGTGTTATTATCTGTGTAAGACTCACACATACTCGACAAAAATAAACCTACAGTGATCACATAAGCCCGTGTTAGAGCGTGTGTATGTGTGGCCCTCTCAATTTCTTTTCTCTCATTCAATCTTTAAATCTCATAAGGAATTTACCCACGTGCCCCAGTGGGTCAAGAGGAGAAGGCAGGGGTTGGGGCTGACTAAAGAAATGTAGTCAAACCCAGCAGAAAGTGGGGCAAAAATATTTTAAAGCCACTGGAAATTTAAAAAAAAAAAAAGTTTCTTGGGCTGTGGGTTTTTTTTCTCTTTTTAAATAAAGAAAGAGTAGAGAAAACAGAAACAGGGGCATCCCGATGGCTCAGCAGGCAAACGCTGGCCACACACTACACAGTAAGACAATACAATAGGCGATGGGGCACTGTAGTAGTGTTAAACAATGACGCACACACAGGAAGGGTGGGTTCACTCATTAAGATTCACCGCTCTGTTTGGCTTTAAGGACTGTTGATACCCCGCTGTGTTACCAAAACAAACTGTAAGGACCTTTTGTTTCCCTTGCTTTTATTTTGGCGAGTTTCCTTCACTATAAGAAATGAAGTGAAAAATGAAGTGAAAAACACTGTTTGGTGTTTTTCACTTCTGAAAATGGTGATTGCAAAAGCAAAAAAACAAACGGAGGCTAGAGAAATAAAAAAGATCTCAAATTATACAGCTTTAAGTCCTTTCAAAAGTTCTTGTGTTAAACATTATCCTGTTGTTTAAATATAAGTGCATAGATAAAGATCAGATTTAAAAAATGTAAAATGATTTGGCTCTATCAGAGACCCAATATGTTCTTTTTCAGCTCTGAGTTTTTAGATTTGGATTCTGCTAGAGTAGCTTTGCATAACACAAAGTTCAAAATAATCCTCTTCTCATACAGGGCCTTGGAACTTGGTGCTCACAGCCAGAGCTATGTGCCTGAGATGACCATATTAGGAACATCCTCTCTCACCAACATCATACGGAGTCCACAAAACTATCTTAAAATGAGCATTTGGACTACTTGCTTATATACTCATACTTATATATATATTTATACACCTATACTGAATTCATTATTTGAAACTTTGGTCATGTTTTAGACGAGCGTGCACAATTGCAATATGAGAAAACATGAGAGAAGTCTTCTTTAATGCATGAACTAGTAAAGGTACAACTAAATTAAATGCATTAAAATTAAATTATATGGTGCCAATACTGCCAGGGATCAATAAAGTTTAATTGTAGCCACTGATAATACACTATCATTTATTTGTTGATTATACTTTGTGTTAGTAATCCAAAGCTGAAAAATAATTGGTATGTTACTCCCTTGTATTGTAGTTAAATAAGTGGATCTTGTTACACTTCACTACGTTTAGCAGCAGTGTGTACATACAAGTCTAGGCATGCATTGTACAGTAGATTTTGTCATGTTGTCTGTACTGTTAAAAGACTAGGTGAACAAAAGCACCACACATAGATCAACAGCAACGACAGATACTTCTATTTTTGATTGCATCCTTGTCTTGTTTCTTTTGAGTTTTGAGAGGACAAAAGCCAGAAGAATGTAATCTTGTATAACGAAAAAGACGTGTATAGGGAGAAAAAAAGGCTTTAGCTTTATTAAAACACAGAAGCTGGTACAAAAGAAGATTTTGTATAATAAACACTGCTGGGGAAAAAAACAGTTATTGGAAAGAATGAGTAATTATTGCTGCGGGTACCTGACCTGGTGCAGGGTAATGATAAACGCATATTTTGTTTTTCATTGGCAGAAAGCATGTCAGTTTAAGCTTTCCGTCAGTGTAGCCTAGGGCACAGTTTTCAGACAGCTTCTGGTCTCAGCAGTCAGACAGGTCCGAGCATTCCCTGGAAGGAGTGAACGCTCCAAAGATGCTTTGTCCAATTGTGAGTGAATAATTCAAGCCGCCCATTAATATGAGTTATAAACAGGTTTGTACTGTTTACACTGTGCTTTACCACTATAGGTTTTTTTTGTTTGTTTTTAATAGAACCCAACCAGTATAAAAACAGAGACACATTTCTATGACATTTGTTATGTGTAGTTCTTTATTTACTCGTTTCTGATCTACCCAACTCATCCCGGATTAGCTGGTAGTTGAGCTTGTGGCGTTCCAACTCCTCAGTTCCTCCCGTCTCGTCTCTTCTCTACACTTTTAAAATTTTCGTCTATCATCCGTTATTAATGCTGATGCCAATCAATAGCTAACATCACCTAAAAATATCAGCCCGCTGATAAATTGTGCAGATGCTCTTTAGCACCACTGTTCAATAATCACACCATTTAAAGTGCAGTAACAATATTACCCTTACGCATTCTGATGTACCCGCAGAAGCACAAAAAAACTGGAAAAAATAAAGTGAAGTAACTTATTTGATTAAAAAAACCACAGGGGCTCCACACTCTAATAGTTTTCTACCAGATCTCAATGAAACTTTCCGGCAGCAAGAGCAGCTTAAAGTCAAGCTGAGTGTTCAGGATCTGTGAAACCAAAGTGCGTTTGATGCTGCCTTTTCTGGGGGCTTTGTTTCATCCTCAACAATGTATGCCGTAGAACAAATGTTATATAAAATTATTCGACATGTTTAGGGCGCCAGCACTAAGTTGCATTCAGCAGAGATTAAACGTGATGACAGCTGCTCCCTGCATCTGTCCCCTCATCTACGCTCTGCCTTAAAAAGAAAAATCCACACATTGATTCGGTGCTTAGTAAGGAACCTCAAACCTTGCCTCTGGCTTTAATCACTAGTATTAACAGCTTTTAAAATAAATAAATATATCTAACCCGCCCCTCTACTGCTGTGTTTGGATAAGGAAGGTGGGGAGGGTCAGAGCACGGCGGAGGGCGTTGGAGCTGAAAAGCCCCCTCGGTGTGTTCGGTGGCTGAGGTGCTGCCTGCACAAATTGGATTTTCTGCTCTCCAGTAGCTCAGCTGTTCGCTAAGCATGATGTCACTCCAAATGTGCCTGTCTTTCTCCCTTTCTCTCTTTCAGCCCCCCCACCCCCACCCAATTGTCCTGCCTCTGGTCAGAATGAGTTTTAATTCAAGTGAAATGCGGGTCAAGTGGGAACCAGATGAGATTATTTAACATCCTTTTGCGGCACAAAAAAAGAGAGAAATCAAAACAAATAGTATTTAACGCAGCTTGTGTACCCATTTGAGCGCGTGTGTGCTCGTGTGTCGCATGCTTGTGCGTTGAAGTGGAGCTTCTTTACTCTGTTGCGTGCCATGGTACACTGAGTCACCGAATCTCATTAGAGATCTCCGCGTGAGTGCGTCTGTGTCACAGTTACAGTACAGCGAACGTTGGTTAAAATTGTGAGGTTTTCATGAATGTTTTAAAACGAAACTCAAAAATTTTCTCTGATTTTTTAAAAGTATTTAATGAAAAATGAGATCAGTTGTTTAACCTGTGCACTGCCCAGCATTAAAGGAGAATGTCCCTTTCCGTCTATTACTGGTTCTGAAACCACTGGATCGTTGTGTAATGAGAAAAAGGTGTGTAGGCTTTAGAGATTAGTGCAACCTGTTCATATGACATGGTACATGCTGCCTTTTATATTCTTTTGACTTTGTAGAAACCTGCTCTGTGTTTGTTTTGTTTTCACCAGTGGAGGAGACTTTATGTTACTTTGGAAACATAAAAATCCATGACAACATATCCTGGGACTGTAGCATGTGGTGAAAATGAATTTGCCTGTGTCCATTCTGGGTATTGGATTAGTTACTGGTGTATAGCGTGAGCGTGGAAGACTTGTGACCAGAATATGTTCTGCATTGCTGATTTGAAATTCAGAGGAAAATCTGAGTGGGAAGACTCAAAAAGATTAACTTTTCCAGCTCCCTCAGAAGAATGTTTATGAGGAAGAAAAGGTGAGTGATGCATCTACTGAAAAAACTAAATCTTGTGGAACACTAAACTCAATATTTCTGGGTTCTGGAATGTTTTAAAACATTGATGGCATTTACTAAATTTCGAGAAAAAATTGATTTACTTTTTTTTCTCTTCAAATGACGGTTTTTATGAGGTGTGGTCATGGAGTTTTAAGATTTAAGATTCGTGGAACAACAACATCTTTACATTTGTATCCTTGGCCAGCACCTCTAGCATGGCTACTGCTTTTAGATCCAGAAAGTGGGTGAAGTTGCAGGCAAATCTGACAGGATGGGTGGGAAGTTAAGAAAGATGGGGTTGGTGTAGCCTAAAAACCTCCTGCCTTTTCAGCGCTCTGTGAACAGCTCACAGTGGGAAGCTTCACAAATATTTCCCCTCAGACACCGCAGGATCTTACAGTGGAACTTGCTGCTGCCAGGCCAACCCTGGGGGATGACTTCCCAGTGCAAAAAAATGGGACACGGGCTCTTGGTTCTGTTTCTTCAGGCTTAGGCACTGCTGACTATTTCAGGATAAAAACTGCTGTTAACTCTCGGGGTCATAGCTAAAGAGCCAGCTCAGTTTGACACAACAATGAACAGATGTACATAAACAACACGAAGAGAAGATTGTCCAGATTTAAGTAAGGTTGTTTTTGGTGCTTTCTCTTCTAATTTATCTGTTTCCACTTTCATTACTGGTAGCTCTGAACAAAAGCACCCCTGAGAAGCTCAAACCAGTGAACCTGTAGGTGATTATGTTTGTTCTGCTGGTCCTGCTAGCCCCAAAAAGTGTCTCGTCTGTGTGAAGCTGGTGACAGATGTCATAATGAGGCTTAAGTTATGAATGCTGCAGGACACAGCAGCACACATGGCCAACTACAGCACCGCTAACAAGATTAGATGTCACCCTTGTTTGCTTTCCATTTGAGGCCGGATGTTTCTCATTTGGTAGAACGACTCATTTGTGCTGTTTCTTTTTTTAAAAATTATTATTATTTTTTGTTACACAGCTGAGCTATTACGCTTTTCTCTCTGGAAGAAAAAAAAACATCAAATCCCCACCTCCCTTTGCAAAGAACTTGATAGTAATTACCAGTGGAAGATTGGGCTCAGAGGCTTCATACAAGGAGATAATGAAGCAGACAAAGACCTTAGTTTCACAGCTCTTTGATGCTAACGAGGAGGCACAGCATGTGATTGTTGACTCGTGTGCCACAGCGACAGAACTTTCCCACAGTGCCGCTTTCAGTGCTGAAACTTTGCCACGTGCCAGAACAAACACTTCTCACACAAAGCTTACAGACCGTCTGCCAAGCTGCCTGAAACCATCGTCTCATCTGCTCTTAGGCTAAAAACCCTTCTGTGACCTACTCCCAGAGCATTAGTGCCAGCATATCTCTTTGAAACTGATGCATACCATTATATGGTATAAGACATTAAAACACGTGCTTGTTAGAAGCACCAGCGATATTTGTTTTCATACTTAGTTTTAGATTAAGTTTTAGTTTTGTTTGTTCCAAAGATTTGAGTTGAGGGTAATCCAACCTGATCCAAAGCATGAAGAGTAAACATGAATAGCGACAGCAACTTGGTGCTTCGCCAATTAACAGGATGGTGCAAAAAGAAAAGTAGGAACACATCATTTTTCCTGCACTTTAAAGGCCACATAGTGATAATAAAGCACCATTTTATCAGAGCTGTCAGTCAGTTGCTTGCTCACATCCTTTCATTTATAGACAAACTGACACACACGTGAAGCACGTCATATCAAATCTCTGCAAATCACATCTGCAGGAAATTCCCTTTGCATCTTTTTTATTAGGTTAAAAGAAGAAAAATCACGAAGAAGATGAAATTAAACCTCTTTCCATGGTTGGCATTAATTATAAAGTAAGCAAGTATGTTGTCTTTGGTTGGACCAATCAGGTTTTAAAAAACAGTAAATCAAATAAAAATAGAGGAAATGTCTCTGTCTTGAAAAGGTTTTAGCTAATAGGTCCTCTCTACATCACTGTTCACTGGACTGTGCTGACCCACATAAAAAATTATACACCAAGCAGTAAATGTCACCAATTAAGCCAAATTACCAAAGGTATAATTATTTTCTGTTGTTGAGCTTTAAAAGTTGGTTGAGGCTGGTCTCCAGCTCATGGGGGGAAATAATTAGTCAACTTTATTTCTTTGTACAAGTTCTTGTTTTTTGTTTGTTTGGTTTTTTTTCTTTGCGATGGAAAAGAAAGTCCAGCTCAAGACAGTTACTGCATACCAACTTATATCTTCAAAATGGGGCTCGACTCATAAATAGGCTGATTTTAGTTTTATACATTTCTTATGGCCCATAAACAGAAACAGTCATTTTACGTCTAGTATTGGATGGTTTGTCCATCAGAGGGCAATTTCCCCTTTAGGCGACACATAATTATAACGCCAACCCAATTAAAACAACTAGACTGATCCAAGCAGTCGGCCAAAGCCTAAACAAGCAGCCCCTCTCAATCAAATGTCGAGGAGTTCTGTATTTTTGAATCACAAAATGTTGATCTTAAAAATGAAGTTATAAAAGTTGCTTTTGATAATAATGTCATATAGCATACATGAAGCCCCTTTTAAAATACACAAGTATAAAGTTCTTCACAGTGTACACTTTTATACATGTAAATAGGAACAAACACATAGTCTTTTATTCCTGTGTAGACACTTTTATACATGCATATTGGAGAAAGAAAAGGCCGCGGATAACGGGCGAAAACTAACCTTTAGAAATACTGGTCCTGCTCTATTTCAGAGAGGTGATAGAATATAGAAATAGACCAATATAAAGGGTCTGTGGGAGGAATTGGGCCCCTACTTGCAGCCTTAGTAGCTTCAGTGCCTCTTAGCATTGATTTTTCAAGCCTCTGTTTCTCATTTGGTTGAACGACTCATTTGTGCTGTTGTTGTTGTTTTTTGTTTTCAGCTGTTATGCTTTGCTATCCTGGAATGGGAAAAATGTCATTTAGATCATCAAATCCCAGAAACAGCAGTCTTCCAAAAAATGCCATTCAGATTTTTTCATTTGCTCCTTTTATGTTGAGAGTGAAGAGCGATCTAACGGGGGTCCCAAAATCTCCCAGTAGGTTGGATTCAGATCTGGTGACAGTAAAGGTCGTATCATATGAAATTACTTGAACTTCACACTCACCAAACCATTCAGTCATCATTGGTGTCCTTGTATTCGGTGAGACCACTCTGATGACTCAGAAAAGTTTTGCATTGACTCCTCCCTCTAAGGGACAGGTGGTCATTATGCTGCTCTTCACAGCAAAACTAATCAGGGGATCTTTTACTGTAGCGGTAGCGCTGAAGGGATGATGACTTGAGGTTGGTTGGCATCCGTTAGGAGGCGCAAAGACTGAGGCTAAACACAGAAGAATAAAGAGAACGACAGTGTGGTGAAGTGTGGTCTTGGCCCGGCTGGCTCAGTCAATAAAGACTTACAATTTCAGGGTCACTGCTTCAGCCCTTCATTGTGTGTCAGTGTGATATGAAGCTTGTTTGTGGGTTTTTCACAAGGACTTTATTTTACCCCACGCATGCAAAACACTCACTGAGCTGTCTTGTTTAGCTTTGTGGTCTTCTTTTCCATGCCGGCGTCTTCCTCTGCTGAGTTCTTCGCTTCTGTTACTGCCTTCCTTCTGGGCCTCGGCACATCACTGAAATAGAGGGAGTGATTACTCCAGGCTACAGGTGTGCCACTCATCTCACCTGGGACTAGCCCCCGAGACCGTCCAGCCCCACCTCTGCTGTCTGCAGCTGAGGAAAGGTCACATCCCACCACCACCACTGTCGCTCTCTTCTGTTTCCAGCTGATTACTAATAGCTGTCATTTGGAAATTATTTTGAGCACTTGTTTGGGGGCTTTGAGATGACCTTTAAAGGCAAGGTCTCTGTCTCAGTAACAGTTGCAAACATTCTTGTTTCTTCGTCATTCTTTTCCCCACCCAGCTGCAAGCTAACAATTTAGATTCTTTTCATTTCTGCTATAAATAATTGCTCTGCCTGAAAGAAATTTCGAGAGAGGTTGATAAGCAAGAAAAATGTTACCCATCTCTCCATGCATCACAAAACTAGCTGCATTTCATTTATTTTTATTTTTTTTATTGTAGGCACTCTATGACATTCATTTTCCGTTAGTCCCCCACCTATTCTTTTATACGACCTTGTACTGTAATGAAAGATACAGTTATATGAAGAGGAACATGGTATTGGCCATAGAAATGAGAAACTCTTGTCCTTTTCATTGGGAAGGAGAGAAGGATTGCACGTTTGTAATGTCAGCAGAGTCGATCAAAGGTCTTAAAGTACTTCAGAAATTAATAGGAATTAAATGACTTTCTTTAAAGAAAGCTGAAAGAAGGATCCAGCAGAATGTGGTGAAGGTTTTCATCATTATTTAAGCTTTTGGCTGTGTATTGACACAGTTCATGTGTCAGTGTGTTGTTCTTGTGCAGAAGCATTACCAGAGGCCACGGTAAAGGGAACTGAGACATTGACCTATTTTACACTTCATTTAGTCACGTCTATAACATTTAATCATTTAGTGCTTTGAGGTGTTTTTTTCTTCACAAAGTGCTTCACATTGCAAGGACATGAGAACAGATTAAGAAGACAAAGCTACACACAGTGATGAAAAATATGAGCCTCTAAATCCAAAAAGTTGGGAAGAGAAGTTTGTTTCTTTGGAAGTACTTCAACGTAAAAAGTCAGTTTACTTTTCAAACAAATAAGATGGCAATAGATTTTCAAATGACTGCACTTCACTGACTTCACAGAATAAAAATACATAAACAAGTTCGAAAATGTTTCTTTTAAAGGAGAGTCTGCTAAACGGAGCTGGAGTGGTAAGCTGTTCCAGAGCCTTGGTGTCAAAGACTGAAAGGCCGTGTTCCCACTAGGTTTCAATCTTGTACCAGGGATAACTAATAGATTTTGAGCTTGTGAGTAAAAACAGCGAGCAGCATTTGATTTAACAAGAAGATGAGGTATATGTATTCAATCTGGTTCTGTAGTTTTCCATAGAGTCATTTTGTGAATGCACTGACTACAATCACGTGGAAAAGAAAGCTTTGAAAGGATTTTATAAAGTCCTATGAAAAATTAAGTATCCCCTTACTGCTCATCAAATGATCAGCTGATGATCTCACCAGAAATGGACACCTCAAATTCACCCCAAGGTCAGTGCAAAGAGTCTGCATCTCAGAGTCAGGCCTCAGTCAGCATGTTAAATGCTAACGTTCATGACTTTCAAATTACAAAAAAACTGTACAAAGAGCTGGAAGGGCTGCTGTTAGTAAGATGTTGGGGTTTTTTTTCTTTGAGAAAGAAGATGGCACTATGTAAGGCGGTTGCAAACAGATAAACTAAAAGACTTCTGGAACAAAGTCCATGGCTGGAGGTTTCTGTTAAGACTATTTCTTTCCCACTGTTGCCAGGCTCTTGCTCACAGGGTATGTTTCTCTAGGGATTAAATCTAAGATATATAATAGTGGTGTTAATTGTTCAAATTCTAAAATGTAAATGATCAAAAATATTAAAAAGTCACACCTTCCTGTTCGGCATCAGTCGACTCTGTCTTTCCTCAGAGTCCACTCATCTTCTCCTCCTTCACACCCTCCACAGTTTACCACGTTAGCAGACAAAGTAATTGGCAGAAAATAAAAGAAAACACACAGTATCAGTCCCATTCTTTAATACATCAGTAATCACCACTATCTGCTTGCCCCCAAGAGGCCCTGCCTTACATAGTCCATCATTTGCACTAATGCATAAATTCCCCATTTCTTCTTTAATTGTTTTCAATTAGCTTCTTGTTAGCACTTTCATATGTGGCATCATACGCCTGCACTTCCCTTTCTTCTCACTTTTTTCGCACTCTCACAGGGTGGCTGAGAGAGAGAGGGCACACATGCAAAGCCAGAAGAGCTAAAATTCAAGAAGTGTTGAATGTTTGTGTTGGAGGTCAAGAAAACTGAAGATGACAAAAGTGGCTATAAATACTTGACAGCGTGACTAGAAACCATAGCAGAGGGACTGGGCACAGAGGTAATAGTTTCAGGTGTCATCAGCTGAAGATGAAAGGAAACACAGAGAGACATCTTCATCCTCCTTCCTGCTCACCACCACATAATGAAATAATTAGATAGTTAGAGAAGTAATTGGAATTTTTCTTTCCTCCCACTGAGACGTTCGCTCAGCGGCAGAAATGAGCAAAGAGAACAAAAAAGGGAGCACAGATTTGGAGCAGCCTCACCACACCCATCTGAGCCCAAGCCTGCCCCACTGCATTGTGGGGAGACAGGGAGCCAAATTTGCCTTGACCAATCGTTTGCATGTTCAGAGTCAGCTGTGCATATGCACTCGGCATATTTGTCTGTGCATTAGGGGAGGAGACTAATTTCACTGCTCTCGTTCGGTCGTTCGTTGTTTCGCGGCAGGGGGTGATTTGTCAACCAATCCGAGAGCTCGACCTAGTTTTTGTACTCCTTTCTTTCCCAAAGCTATGGGCACGTTCAGAGGATACAGTCAATGTACCGAAGCCAAAGTATGGTACATGTTGTGATACAGTGCATTGTTGTGTTGAGTCACCTTCTTATGAGACACCAGCGGACTTAAGTTGCTTTTGTAGCGTTCCTGCTGCGTTAACAAGTGTGTGTACGTGTGTGCAGTGGTTCTGGTGTGTTAGTCACAGAAATAGCTGCCAGCGCACATCAGCCTCCTTTCAGCTCATCACCGGATACTTCAGAGAAATGAGATGAGATGAGATTAGGGATTTAGTTTGCTGAGAAGCCGTCAGATTGAATCGGCACACTATGTTTAGGTTGCGTTCTTCCTTGTTTTCTCTAACAGTTTGTTTGGCACTCTGTTTGACCACGCCTTTGGCCAGTTGTTGCTCATATTTGCTTTATTCATACTTGTCTTCAGTCTCCTGCACACACACCCACACATGCGCAAACATGCATGCACACGCTGCATGTATATGCATATACATACAACGTGCCGGCGGTGGTTGTGACTCTTAGTAAACACGCTTTTATATTTGTATTTGTTCTCGCACAGAGAAGCACTAAATGCTTCAATTGTTCCGCTGAAATTAGTTCTCCTGCAGAGAAGAAAGGATTTCATGTTTTTTTTTCCCCTCTGCTGTGATGTTTTGTCTCACAGTGCTTTTTGTCATTAGATTTTCCGTGTTTCAAAAGACTTCTCACTTTGCAAGAATGTTTAATTTGTGAACAGCAATCCAGTGCTGGTCTTTTTTTTTTTAAACCATGAGTTTATGATCTAAAATGATTTCTTTTAAAAATATTCAGATTCTTATGACTCGTTAATCTTATATTTTCTTCTCCCTTTGACACCATATTTGTAAAAGATTTTGCCATGCTCAATGACTTTTTTTAAAATCAGATATTGCGGAATTTGCATACTAATGATATTTAAATCCTGAGATACAAAAAAAGCAAGACTATTTTTGCAAGACTGAGCATATACAGTGAAGCCCCTTCAGTGAGTGAACAGCTGAAAGTCAGCTGACCTGGTTCTAACTACCACTAATCCTACATTAACATTTCTACATCCTCATAAAGGTTTGCTTTCAATTTACAAAATGTCATCCTCTACATATGTAATCAAACATACTAAACAGTCTGAGCATGCTAAAGCAGCTGCACAGCCGTGCTGGTGACAGTGATATTAATCCCAAGGTGATTTTTTTTCTTTTTGTTAGAGAGGAAAACTATAATATAGTGTCTCATTAAAGCATCCTTTCTTACTTGTGTGTCATCTGCAGCCTTGAAATCAGATGCTCAGTCTTCATTTAGACTCTGTGGCAAGGTCACCAGAAATGTATTTCTTTGGAGCAGTCATTCAGGCATCATCCAGTCAAAATAGACAGCTGATCCTAGGGGCGACATTACTGTGAAGCTCATATTAAAAAACAAAAGACAGAAAAGCTTTTATTTTCTTTTAAATTTCCTTTAGCTACCAAGGCCAAAACTGTACATTTTATATGAGCACACAAAGAAAAACACCAACAGTAGCAAAATGCAGTTCATGAAGAATATACAAACTTAATTTATTAGCAGGAAAGTTTTCATACTAATTACTTACAGCTACATCCTAATACCTCCTATATATTTTAATTATTCTTGTGGCCACCAGTTTAATTTCAAAATAAAATACTTTTACAGTATATTTGACTGCACAGCAGCAACTACACTCTTCTTTTTTATCGCTAATTTTTGTTTTGTTTTATTTTTCAGCCTCTCTTTATTTTGTTTTGGCTTATCAAGCTGTAGTATATTAGAAAACTGTGCATTCAATATAGAATAGAACAAGAACAAATCCCTTTCAAGCAGTGGTTGTTGCTACTTGATAAATGTAAGTGTAGAATTAGTGCTTAGTTACTTGTAATAATCTGGTTGTATGTTTGACCTTTTTATTTTAGACTGGCTAGTGAACTTATCCTAGTGCCTCTAATCTGAAATAAAAAAGCAAATGTGTAAAATCAACTGAAAACTGAAATAATAAATGTCTAAAATCTCGGATTTGATGTTTTGAATCATTTGGGGTGGTGTGTGAAAAATGGCCACCCTCACATAGGTGATCAATGTGGAACAACGGGTTATTCTTGCAGTAAATTCAGAGCTTCTGCTCGTTAACTTATCATGTGATGCTCCTGTGTCATTCCAAATCCGTGCGTCCTCACATTATCGCTGGCAGATGATATGTTTCAATCAGGGTCAAAGTGCAAAGAATGACAGGGAATAATGTCACAGAGAATGATGTTATTTTTACCGTTAAACACCAGTCTCTGTTTAAATTGCTGCTGCTATTTAGAACAGCTATATTCAAGAGGGCAGAGATCATAAACACCAGAGCTCTGCTGCACTGCACTGATCAGACAAAGCTTTTTTTCTTTTTTTTTCAAGACATTTTTGTAATCATTATTGCAACTTTATTTTTTAACAAAATAATAATATCTAACTTAAATAGGCATGTCAATCACCATCCGCCCAATGTGGAAGGTTGCGTTCTGGCTAGCTGTTTTGTTCACTAACTAATACTCAGGTTTTTCTGAACTAAAAAAGATGATTGTAACAGCTCTGTGTAGTAGTTACTGTTTTACTTAAACTTGCTTCTTAGGACCTTGAACAACACTTTAAACTGACAGTTTGTGGCTGTAATGGCCACTGTGGGCCCTGATTTCATAGGTAACCCTCTGTAATGTATTTACCACCTTATGTGTAATTCAGGATTTTCTTTTACTACTAATGGTAGTCACTTCTGTTTCTTGCCTTAGAGTTGAAATCTGGGTTGTTGTGTCTGAAATAATGCTGGCTGTTTATAACAAATAGAGAAAAGTGCTCGGTGTTTGGTGCGTCTCAGAGAGTACTGGGTTAGCCAAACTTCATGTTGTTTTTAATAACACTTTGCATTTCCATCAGCTATATGTGGAATAGAAATTGTATTTATATATCACCTTTTATTATCTGTAAAGTAAGACTGATTTACAGTGGAAAACAAAAAAATTGAAAATATAGGCGTAAACAGAAAAATAAACAAATATG
Organism: Pelmatolapia mariae; assembly: GCF_036321145.2. Taxonomy (NCBI): domain Eukaryota; kingdom Metazoa; phylum Chordata; class Actinopteri; order Cichliformes; family Cichlidae; genus Pelmatolapia; species Pelmatolapia mariae. Next base: position 7,601,773 of record NC_086232.1, on the reverse strand, counting down.
AGGCAACATAAAAATAGGCACGAGTGAAATGTAAAATCTGAGTTAATAAAGCAGAATACGTCAAACATGTTACACGGCAATAAAAGCCACAAAGAAATTGTTGCAGTACGTGTCTGCATACAGACACACACACACACACACACACACACACACACACACACACACACACACACACACACACACACACACACACACACAGCGATTAGCTACAGGTGTGGGAGAATATGAAAGTTTTTGAGAGTAACAGTTGTCATGGACTTTGAATCAGCAAGCAGCTTGTTCCAGAGAACAGGATCAGCGTGACTGAAGACGGCCTCGTCAGAATAATTCTCATAGATCGACTTCTGTACGTTTATTTTACAGGTGTCAACAGGTTATCATCAAAGAGTGTTGGATATGTATTTAGGGGCCAAAAATTAAAGCCAAGCGTATTTAATACATGCGTTTTTGTGAGTTTTTGAGACTTCTCTTTTACCCTCAAAAAATGATATAAATTGCATGATAGATTTTTAATGACTAAATTGTAAATGTGATACAAATTAAAACTCATATATGCAGATTAAAAATAATATATCTTTTATATATTTTGCCTAAAGGTTCAACAAACACTCCATTATCAAATAATTAAAGATTTCTGGCAGTTATTTCATGTTGCAGGTTTTAAAGGGTTAAATACTGAAGGTCCAAGTCAAAACAACTGAAATGGTTTAGAATATGTGTCAGTTAGAAAGATTAATTTCCTTGTTCTTGTTCTTGCTAAGATTTAAGGGGGAAAAGGACATATTCTGATTTTATAGGGTTAAGGTTTGGATGTAATGACCTTGCAGGGATAAAAAAAACTGTAAAGAAATTGAAACCCTAGCTTATTAGAGCGTTAGGAATAGTAAATGATGCTCAGTTATTCCCTCCAGTTTGCACTCCCATGTATTGTCTCATTTTCATGACCCTGGATTTATTCGACTTGGATTAAGGATTTCTACGAGGACCGTTTTTTTGTAACTTCTTCGCCCACTTTTGTAAATGTCAACCCTACAACACCACAATTAATGTCTCCTGGAAAGATTGTCTGAAACTGTGTGATATTATTCATGTTTCCCCTTTTTTTTATTAAACCATATCCATCTCTCCTCCTCCCTAACCCTCTCTATTACAGCCAGGCTTTCAGCTATAAACAGTTCTAGGAGACCACATACCTGCACTTCCTTAACTCCTTACTGCTGTTAGGGTTAATTAGGTATTGATTTGATCAGGACCAGGCAAGGGGCCTTATTCTAAAGGCTTTGGTCACAATGAATTATTAATGTTCATACAGAACTATATATAGCGTGCATCCAGTGGTCACAAGAAAGTCAAACATTGGTTCCTCTGTGCTGCTTAACCGAATCCCTGTTTGCTCCCCTCTCTGCTTCCTGCTCAGATTGATTGCACTACTTCCTTCAGGGTCATGTTCATTTTTTTTCTTTTGGCTGTTGGAAATTTGAGAGATGTTGTTTCTTTACACGTTTGGGTGTGCTTTGATTTGACAAGCACACCCTGAGTGAATTTTTTAGTTGCTCCATTGCTCTTGACAAATACAAAGCAGCGTTGTGAGAGCACCGAGAGGCAGACTTTCACTGATCTGATGCTGATGGTGTTTTCCTAAGAGATATATCCACACAATATTTTAAAAAAAAAAAACAAAAGTCCAAATCTGGTTAACGCCAAGCAGAAACATCAGTGAATGAATACCAAAACTGCACTTCATCTAATGACCCAAAGTGAGCCTCCTTTCAGCCTTGAGAAAGTCTGTCTGTTACGAACAAAAGCTTTGGTCTCTACAGAGTTTCCAACCTTCATAATAACTTGCAGCTAACGAAGCTTGCTAGCATTAGTTGATGGCTTAGCATCTTCTAGTCTAAATATGACAGCTTTTAGCTCCAAGATTCCAAAATGGTGGCAGGCATTATGTGGCTACATCCATCTATTATATAGAGTGTGGGGTTATCACGTTTTCTGTCCGCTTTCATTAACTCGTAAACATACCATAAAATGCCAAAGCTTTAATTAAAAAATAATGGCTCCTAGTGTAAAGTTGCCGAGCATGTATGTCTACATCATCCACTTCTTCTTTATCGTTAAAGTGCTGTGTGTGTTATACCCTGCATGTGCAGCAGCTTCACCGTGATTCACTGCATCGGTCATTTGTTCACATATTTGCCACAATTGCTCGTCGTGTGCACCAAAATGCACACCGTTCAGCTTGATGTCTGCTGATTCTGTGCATGTGTGCATTTTTGTGTATGTGCCTCAGTTTTGGTCATGCTCCTCTCAGCTGTGCTGCTGTACTATGTGAAGTGAAATGAAGTGGCACAGTGGAGATTTCAAAGATTTGTGTGCGAGAGAAAGAGGAAGAGAGTTTATATTCACATGTATTTTTGCATAACACAATGACACAGTCCCAGATGCCATAGAGTGTGTGTGTGTGTGTGTGTGTGTGTGTGTGTGTGTGTGTGTGTGTGTGTGTGTGTGTGTGTGTGTGGTCTCTTTCTACTAAGTCATGTGTGACTGCTTTTGGACCCGCAGTGTGTGTGTTCACTAACTGACCTACATTTCTGGAGCTTTTGCCAGTGGCCCAAGAGACTTTGTCACTGTTATCTCATCTAGCCAATCACAGCCCCTAATCTCATTTTGTCCAATCACATCCCCAATCTCATGTGTCCAATCATGGCTTTGGCCTTCGGGGGAGTCATCTTCTACTCTACCCGGGCTTCTGTCGGAGAAGCGTTTGCGGCTGACTGTACCTTTTAAACACTCACCATCTTATGGCCCAAATAGAGTAGCAGCTCAGTAATTTTGACTTTCAGCGCTGATTTCTCATGCAGCGCTGCAACCCTAATTATATTCCCCCGACTTGAAAGGAGAGCTGTGTTTCTGCGCACATTGCCAGCTGGAGAGGAAGAGGAAAAAAAAATTGAAGCTTTTGAAAATTCTTTGAAGCTTCCATTTTTTTGTTATCAAAGCTGTCTTTGTTGGTTGCATGAATTTTGCATGTGCAGGTTTAAGGGAACTGTGATGTGCGGGTGTGTGTGGTAAGCTGGGTAGGTGGATGTGTTTTCATACAACATATTTTGCAAAATATAAAAAAGTGCCCATCACAATAGGTTTAATCAATACCATCCATGTGAATATCAACTATAAAATATTAACTTAATTAACAATATTAACTTAAAAATTGACCACATTTGGTTTGACGCTACTTGAATTGTTTCTAATCTAGTGCTGTAATCTATATAGATTATATAAAGTAGCTGTGTATTTTCCATATCGATAAGGGATGACCTGTTAAATAGATGATGCTGGAGTTGTTGCAGTAGTTATCATGTTATTTCATTTTAAACTCAACCTGAGCTGGATTTTGCCAGACAAAAGTCTTGAGTAATATTTCTGTATGTGTTGTTGTGTCACCACATGGCAGATGTTTCTGGAAATTAAAACATAGGCACAAGTTCATTTGTATCTGGCTGTAGGCCAACACAAGCCTGGAGACTAAGGGACAGATAATGAGGGATTTCTTTCTGCATCTCTTTCACAAACACACACCATTTCACACACTTTTTTCAGTGTGACTTACCGTGTGGGTGTTCCTGCGCGTCTAAGCGCATAATCAGTAATGTGCTCATTGTTTTAAAACCAAGCATATAAAGTCACATTTTCATGGCAAAATGAAAAAAAAGAGACTTGAAAAGCATCTGGAAATAAATACAGTGTTTTGATAGATACACCGTCAGATTAAAGCTGATTGTTAGTATTGTTGCGGTCACAGTTTGAAACCAGTGTGCTCAGATACACGAGTCAACAAGTTGAAAACCAGCTGTCTCATGTCGTGTATTAATTACGGCAAAACAAAAATAAGTGCAAAATCAAACCAGATTCATTCCAACTGCGTTTCTTCCACATTGGATTGAAACCTATAAAATGCAGCTGCAGTCCTTGAATCTTTGACCTCTTTCCTATATTGGTTGCTTATAGTGTTGGTGCTGTGGGAGCTGAAGTGTTGCTGCTGACTGTAATGATTTTATAACAGAAATACATTTCCATGCAGGCTCTGGTTTTTCAGTCTCTGCTATTCCTGCGAGTAAAGAAGCATGGCCTCAGACTGTCATCTTCAGCACCGAGCGAAGTGGCCACACTTGAACTGTGTTCGTGTGTGAGTGCGTGCAGCGTCTCCTGCACGCACCCCTTGAACCCTTCCATCCCCTGCTCAAAATGCACACACATTTAAACACACATATGTCTTTGTCTCCGTTTTTCTCCGTCTGCCTCTGTTTCCATTTAGTGGAGGATGGGTTGGGGGGAGGAAAGAGAGAAGAAAGGTGGAGGTGGTGGTGGTGGGGGGTGGTCAGGTTGAAAATTACAATACGTATTTATGGGTTTTTTTGTGTGCTGTTGCTTGGCAACACCACATCGGGGGTATTTACAGTTAATAAAAAGTGAGTGACATTAGCTTGGTGTATTAGAGGTAAATCGCTCATTTGCTTTAAGAGCTAGAAAGAAAGCTTGTGTGTTTGTGTGTGTGTGTCTTTTCTTTTTATTGTGTGTGTATATGTAATAAGTGCTCACTGAGCCTTATCTTTGTAGATATTTAACTCTTTGTGTGACCGAAAGGCCTTTGTTTTTTGTGCTCTAACATCACTCTGTGTGTGTGCGTATACAAATATATTTTCATATTTGTGTGCACACATAAAATAATATGTTGCTAAATGTTTACATTTTCATTTAAATAGTTTTTTTTCCACATTTATTATTATATCGCTTTTTTTTCCTTTTGTGCATCAGCAGAAATCTATCCCAGGAGAAAAGCACGTTGTCATCACATTTCCTCCTTAAAAGAACGATTGTTTTATTCCACGCGGCTGTATTTTTGGTTGCTGCCATTTGTTGTTTCGATGGGAACTGTGTCAGCTGGCATTAACGTCACATCTTGTCTGTCTTTCACAGGCTTTGAAAGCATCTTGGAAGGCTTGTTTGGGCCGGGACTAGTCAAAGACATCACCCTTTTCCAAGGTAAACATGCAAAACAAACAAATCAGCATTTGCAAATACAACTGTATACAAACGCACCGACCATAGTTAGCAACGCAAATGGCAGTCTGTCCTACCAAGTCTTTGGCAGCTGACGTACCAAGTAACACACACGTGATGAAACTGTGAGGGGAAAAAATGGGAACTTTAATAAAATGAAATAAACAAAACAACAAAATGGATATTTATTGAGAGAAAAATAAAATAAATCCTTTTTATCAGTGACAATGCTGTTTGGAAGGACTAAAGTCATTTTCATCTTGTGCTCTGGAGAGCTTTTACATATTTCTTTTTTAAAAAAAAAAACAATAGACATGTGCATACAGCAGGAGCTCAGCTCTCAATTTAGCTTAGTGTTATTCAGCGTGAGAGACACTATGGACCTTCAATAAATATATACTGACATGACAATGAGCGACACAGCATCTCCCCATTGATCTGTCTTTAAAACATTTATTGCCTACAGAAGTGACGCTTCTGCAGAAAGCATTTAGAATACAAAACAATATGATTAATTCATACAATAGCCTTTAATTTATGCAGGCCAGATGTCACTAAACAGAGCTGGAGAAGGACAAAAACTGGCAGCCTGGACCAGCTGAGCTTGATGGCTTCTCTGGTAATGAGGCTCTCACTGCTCTCTAATGGTCTGATGCTAGAGGAGCTGGTAAACGGCTAAATACAGTGCAAAAATATAGTGCCTTAAATGCATCTGCTACGACTGCATTCACGGTGAGAGCACGAGCAGCAGAAACAGGGCTCGGTCTGAATCACACAGCTGATGTCACAGATCAGCACCACCCTGCAGATGTGTCTTCATGTTACCTGCTGACTTGAATGTGGATCTGCACATCTGTATTAAAATATTAAAATAATATTATGGTGTATGCAGTCATTCCTCTTTTTCATAAAATCCAACATGCCAGGTCTTTTAACCTTTACTTGAACCTTTATGTGATTTTTCTTCTGTTATCTTAGATTCTTTTAGTTGTAGAATATTCAAATATTCGCCTCTTCAAATTTTGTTAGAAGATTTAGCTATTTTTCATATCCCTTCGGCAGAATCTCTTTTTCCCAAAAAATCCATCAAAAAAAAGGAGAGTAGAAAAACTACAGACTCAAGAACAGCCCTCCCTCTTTGCTGTGCTTATTAGGTGAGTGATTAGCAAGGCCTCAGAGAGTTCCAGAGAGCAGCGCAGCATCTTCTGTTGCTTTTTCCCTGAGTGAACACTTTGCATATAAATATAGGCCAAGTTACAGCAGAGCCATTGTCTTTATCTCTTATGTATGTATGTTGATTTTTTTTATTCACATGTATTACTACCAGTTGATCATCATTTAAAGGCCACAGTCTACATGAATGTATTGCTCACCATGTCTGTCCCTTTATGTCCTGATGTCTGCTTATAATAATAATGCACCATGTCACATAGCTCACATAATCTAAAACCAGTTGCTTGAATGAACAGAACTACAGTAGAGCCCCTTTGGGATGTGGTGATATTGGATATTTGCATCACGGATGTGCAGCCAATAGATCTGCAGATCTGTGTCATGCTGTCAAGTCAAGGTGGACCAAAACATCTGAGGAATCTTTCCGGCACCTTGTCGAATCTATGCCACAAAGGATTAAATGCCATTTTATTAGGTATACTTTACTAGCACTAGGTTTGACCACCTTTTTCCTTCAGACCTGCCTTGAGTGTACAGCCTTTAGTGCACAGGTGTTGAACTCCAGGCCTCGAGGGCCGGTGTCCTGCAGGTTTTAGATGTGTCCTTGATCCAACACAGCTGATTTAAATGGCTAAATTACCTCCTCAACATGTCTTGAAGTTCTCCAGAAGCCTGGTAATGAACTAATCATTTGATTCAGGTCTGTTGACCCAGGGTGATATCTAAAACCTGCAGGACACCGGCCCTTGAGGCCTGGAGTTCGACACCCCTGCTTTAGTGGAAGAAGCGTTAAACAATCACAGTGTATGCATTTTCCAGCGCTCAATCATATGCTGGTTCCCCAGTCTGTCATCCAAACTGGTGAACCCCAGTGCATATGTAAATTTATGAAGTATATTTGTGGTTGTACAGCATTGTCTGTGTGATGACTGCTTTCATTCACATTCTGAAACTCAGGATGCCATAAACACAGATGGTGTGTTTGCATTCAGGTATTCTATCATTTGTGGCTCTTCCCCCATGCACAACACTCACGGTACTTATGGGAATTACAAAATGAGTTTTTACATCAGCAAAACCCAATTGTTACATGTTCTCATAAATATCATGTGACTAAAGCGAAGGAAGGCTGCCCGGCTCACTCTCTCACATGCACTCTCAGAAAAAACAAGGTCAACATGGCGTTCTGGTGTCATGTGACCCATCCCCCACCAACTTAAAGCATTTTTAAAATATTTCGGGCATGTCATTTTCAATCATGCATTACACTTGTGCGCAGACATACACACATATATACATTGTCTCCCAAGTAAAGCTGGCACATGAGGCAGCAGAGAAGCCTCCCTCACATAAAAACACAAACGCCTAGCAAAAGTTAATCTTTGTGACTTGAAGAGGAAAAAAAACCCAAACAGAATGCTGTCTCATGAATTATTTTCCCTCAAAGGGCCCTCACCCTCCTTTGTGTTTCCCAGACTTTCTGTCTAAAGCTGAAGTCAGCCAGCTCTCACTTTAGAGTTATATATTTACTGATTTGAGTCCTGTGGGCGCAGAAAACTTTCTCTGCCTGCGATCAAAATGTCAGAAATGTTAAAGGTCTGTTTAAGAAAGAAGGCGCTGCTACGTGATTCAGAGCAAGTGAAGCTGAAGTCTGATGATTGCAATAGTTGCCGATAGCTTCCATGTTTTTTTCTGTTTTTTGGTCAGTGGTTTGCTGTAATCTTGTGCACAAAACCAAGCATATAAACATAATTATGCAGGGTGCTGAGGGGCATACACTAAGATATGCAAAGATATACAAGCTCACGTTAAACAGCATAGATGTACATTACAGAGAAATCACATCTGCGGTAGCTTGGAAACCGTGTAGCTCTTAATCTCAAACAAACCTGCGTTTTCTTAGTTTTCACGTTTATGAAAGCAGGCTGCTGCTGCTGCAGGTATGCTCAGCTGATTATGTGCATGTAAACAAGCCGAGAGCTGAGCAGGGCCCCACACACACACACACACAGTAAAAGCTTTCTCTAAACTGTGCCAATATCGCCTTTGTGTTTACTACTTGCACACACTCACAAATACCTTGAATACTGTTAGGGTGGGGTGGGGGTTAAGCTAGCTGTGGGACTGGAGCTTAATTGGCGCATTCCCAGGGATACTGTAAGTGGCACAACCACGGGGTTCAAGCACAGCTCACCTTTGACCTTTTTCATTCCTGCCCCGGAGACAGAGATGCACAAAGAAACCAACAGAGTAGTAACTGAATCGTCTGCACGTCTCGCAGGAAAATGATGGGAAGCTGGAGAGTTCAGGCACATATCTGCACACACACTTTAAAAAAGGGGAAAACTAGCAGACCCTATTTATAGGATTTGGACAGGTTCTTCTTAAAGAAGCATGCTGGTGTTCTTCCTGATCGGATCTTACTTGTGTGTCTTACTCTGCTGTAGGGTGTGATCATGAGGTGAAACAGATTAAACTTTTAGCCAGAGGGGACAGAAAAGCAGCGGTTGGGATTTAGTTACTCTTTAACTCCAAATCCTATTGGTTATATTTTCATCTTCAGATATTTCATTTTTGGCAGCCTTTTGTCTTGTTCAGTACAGCGCAGCGTGAAAATCCATTTTTAAACTTTCTTTGTAATCGATTACACCGAGGCATCAAGTGCAAAGGGAGTGCTTTGCGTCGCCTCAAAACAAATAATATAGCTTTTACAAAACTGATTGCAGACTTGATGTTCACTGTAAGGGATTATACAACTCAAACAAATTGGATTATTGATTTTCTAATCTTACAAAGTAATGGAAGGTCATGGTATGGCACAAAGAAACAAACAAAAACTCCTGGAATGTCATCTGCTTGTCACTTGCTATTGCCCGCCTGCCCTCGTGTACTCTGTTTTCATGCCTTATTGGTATTATTTTGTACATTGTGCTCTTTTTATACGTGCGCCCCTGCTTTGTTTTTCAGTTATTGTCAAATTATAAATGCGAAAAAAATAAAAAAAGAAAAAGGAAAAAGAAAAAAAAAAAGATAGAAATTTAAAGGCATGGATGGACACAGTTGCCGATATTAGCTTGTTGCAGAAACATCTATTCCCAGCACGTATGCCAGCTCACAGTCGACACAAAGAAGGAAATTGAAATAAATACGATTCCTTTAATCAAATTGACCTTACTGTGAATAAAATGTAGATTATCTGTATCAGCAGTGTAAAGAGTGCAAGGATGAGTGGAAATGCATGCAAGCCATAAACCCAACAAATGGAGAAGAGAGATGGATTGTGCAAACCCGGCCCTCTGATAAAGCAGTCACTGGAGCAGTGCCAGGTGTGGCTCCCCTATGGACCCACCTCTGCTACTCTGCCCTCCTCCCACACAGAAACACGAACAAGCAGAGTGGGGAGGGGTCATCACAGTAACAAGACAGGACAGGGTAGAATTGCTGAACATGGCTTCATGTACAAATGGTTTCTTTATTACGTCAGAGTGTACTGTATATATTTACATTTCTGCATGTGATGAATGCAGCAGTAAAGATGAGCATCAACATATTTTTTTTTAATATTCTACTGTTTTTTTATTTGTTTTTGTTTTTAAATGTTGCTATTCATTTGGACCTAAATAAATCAGGCGGTTCAATCCTGCTATTTTTCTAAAACTGCAAAAGATGAAGGGTTTTTTTCTTTCTTTAAGGACAATACTGTACAATAAAGAAAATTACATAAAAACAGAGCTTTTACTGCTTTGTCTTGAAATGACTGGGTAATAGTGACGCAAGAAGAAAAAAACCCCAAATGAATCAAGCACAAGAAATATCGAGTTGTTTAATGAGACCGAGGGCATTCCTATACATATGGAAACAAATGCATTAAAGCAAAGCAGTTTGTGCTACAGATATATCACAGCAGAACTGCAGGCATCCCTGTGTGATGTTAAAATGAACATCATACACCTTACATTTATCAGATTTTCACAGTTTAAGGAATAAATTCTCACGTCGTAACACTTTGTGAAACACTTTCACCTGAGATTCAGCGTGTCTGCTTAGTTGCTGAAAAGGTGTCATTTTGGAGATGGGAAGTTTTGAATTGGCACACACTTCATGTTCACAGGATGTTCTGATATTGTTCTGTCTCTCTGTGGAGCTGACTCGTCCCTCCTTTTCCCTCCTATATATATATGGTTTTAAATGGAGGTGTAATACCATGGCAACAGCTCAGCTGTAGCCAGTGTCCTCAGCTCAGAAGGTGCTATGTTGGTAAAAATGTATTTCTGCTGCTGACATCATCTAAATCAATCATCATCTAATCATAAGAGGACAATCACAGGATTATTATTGATATGAGAAACCACTGATCAGAGGTTGTTGTTGTTTTTAATTGGATTATATGGAGCTTTTATGGTTTATGTCATACATGTTTAAAATTACAAAACTTGATATTTTGATTTCAGCTTCCACCTCTCCATCAGCCTGAGATGAGATCAGAACCACACACCCAGTAATATCTGTCCATTCTGTGCACAGAACAACAAAACAACAACAACAAAAAGTAAAACTAGTCAAGCCTCCAACAGCAAATAATTAATTATAAATGTTAAGTGAAAAGTAATAGTAACATGCAGCTAATTTGTTCTGTATAAGAGTGTTTACACACATCACCATTTTTGCAACCAGAATTTTCTGTAAACATAAATTATTGTGCTGACGCATTTGCATTTATAGTAGAGAAATGCATTATATATTTCTATACAAGTGTAGAAATATATCTTTAGCTGCTCAGACTTGCTTTAACCTCCTAAGACCCGAACTCTTCCACGGCATGCATTTTTAATTTCTCTTTGATATTTGGGCATATTGGGGCCCGATGAATGTAAAAACAAAGAATTACCAGATTTTTTTTTTTACCTTAATTTTGTTTTTAAGAAAAATAAGAGGCACATATGAGGATATTCGTTTAAAATTTTGATAGAACAGTAGCAGTATAATGTCCTCGTAAGTGGATATCAGGCCCTTGTAGAGCAAAATTGATTATTTTGGTCTAAATAACCCAAAATGTGATGTCCACATATGTGGACGGCAGGTCCTAGGAGGTTAAATGTGATTTTGTGGTTGCCCACAATGCTCGTGTGTATTTGATGAGTTAGATTCTCTTTTGAAATGTGAATTTAGAGCAGAGTAAAACACCTGCAGAGGCAGAGAGTCTGCACACTGTCAGGATTTTGGCTTAATGATATGAAGCTCATAAAACTATAAGGAGACACCAGTGAACTTTGTCATCCAGAAAAACACATTTAAGAGAAATCAGTTTTGGAAATTGGACATTCTTTGTGAAGACGGCTTCAGGGCGTGAATCCCTCAAACTGATCCAGATATATGCACAAAGACGTCCACGCTGCTTTTGGAGGTCTAAGGCAATAATGTGACTGATACCTGATTGAGCTTATCTGTCAGTCACAGGTGTGGTTCATTTTTACACAGCATGCTTGTGGAATGAATCGCTGGAATTTAGTCAGTCACTGTAATTAAAAGTGAATCACTTTATTGCTGTTGTTGATCTGGGTGGTGGTCCCTGAGCTGTCAGTCTCTCTCGGCTTATCAGTCTGGATTTCTCCCTCGATTCATATACACCTCGCTAATGATCTGCACCTGGATATTCAAACTGAATAATTGTAGTAGTGCCTTGCAAATCAAGTAAAACACACAATAAACCTTCACCACGTTGTTTTACTTTGTTTCTACTGTTACACTAACAGATTCTGCTCCCGGGTAGCGCATCAGTCAACTTATGAGATCCTGAGCATTATGGGAGTTTGAGTTAGTCATTAATTGCATACTTTCTGTCATTCAGACTGCGAGCCAGAGGAAGTGTCTGACTGGTCCTTTGATGAAAACTGTCTCTTCTGCTGCTTAAGACGTGAGAAAGTCAAGGTAGGTGGCATTGCAGTTCAGTCTCCCTTTTAGATAAGAACTCTCATTCTAATTACATGGCTGTGATTTCACAACTCTTCAGAAGCTGCTGGGTGGTATCACTTTTACCTCACAACACGAAGGTGCCTGATGTAAATGGAGCAGGGTTTTTTTTTATATATATAATATGGAGTTACATTAGGTTTTGTTTTCACCTGAATAAACTAATGTTAGCTTTTTAGCAGCACACTCGATTGAACAATTTGTTTCAAAGAATAAGCAGAATACAGAATATGGGGGGTGATGGGTAGGGGCTGCATTTTATAATGTTTAATTGTGTAATTGTGCTGTGGCATAGCTGGGTTTATTTATTTCATACTTTGAGTGCAAAGGAAAACATTTTGCCTGCTTTTCTTTTTCTTTTTGTTTTCATAAATGTGGTTAATGGGAATTAACCACATTAAATATTAATTAGGAGAGCAAGATACAAATACATAACTTAATACCCACCCTTTCTCTTCCACATATCCAATTAAGAGTCAAAGGGATGCTGGAGACTATCCCAGCAGTCATAGTGTGAGAGGCAGGATACATCCTGGACAGGTGACCGGTCTGTTATAGAGCTAGACGGCTACATTTACACATGGGGTTAGGTCACCAATTAACCTAACCCCATGCATTTCTTTAGACTGTGGGAGGAAGCCAGAGTACCTGTAGAGAACCCCAACTCACTGGGTTTCAACCCAGGATCATCTTGCTGTGAGGCAACAGTGCTAATAAACCACACCACCATCCCTGCACCTAACTTAATAATTGCAGCTTTTGTCCAAAGGAAAAAAAACCAAGAAACTTTAAAATTTTTAAACGGGCCTCAATATAAGATGTGTATTAGAACACACTTTTATTATCTAAGGCTTACAAATAAGATGTAAAGGCCTTGAATAATGTATAAAAACATGTTCCACTGAAAGCGTGCTGTGAGTGTGGAGAGGGGGAATGTTTCACTGCAGTCTTGTACAAATTCAAAAAAATAAAACATGATGTGCGTTTCAATTAGCTATTTCCTCGCTAACATTGTCGCTAACAGAGGTGAATGCTGCTGTCTGCCTGATACAGCACTTATGTTACTTTCATGAAGCAGCTCATTTTCTTTGTCCACGTGTTCTGTATTTTAGTTCACTGCCAGTTTTAAGCTTTCTATTGAAAAATACCACATCTTTGTCTCTCTCCTCCTCCTGGTGCACTACTTGTTATTTGTGTTGTTCAACCATCCATGGTCTTGACCCCAATTTAGCCTATAAAAGGACTGTGACATAATGATTTGGAGGTGAGTGAGTGTGTATGTGTGTGTGTGTGTGGAAGGAGGAGGAGGATGCTGACATGATTGTAAATTAGTTGGTCTCCCACAGCAGCCTAGATGCTGGTACACCCTCACAGTTTCTTAGCCAAAAAAAGCATCCTGAACAGAATAATAATGAGTTTATTGGACAAGCTTCTATTTAATATATACAAATGCAAGCATGTGTTCATTGTGCTTCTGCTCATTCTGCTGTGCAGAAGGCCTTCGTGTTTTGCGGCCATTCATTGTTACCGCCCTCCGCTGCACTTAAAAATGAGGAACAAAAAGAGCAAGGATGCTAGGGGGCCCTCAACAGTCTCTGGATGATTCCAAGTGGGCTCCCTTGTTGCATGTGGCCTCCACTCTCTTATCACCACAGTCGCCATTATAAACACCGTAGGGGGTGATGTGGATGAAAAGAAAAATTCTTTTTTAAAATATCAGAAGAAAGTAGAAACGACTTGTTAGTCTGGAGGCTGTAATAAGAGATGAGTCGCATATCTTGTGTTAATTAACATATCAATATTATCATATGCTTTTGAATGCACTTCTATGAGGGCAGTTGATTGGGGGAGGGACACTGAAGTCTAAAATATGCACAATAATTTATAAGAAATCATCTTATAGCTTTTGCCTGTCACAGTGTTCATTAGCAGACTTTTTGTCTTTTCATTTGTTTTTGTTCGTTTTTTTAGCTCAGGGTAAGTACTTTTTGGGATGTTGACCTAATGTATATGTGGACACATGTATGAAAGAAAGGTATGTGAGAATAAACAAGGAAGGGAAGGAAGTTAGGAGGGGGCGTCCTTCTGTCAGACATACATTGTTGCTTGTTTTTCGACTTGACCCTGGTCCGACCCCCAGGGTCGACCATCTGTCTGCTAAAAACATCCCCATTTTTCCACCACTCACTTCCATCTCCGAGCCCCCATATGCCTCTCCCTTTCTGCCTTTCTCTGCGCATGAAGCCATGTAGCAGTAGCTAACAGTAGCTGCGTTGTCAGAGCTCACTTGTGCATGTAATAGCATAATCACAGATAAGATATGAATAAAAAAATCTGAAGCAGTTATCGGAGCAAAATCAATTACACAAAACCTTGCAGGGATTCCAGAAGGGTTTTTTTTCCACCAGTATTTTCTAAATACTCAATAACTGTTAGCCGCTCACATAATGCAAACCATGGCACCTCAATTACATTCGTCTTTTACGCTCAAATACAGGTTTTTATTAATATGGTAGGGTTTCAAGTGCTCTCCCTGTCTCGCCATTATTACCCTCCGCTTGTTTGCGAGATGCCAGAGGAGCTTCAGTGGGCGGGAACCATCGATTCATTGATCTGAAGCTATGCAAACCGCCAGCAGAAAGAGAGCTGAGGGGTTAAAATAAAGAGAACAGAGACTGGAGAAAGCTTTTCTCATCTAAGTTCCTTTGTTTCCTACCACTCATGCACACAGACGCATACATGCACTCAAATTTCCTCTTTATTGTACTGTAAGGATCTACACAATCTAGCTGACTACCACAACAGACAACAATGGTGTTAATCTGGTCTCTAAATTAGGGACTATTTCTTTCTTCCACTTTCTTTCTCATTTTTGCTTTGTTTCATAATAATCTCTTATTTGTATGAACGTGTGTGTGACTGGGGGAGTGAGGCTTGTAGTGAAAAGCACTATATGCCATTTATCATTTACCATGTTTGCAGGCTAAAGGCCTTGATATCCTGGAAAAGTTAGTGGTTTGGATTAAAGAGACCCTCCCTTCAGTCAGACTGGGGAAAACAGTGGTTGTAGATCACATGCAAGATTAGAAATTAGTCTGCTCTCAGTTACAACTAAATGGGGTCAAGCATATGTGATCTGTTTGTGAGAATACACCAATTAACTGATAAATTCTGACGCAACAGTCGCCTCAAGGCGCTTTATATTGTAAGGTAGACCCTACAATAATACATAAAGACAAAAACCCAACAATCATACGACCCCCTATGAGCAAGCACTTTGGCGACAGTGGGAAGGAAAAACTCCCTTTTAACAGGAAGAAACCTCCAGCAGAACCAGACTCAGGGAGGGGCGGGGCCATCTGCTGGGACCGGTTGGGGTGAGAGAAGGAAGACAGGATAAATGACATGCTGTGGAAGAGAGGCAGAGATTAATAACAAGTATGATTCAATGCAGAGAGGTCTATCAACACATAGTGAGTGAGAAAGGTGACTGAAGAAGAAATACTCAGTGCGATATAGATGCTACATGATGGTGATTTAACAGCCACACAGTAACATAGCCACTCTTAAATTAGAGCAAAATTATTTGCAAACATGTTGTAATCTGAGAGTGACGACAGTCACTCCCAAGTCAACCGCGGTTGTTTGTTGTTTCGATTGCCTTGCTCACCCAGCATTTAAAGCTACCACACGCTCAACCTCTTGCAGTCATTTGTCAAATAAGAAAAATTTGATGCAATCACCCGGTAACCACTGAATTTTTAAATCCTAATTTTACTCCACAACGGCTGAGCCATTAGTAGTAGTAGTGAGTGAGTGAGTGAGTAGGGAAGTGAAGACGTGTCCTGCCACCACTTCTCCCTGTAGTGTTATGTTATTGTCATCTTAATAAAAACGTGTGTGTGTGTGTGTGTGTGTGTGTGTGTGTGTGTGTGTGTGTATGGCTTGCCCTGCAATATTTTCAGTAGTCAATAAGACTAGGAAAATGCAATATAAATGCATACTATGCTTGCCAAGATAAATAAAAAAGGCCAACGTATGGAGAAGCCTGCTTGTCCCCGCTGTGCAACCCATCTTCTGTTGACACAGAACTGTCGGAGAATTGTCGACATTGAGAGCTGGACATGTTTAAACAATCATAATGAAAAATTGCTAGTGGCATAATGCGGTGGTAGTGTGAGGGTATTAGTTTCTTTCTCACCAAACCTTTACTCACTCATTGGTCTCTGTGTGTTTGTCTGTGTAGGAGCACAGCGTGGAGAACGGTGGAGGCAGCCACGTGCTGTCGGAGTGTGAAGACTTCAAACAGGAGCAGTCTCGGATCAGCCGACTGGAGAGACAGGCTCAAGACTTCCTCAATGCTGTGTTCCACAGAAAAGGTACGACATACATACCCTTCATTAGTCATTTCTTCGTCAGTCATTATTCATTTACTAAATTCAGTCTAGACATGGATATCCAGAGTAATTTAACCCTTTATTGACCACGGGCCCACCGGCGGGCCCATTTTACAGGTAAATTTGAAGGGCTGGTCAATAAAGGGTTAACATGGGTCTATTTTAGAATTAATATGATACTTTTCCTATATATTTTTATTGAAATTTTCTTTTTTCTGTCATAAATATATGTTACATTGCTGGTTGCTTGTATTAAACATGTTTCAAATAATGATGTTTTAGCATATATGAAAGTAGTCCATGAATGCATGCTTTCAAACTCTATTTTAGATCATTTTATTCTACTTTTGAGTCTTCATGATGTAATTGATGCACCTAGTATTGTCCTCTCAAATTCATAAGTTTTGCTGTGAGAACATAAGCTTTAACTGCATGGTTTTTAAACATATTTCTAAGGGGTAGCCAATCAGAGTAAAGTTGGCTTAAATGACAAACTGAGAGTCTGCATCAAGGCCCAGTGTAGTAGAAAAATAAAGAATGTTTGCGTGATGGTTCAAGGCAATGTTAGTCTTTACCCTGTAACTCAGAAAGTTGGTCAGTTACCCACTGGTTGCAATACCAAGTTGTATGTAACTGTTTTCCTCAAATGGCAAATAATTTATTCATAAATAGCTAAACTATGTCATTTGCATTCTGTAGCTCAGCTTTGGGAACTAAAATAAATAGCTCTTGTAGAAATTATCCATCATGCTCAGCTTTAGGACTTGAATTGGAGAGGACACAAGTCTATGTTTGGGAGCAATGTGTAATGCCTGAGTGTCATCGATAACATGACAGTACAGCTGGAATAAAAAGGGGCCAGGGATCGATCCCAGAGGGATCCCAGATGTAACTTTGTCAGAGTTTCACATTTGGGACAAAGACATTTCTGCCTTGCAGGTAGACCCTAAACCGGTTGAGAAATGGGCCAGAGAGGCCGACCCACTTTTTCGACCTGTGCTAACAGTGCCATGGTTATTGTGAGAGGCCATGCAGGAAGCTCTGTAGAGTGTTACTTTACACAGTGGTGTTACAGTGAGAAACTAGTACTGAATTTGGGACGTTGGATACTCTCAAAATATGATAGGTGAAATCACCAGTGACGATTGCCACATACATACACCCCTAAGAAAAAGTATCACTATAACAGTCATAACAAAAATGCATGAATTTAGCAATGGACTTTTCACATAAAGACTCTTTTGGGGATTCATCTGAATTTGATGTGGTCTTACAATACAGTGGTCCCTCGCTATAACGCGGTTCACCTTTCGCGGCCTCGCTGTTTCTATGAGTTTTTTTGTGCAATTTTGCATGCTTTTTTGTTTTTGTTTTTTACATTGCATTGTGTTCTGCGTCCTGATTGGCTGTAGACCATTGTCAATCAATCTCCTCTGTGCCGTGTCTCCTGTACAGTACAGAATGCGTTCAGCTTGTCTAATTTACATAAATCTTCGATCGCTAGCAGTGTGACTCTGAAGTGCTGTACTGTATGTTTGTAAGTTTTCTCCCAACAAACACAGCAATGTCCACGAAATTTTTTGCACCGTGAAAGGCACCTGCGGTAGCACCCAAAAGGCAGAGGAAGATGCTAACCATCGCACACAAAAAGTTATTCTTCTGGACATGCTAAAGGAAGGTAGAAGTTAACATATTTTTCTGATTATAAGGCGCATTAAGCGAAACAAAACAGTCAGATAAATCAAACTTTACTCAACTCATTCTTCTTGCTTCCTCTACTTCCGTACCATTGATTCATTAATGTTAAATTCTCTGGCAGCTGCTCTATTCCCATGTTCTTGACTTGAAAACAGGGTTTGATCTTTGGTTTCATTCTATAATACTGGACTTTTTTTTCTATGAAGGTTTCAACTTTGAGTGTTTAAACAAGAGAGAAAAGTGTGAAAATGTTCATGCATGTCTGAGAAAAGTGTATACAGTGTATAGTGAGGGGTTTTACAGCCTTAAAATATCTATACAGTGGTCCCTCGTTTATCATGGTAGTTACGTTCTAAAAATAACCTGTGATAGGTGAAATCCGCAAAGTAGCCAACTTTATTTTTTTACAATTACAGTGGAACCCCGACTTACGAATACCCCGTTTCACGAAAAATTCAAGTTACAAAGGCACTGAACGGCAATATTTTTGCCCGTGTTACGGCAAAATGCCCGAGTAACAAAATCCGCTGGCTCTGATTGGCTGAGCCTACAATGTCCAATGTCCTACAATGCCTTCCGAATCATGTGACAACCCCTTGGCTTCCGTACTTGCGCTTCGCTGTTCCACTTGAACGACGTATTGTTGTTCTAGTTAGCAATTAGCCTATAGCCTATCGTTCAGCATCGCCTCAGTCAAAACGCGCGATGGGTGCTTCGACTTATGAAAATTTTCGACTTACGAAAGACCCTCGGGAACGAATTAATTTCGTAAGTCGGGGTTCCACTGTATTATAGATCCTGAGACTGATTATTCTTTAGGCCATTTAGGATTCATCTCTGTCGTCCATGACACTGATTATTAAGCCATGGGGGGAGTTCATATAGTCTTTATCACTTTTTTAAAAATATTTTATTGCACATCTGTTGTATAGTAGCCATATAACAAATGTGAGTAAATTAGTTTTGAATATAAGTCTGTGTCAAATAAGCTTTTTGAATCACCCAATAATAACAGTAGTTTGCATGATATCAACCATCATAGCCGGTAACACTTGGGATAAAAGTGCAAGATTAAATCCAATTTTTCTTGTGACGTTTAAAATAATTACTGTTTCACTCAAAGGGTAATGAAAAGGAAAGAACCCTACGTGTCAAAAAGGTTCAAAAGTAACACCGACGGTTGTTTGGGAGAACTGGTCAGACTGCTGACTTTGCTAAAATGTAAGAGTCCACTTGATGACCTTTACACTAAGGCAGATGCAGTGGAATGAAAAACTATCCAAAATGTCGAGGTGCCCGACAGTTGAGGAGTTCAAGGGCTTCGGTTAATCTCAGAAAAGTCACAGTGCAAACTTTCACGTACAAAGAACACAGCTTTATGAGGAGTAAATATGTATTTTTTCTAAAAACAGATCTCAAGTATTTAGCATTTAAAAGGTTAAATATTCTTTGTTCACACTTCAAGGGAGACAGCGCAGATCATATTTTTCACAGATGATAAAATTAATGCAGCCTTTTTGTTGTCAAATCTTTGTCAACACGATGCCAAATATTTGAGGTGTGACACTTGATACTGCAGTGTGAACGCAGAGTTGCTGCCGCTTAAATGGAATATTTGTTAAAATCGTCATGAAATGTTTGTGCTTTTTGTTACCTTTGAGAGCTTCTATTCTCCATTATCTGACACATGTTAAGCCGGCCTCCTCTGTCATTTCCTGTAAAAGGCGCTTTTGCAAGAATCCCTGTTTCTTACATTTTCAATTTGACTCTTTCCTCACATCTGATTTAAGTCACTTATTATGCATTAGGGCATATCTGGCATTATGTATGCGCTATTATTCCCCTGTTCCCATTGAGCTAAATGTTCGCCCCAGCACCAGTCTTACAGGTTTAATGTCAAACCAGAAGTGGACATGATTTCATCAATACTTGGACTACATCCATCAAATTAACTGATCCATATCTGCGGAGCGCTTTGGTCATGCAGTTAGTCTCTCAGTCCAATCAGAGACTTTCTTATTTCTTCACTCTTTCTCTCTCTCTCTCTACAAAACAAGAATTACTGCTGTAGTGCTGTTGTCTTACACTTTCTTTAACTGGCAGGAACATTCTTTTGAACTCTTAAACTCTGTTCACTGCCCGCTACTGCTATTGTGTCTTCAGTGGTGAATGGAGTCACGCTGAATGATCTGCTAAAAATTAACTGAAGCATATCGGGCTCGAGCCATTGGATAAACAATTTGGACCCACATCACATGGCCAAAAATTCCTTTAGCATTTCCTAGTTTGACTCCCAGCTGGCCGGCCCTTTGCTCCACATTTTCTGTCTGCTGCAGCTGTCAGAAATACTAATATCTATATTCAATTGTAACTTAAATTTTTTTAGTTGACCAAAATTTCTTAAAACAAGTTGAACCAAGCATTCAAGTCGAGCCGTGATTTTACATTTAAGTTGGCTGTTCACCTGCCAGGGACTCCAGATGACCGTTACTATATAGCTGGTATATTTCTATGATGGACTTAAGTGCTCATTTTAATTAATGTGCATTTCCCCTTTAACATAAAAAAACATGAAGAAACTGTAGACATCAAGCTTCAAGCTTGCCTCAAGCTGCTTAGTATTGTAAGGTAAAGACCCTAAAATGATCAGCTTTGGTGCATCAGTACGATCACCTTCTACTGAATATCTGAATATTTGCTGAGTTGCCATAAATCCCGTTTTTATTAAGAACACATCATGTTCTGTCCTGAGGCAGGTGGATGCTTTGTGACGGAGGTGAACTGAGTCTGGTGCAGACTGTAGCTGTTGTATTTTTAATTTTTTTTCCAGGAGGAAGGAAACAGATGTTTGTCAAGTCAGTGCCCAGCCTCAATCAATCTGGCTTCACTCACACAGGGAGAGATGCCTGTGGAGCTGCTATATTTAGACAGAAAAACAGTCCCACAGGCATAGGCATGATGTGGCGCGCACACACAAACACACACACACACACACACACACACACACACACACACACACACACACACACACACACACACACACACACACACAGTCATTCATACAGTAACAGATCCACAAGCACGGTTAGGCACAGAATCACTGATCTGACAGCGCCTGTGGTCATTTTGTATCATGAGAGAAAATAATGTTTAGCAACAACATGTAGCGCTCTGAGAGCGCAAACCTCCACCCGAGTAGCTTGCTCTCAGGGCAGTATGTACCTTTAAGGGATTAGTATTGTGTTTGTAGATACTTTCTTCTTTTTAAATGTATTTAAGGAGTTTGTAGTGCAGGAAGTTTTTTTTGAAATTTTTTTATTTGGCCAGTTGAAATCAATGTAATTTACTTAACCTAATTTTGTCTGTAATTATTGTTGTTATTTATGTGGATTTACTGCATGTGTTGCATTCATTTCATTGTTTGGTGAAATTTGTTTAAGTCTTTAGTCACAAAAATGTATTTTAAAAAAGTAATATAGTTTTACATAGCTCTGTATACCATTATTATCACTTTTCCTTCAGATCAATCTGTTGATGTTGAAGGAGAGGTCAGAGGTCAGATGTGACATGATGTTTTAAGTCTTTATGCAGTGCTTAATCTACATTGACCATATACACCGCACTTGTAAGAACCAAAGTTTCTAACTTCTAAGGCTTTTTGTCAACCAATCAAGAAGTTGACCTTAAAGATCTCGGTGGATGTAAATGTTCACGGATCGTTACCATGAACCCACTCTCATGCCACTCCAACAATGTTTAACATTTGCACTCCAAACTAGAACATACACAGCAGAGCTGTATGTAAGAATGAAAATATGTTGAGTTAATTGACCTGGGCATTAGTCACATTTAGGTAAACAGCTGTACAGTGGCTTCACTTATAATGCCTTGCAGCTTGTATCAATATAAAAACTATGACCTAAGAATTAAAATGTAAGATCAAAGTGTTTACCAGAATGTTTGTCCTCACATTGCTTCACAAAATCATCAGGAAACCACACGTGTTTCACAGAATTGCACATTTTGTCAAAAACTGTTTTTAAAAAGCTAATATGGGTGTATCATCCTTTGCACTGAAGTAGTGGAACCATGTTTGTAGTCTTTAGTGTATCAGCAGCTGATAACCTCAGCTCACTGATATCTTTTACCAGAGCCCAACCAAGATGTCAGGGTGCAGTCTTTTATTTGGATCACACAGTGCAGGGGGTTAAAAAAAATCATCTTGTACAAATTAGGGTTAGATTTTGCAAAAGCAGATATCTGATGAATGGCTGGCAATGGCTAGCAGCTGTTGTATACTGGTGCCTTTCTCAATAGGCAGGATTAGTAGTTGTGTATCTTGTATGTACGGTGCATGTGATTTCTGGATTATTTCAGCACAGCTTCAGGATTACATTTTTTGGGCTAATGTATTGTTTGAAGGATTTGGGCTCTGACTCAGTGGCATGCGTGAATTTATCTGCATAATAATATATACTTTTTGCTTATAAGGAGTAAGTAGAGCTGACTTATCTGGGACAATGCCAGATTAATGGATTTAATAACAAACGAGTGTTGTCATTGTCACTGCTTTGTTGAGTGTGTATTAACCAGCGAGATCAGTGACCAGTGTTTGATGTGGATTTGTTTGGTCACAGCAGGAGGTCACAGAAAGTTCAATTATGAAATCGTTGGGCTTTTTCCCCCTAATTTAACTTCTGATATTTGCTGGACTTTGAAACTGTTATTTTTCTTAATCAGTTTAATTTCATATAAAGTGTCAATTTACAATGAAACTGCCCTCAAGATGCTTTATATTGAAACATAAAGACCCTGCAATATTAGAAAGAAACCGCTAGGCAATCAAATTAACCCCCTATGAGCAAGCATTGGGCGACAGTAGGGAAGAACTCCCTTTTAACAGAAGTCAGGACTTCTGACATGACCAGGCAGTAGCCGCCTATCCTGACTTGGTGTGAGGAAAATCAAGAGAGAAGAGGGCAAAGAGAAACAAGTGCAAAAACAAAACCTATGATAGAAACAAGACAAAATTTAATAATAAGCAGTACTGACATATAAGTGGACAAGGAATGCCCAGTGCACCATGGGAAGTCCCCAGCACAACTAAGGGCCAATGAGCATTATCAAAAAGGAAAGTTTGAAGCCTAATCCCAAAAGTATCCAGGCTGCCAGGAGAGGAGGGAAAAGTGCTGTGTTGGGATAATGTGGTACTATTTGTTCTTTAAGATGTGATGGGACTGATCTCTCAGGGCATTCAGTTCTAAATTTAACATGGAGCCAATGATGAGAAACTAATATGGTAGAAATATGACTTCTGTTTCTAGTTTCTTTCACTACCTGGATTTTTTATTTATTTATTTTTTACTCGTGTCTCAAGTATTTTTGTATTTTTAAAAAATGTGGAAGCCAAAATGCCCTTATTTATGAAACAAAAAGAAACTCAAGCAGATGATTTAGTTTGATTTAGTGTTGCGCAATCTTACAGAAACCAGTAACAGGAGGTGAAACCAAAGCATGTAATAATTTTGAGTACCCTTAAGTACAATTTGACCCATTTTTGTCAAACACAGTTGTAAAGTTCCTCTTGTAGATGATAGGAGTTGTTGTCTGTGTGATAAATGTTGCTTCAGATTTTCAGAATATCAAATTATTCCTCCTATTTGCCAAACCTGGAACATTTGCAGAATACTTTGTAGTAAGTAAAGTAAAAACTTGTCATGGTGATTGTGCCGTTCCATCTAAACTAAGAAATTGGGATGGGGGTCAAATATATATATTTTTTCATTTTAATAAATGAAATAATAATTTAAACACTGCATTTTGTATTTTCACACATTATGTTTGAAGATTATTATTATGTATAAAGATTGTAGGGGCTCCAACCAATATCTTCAGATTGCTAATTTTATCTAAAATCAGAAAATGCAAAAATATTCAGTTTTGATATAAAATGGAGAAAAAGAGCAAATGTTAAACGATGCTGAAAATCCAAACCATTCAAAATATGGGTTTGATGAAAAACTACACAAAAAATAAAAACTGCTGATTTTATTTTGTTGTCAAAGTGACAGATCAAATACTTGTTGGTATGTGGTGTCTGCACCATGTGGGCTGTTTGCCTGCGCAAATATATTCAAGTGAACACACTGCTGCAAGATCAAATCCTGGACAAACTGCTCTGAAATACAGTGTTTAGAGATGACATAGTGCAGAGCGTAAGACTGAAAACAAGAAGGAATCCTGGGAAATTGAGGGAGTTGTTATGGAAGCCCCAGCTGAATAATGGCAAGCAGTAATCTGTTGCACAAACTGATATCATGGTGTTTCCAACATCAATAGGCAGGCTTAAGCCCTTCTTCCAAGTGATTATTTGAGCAAAGCATCAGGATTACATTTTCGGATGAAATGGTATAAATAAGCTGCTGAGAGCGGCATCAGCTGAGCAGATTCCTGGAGGACGGGACGCTAACATGTTTGCTCTCCTGTTTTGTTCCTCTCCAGACCTCCCAAGTTTCTCAGACCCTCACATTCCTCTAGTGGCTCGTGAGATCATGCAGCGAATGATCCGCCAGTTCGCTGCCGAATATACCTCAAAAACTACTCAGGACGACCCGCCCCTGCCCAACGGCACCATGAAGGACCAAAGCCTGCCGAAAGCGGTGTCTCTGGCCCCGGCCCCCAGCTCTCCACCAGGGCCACTGGCTGCGCCAAACTCTCCTCCATCATCTGCCTCCTCCTCTCCATCCCCGACCCCGGGACAATGCTTCAGCCCCACCTCCGCTGCTGCTGCCTCGGCACTCGCCTGCACCCAGAGCAGCAACAGTACGGGAGCCAGTAATGGTGGGGGAGGAGGAGGAGGCACGGCTGCTGCCTCTGCACAGAATCCCGTCCTCAGCAAGCTTCTCATGGCCGACCAGGACGGCCCGTTGGACCTCACCGTTAAGAAGAACCAGGCTGATCCAGAGCCCAGCCAGCAGGGTGAGAGCAACGCACACACACACACACACACAGGAGGTGTCCACACACACACATGTTTCTGACCAACATGTGGGCTTTTTTTTTTTTTTGCGGCTTTTACGAACCAAAAATATGAACACCACAAATTTGGCTCAGTGTTTGTTTTAAACAGGCAGGGCGGGTCTGCTGTGCAAAAATACTTCCTGCTCCGTATTTAATACCAGTGTGCACAGACGACAAAAAGAATCAGACAAGAGTGTTTAAACAAAATTTTAATTAATGTATAATTCTTTATTAGTGCACTGGTAATTCAAATTTAGAGTTGGCTGCCGTTATTAAAATAATTAAAATGTAGATATGTAGAAAATGAATATAGAGCGGAAATGTGAAAAAAATAAATGTAAAAACACATTTCAAATTTTAACTAATAAGTATGACACTTTGTGTTTGTTCTAATCTTTCCCAAAGTATTAACCACACACTGGGTTGATTGCCTGGCTCAGGTCCATGATTAATGTTCTCATTTCTCACACTGACAGCAAACATTTGAAGCAGACTTGCACATCAGACGATACAATTCATTTTTAGTCGTCGTCACGGGCTGCGAATAATTGTTCATTTTCAACTTTAAAAGTGTGCACACGGTTTTCCTGACCGTGATCTCTGAAAAGACATGCTTCGAATCAAGCCTGCACGTGCAGCGCTTTACCAAGTCCGGAATTGTAGCTCAGGGCTCAATCTCTGTTTAATCAAACTGACCCAGCAGGGTGTCTGCAGTTTGATCACCGAGCAGGCTGCTGGGGTGAACCAACAGCTCACTGCCTCAACCCTCACAGTGTGACCGATGATCCACTTTAATACCAGCTTTTTTAGAGTCTGCTTACAGTAAGCTTACTTAATTTTTACAACAAAGAGACGTAGGCATTTAGATCCACCTCATGGTCACGAGCTATCTCTCTCTCTCACACGCACAAACAAGAAACGCCTTTTAAAGTGATTCTGACTCAATGTGGGCTCAGGAATCGTTTCAGTTACACAGCAAATGTAATTTCCGGAGAAGAAAAAGAGACACATTTTATTTGCTTCACTAATCAGTGTTATGTTACATCTGTGTGATGGCTGATTGTCAGCTGGAGCACTCTGCAGGCATAAATTCTACAGAGAAAATCATGTTTTCATTTAAAGGTGCATCACTTTTTTTTATCCATTAATATCTGTGCTAGCTAATTGTGCCGTTATTACAGCATTACATGTCCACAGAACACGTTTTTACCCAGTCTGCTGATTACACACCAAATGTCATCAGCAAAATATCTTAATATTAAAATAGAAAATTGTCTCTTCCGCTAATACTTATCAAGGTATCATTATTGAAGAGCCAATACTACTACTAGTAATAAAGAAAAAAATGTCTTAGAGCAATCTTAACTTAAGCGCAGTCTTTTGGCTCACTTTGATTGCTTTTAAATACACTGACAGCAGCATTTGAAACTGTGTCCATGTTTGTCGTGAGCATGCACATGTGTAATTATGATTGCCATAATACTAGAATTTCAAACTCTGTGTAGACACCTAGGAAAACATTGGTCGCTCCCTTCCATTGTTGATACTAGTGCTTATTTCCTGTGCTTGTGGTGACTTGGCAACGTATGTCATTGCTAATCAAATAGAGTTGGTACATTATGCCGCGCTGTCTCTGTCTACTTGCTGGCAGACTTTTCTCAGTTTCAATCTGACAATCTGGCATAATACTATTTAGACTCAAAGAATTGTGTTATCCTGTTAAATCAAGACTGCCCATTGTTGTTTCAGACTGGTAGGACTGCTCCAACGTTACCATCATGGTTTTATCATTGGGTGCAACCCACTACCTTAATCGTATCACCTAATGTGGTGATCAGGTGCTAATAGTTAAACTGCTAACAGGACAATGCACACCTCCCAGGTTAACATTTATGATAGCTGTGTTGTTGAAATGGGAGCTTTACTGCCCCCAGGAAATGTCTCATAAAGATCGCTGTCTCAGTCTTTAAGATGCTTCCGCAAGTTGTGCTGCTTGTCAGCTATTAGTGAGGGCAGGGCCTTTGTGCCTGTCTGTCACCAGCAGTGCTGTGTGAGGTTGGGTGTCAGCTGAAGGAAGTGAAGACAGCACTGTTGGTATCAGTACTGCTGCTAATGGGTATTTAATTCAATAGTAATTTTACTTATCAATAAATATCAGAATTTCTTTTTTTTAACAACCCTAAGTGTAATTTAACATTCGCTTTGTCAGAAATTCATTATTGTACTGAATTTACTGGAAGCTTGTGTTTTTGACCAGAGTGTTAATGTAACAATTTAAATAAATGTAATCGCTATTAAATGCATTTAAGGGTGAAACATAGAAGAGAAATCTGAAGGGTTTGTAACCTTAGTCGTTTTAATGTCTTCCTATTTGTCAGCCCCAGCCCTACTCTGTCCATCTGACACTTAAACATAGTACAGATTCTCAGCAGGATTTTTTTTTTGATTCCCGACTAATTTAGACAACCTTCTGAGAGTCACTGAAACAAAAAAAATCTGCCCGGCATTTGATGCTCGCCGGGTGTTAATTTCATAACCTACGAGTAACAGTTCGTAATCTGATTAGAACGGCTGCATAAATATTCATGTTGATGGGGTAACTTTTTTTTCTTATGACAGTTTAATACAGCGACACGGGGAGCTCGTATTACCACCATCAATGCATCCTGTAAAAACAAGGCATGCTAATGTAGAGGTCGATGATAATTAAAATGTTCATTAGCTCGGAGAAGGACCTCATTAGTGTAACTTGTTATGTGTAATTTATCATGGTTGTTATCCCTGGGCGTTTTCTTACTTCAGTGCATTTTCTTAAAGATTAATTTAGGAGCCAAAACGTGTACACGTACAGAGTTTGCTTCCTTGTTAAAAACTTGTCATGCGAATGCTGTATAGAATATGCATATGCAAGAATTACAGTATGTGTGCATGTGTGCATACTGTAATTGTCACAGTCAGTCTGGACTCTTTTTATATATGGGTAGCACGGTGGCACGGTGATTGGGTGGCCGAGGCATTTCTTTTCCAGCTTCCCCACACAGTCCAAAGACATGCAGTTAGTGGGGTTAGGTTAATTGGTAACTGTAAATTGCCCATAGGTGTAAATGTGACTGTGAATGTTTGTCTGTCTGTATGTGCTAGCCCTGCGACAGACTGGAGACCTGTCCAGGGTGTACTCTGCTTCTCGCCCTGTGGTAGCTGGGATAGGCTGGGATAGGCTCCAGATCCCCCTCGACCCTGACAAGGCTCCCCTGGATGGATGGATATGTTTATATATTTATATATATATATATATATATATATATATATATATATATATATATAT